>NC_136506.1:71462801-71507801 GCF_053919585.1 Euprymna scolopes
AGAGAGAGAGAGAGAGAGAGAGAGAGAGAGTAGAAAAGCTGATTCCACCAAATATATCTTTATTTAAAGAGGTTAATTTTTACTGCCGTTTCACCATTTATCTAAACCAGGGCTGATGGGCTCCGGAAGCCTTTTCTTTAAGAGGACCAAATGCTTTATATGGAAAAATTAAATGGCTGCAGACATTATTGATCATTTTTTTACTGGAAATAGAAATGATACATAACTACGAGTGTAAAAACTTTCCGGGTGGTTCATGAAAAATAGAATAAAAAGCGAATTAAAAAAAATGCAACAATTTTTGATTAATCACAAACAAAAAAAATGGTTGTAAACATTATTAGTTAGTGTTAAAATTTTGAAATTAATGTTTTTCATATTTATTGCAGAAATGGTCTTCTTAGTGCTCCGTGAAAAATCTTTGTCCTGCTCAGGATCTCCAGGGTGTCCTGAAGTTTGGGAGACCCTGATCCAAACAATTGAGATCTTTAATCTTATCTTAAATTTTCTTAAACAAAATTTCGTTAGAAAAAAAGATCCGAAAAACATCCACCAAAAAGGTCACGACTATGTTTTCCTAAGATTTTTTTCTCTGTCGAATCTTTGTCCTAACAAATTCAAGTTCAGATTTAACACATATACCTTTTTTTAGAAATGGTGAAATGGCTATAAAAATAAATCTCTTTACTGGAAAATAAAGATATAGTTGCTAAAATCTGCCTTTTTTACATCATGTAGCCATCGCTCATGAAGGCCAGATAGCCAGTCAAGGATAAGGGTTAATGGGTACCGTAATGGAAATTTGATAATTATTTATTTCAAAGATCGATTCTTTGAGGTGAAAACAACAATGCTTTTATCTATTATCTATTTATAAATGCTCTGGAATTATGAATTGATACTTATTGAGCTTTTAAACTCCTAAATTTTGATGACAATATATATATATATATATATATATATATATATATTGTGTGTTTATATATATATATATTGTGTGTATATATATATATATATATATACACATATATGCATATATATATACATATATATACACACAATACATATACATATATATGCATATATATATACACATATACATGTATATACATATATATGCATATATATATACACATATACATGTATATATACATATATATTCATATATATATACACATATACATGTATATATACATATATATTCATATATATATACACATATACATGTATATATACATATATATGCATATATATATACATATATATATATGTATATATATGCATCTATATATACATATATATGCATTTATACATATATATACATATGTATATATATGTATATATACATATATATATATGTATATATATGTATATATACATATATATGTATATATATACATATATATGTATATATATACATATATATGTATATATATGTATATATACATATATATGTATATATACATATATATGTATACATACATATATATGTATGTATATACATATATATGTATATATACATATATATACATATATATTTATATATACATATATATATACATATATATTTATATATACATATATATACATATATATTTATATATACATATATATACATATATATTTATATATATACATATATATACATATATATTTATATATATACATATATATACATATATATTTATATATATACATATATGTACATATATATTTATATATATACATATATATATACATATATATTTATATATATGCATATATATACATATATATGTATATATATACATATATATACATATATATGTATATATATATGTATATATATATACATATATATATGTATATATTCACACATATATGTGTATATATATATACATATATTTATATGTGTATATATACATATGTATATATATATATATATATATATATATATATATATATATATGATATATATTAGTGTGTGTGTATGTGTTAATACATAGACGTAACCACCTTTCTGGCAATATATTTGTAGTCCTCGGAGTCTGTTTCTATTCCATACGAAACTGAAGGCATACAAATTCCCAACGCATAAAATATTCATTTCTATTCAGAATTCTTGCAGAAGACAACCAATTCCGCATAATGGTCAATTCATCTTCATATCATCATAACGCAAATAGTGGGAATTCGAAGAATGAGCAACCATGACATATTCAATGAATATGAACCATTAAAACCAACAACAACGTTAATAAAACAAGAACGGAAACAAAACATGTTCACAATGTTAAATAAACACACACATAATTATATATAATCACGTTGACACACCGGTTCCCGTTAGATTACCGAAGTTAAGCAACGTTGAGCCTGGCTAGTACCTGATGGTTGACCATTTGGGAATTCTAGGCGCTATGTGTGCTCTCCGCTTATCTCATCATTGTCTCCAGTCGTCCTGGACCTCCACTTGCCACTGGTATGAAACTATATCGACTCAGGAGAGGTGTGGTCGGAGATTGCGCAACTCTTGTCACAAACATTTCATGCGCAGGAACCACCCCTACAGTGGGTTTCCATAGTCTGTCAAGATCGAAGGAAGTCACCATATATATATATATATATATATATATATATATATATATATATATATATATATATATATATATATATACAGCACTAGCGAATAAATACTGGGAACTCAAAGAAAGCGGACATTCGCTGGTAGTCGAATGGAAAATAATAAGACAAGCTACCACATGTAGGGACCTAGACGATCCATGTAGATTATACCTTCATGAAAAATTTGCTATCCTGTATTTAAAGAACCCCAACATCTATTAAACTGTAGAAGAGAAATAGCAAATAACTGTGTTCACAAGATAAAATTTACTCTAGGATAGCGATACAAAATAGTTTTAAAACTAACAAAAACAATAGAAAATAAACAAATTAATTAAATAAACATGAATATACATAAACGATCACACATATATGTATGTATATATATGTATATATATATGTGCATATATGTATGTACACATATATATATATTTATATATAAACTAACAATAAAATAAAAACAGATCCTTTGTCCGATAAATGCATGCCCATTGGCTGATAGGAAGGGCGCGGTGGATACTAGAAAGCTGATTGGCTAACTAAAATCTCAATAGAAGAGGAGCATATAAAAACGATAAACAACCACAGAATTCGCGCATAAGCCTGAAGAGTCCTAGACTGGATGAAACACGGAATATTCAGTGTAGCTTAATCGCCATATATATTTTATAAATTACTATATATATATATATATATATATATATATATATATATATATATATATATATATATATAATTATTATATTTCTTATATATTAGTATAAATAGTTTCTTATTGGGGAAGTGGTATTATCCACTGGAGAGTCACGTATTTAACAGCTGTCCTGTTTTTAAATCTCAGAAATAGCTACATGGTAGGCAACTGATGTTCTCCTATTTTCCCTTTTTACCGTTATATAGTTAAATTTCTTTTTTTTATAATTGAAGACTGTTAGGAAATTGGCTTATGCAAGAGCTAAGTTTATTTCTATTTAACAATTTTAGATAAAGCTTATTTTTTTTCATCCTTATATAATTGAATTCTCTTTTGTAATTATAAACTTTTCAGAAGTCGTTTTAAGTAGGTGCTACGTCTGCGATAGTTAAATTTAATATCTTTTTCTTCCGGGAATTTAAACTGCATATTTTATTTTTACATTTTTTTTTTACTCAAAGATTATTATATATATATATATATATATATATATATATATATATATATATATATATATATATATTCATTCACATACAGTACTGTTTCGCTGTTTCATAGCTCATCAGTGCGGCTAGACAAGCAACTACCTCAAGCCAGGATCGAGACCCGATCCTCCAAACGGGCAGTGAATTAACAATGTTTCGACATTGTCCAAATACCTAAGCTGAATTTATTTACACAAAGAGCATATATACAGACTATGGATACCCATTTAGGGGTGCCTGCACATGAATTTTTGTGGCAGGAGATGCGTAATCTCCAACCACACATCTCCGTTATATCTTTGATGAAAGCTCAGGGTGACGAATTTTTCAAATGTGGTATTTGTAGGGTGGACCTAGTGTGAAATAGTTTGGTTCTCATCTGGATGAGAACAGAAATGTTAAGTCATGATATCTTATACAAAAGTAACAGGATTCACTGTTTCTCACTAGAAAAGCAATTCCGAATCGTCATAGCAAAAATAAAAGCAAAATTACGATTTTTTTTCTCTTTTGATGATTTTTTTTTGGTGGGGTAAAAAAAAAAAAAATAAATAAATATTTAGAGGCGATTTTTTTAATAAATTAATGATAGCAAACAAATATTGTCTTTATGATTTTTTTTGTATTAGAGTTAACGCACCGTAAACCGTCCGGCCGATTCTGATGATGACACAGTTCTTATACTGCATATTTCTCTTTTAAAATCAGCACACGTCAAACCTTTCTTTCACACTAGCTTATATAAACTTTCATCTCATCCACTTACTTCCTAAAGTCACCAACAATGAGTGTGTTTTCCGATATAGTGTAAATAAGAAGCCACTGCAGCTCAAGTACAATGAACTCCATAGAGCAGTGCGTCTCAACTAGTAGTCCATGGAGCACTAGTGTCCCATGATAACTTTCCACGTGATACATGGGACTTCCATTATATTCAGTAAAAAATTTTTTTAAAAGTGCATATAATTTATTGAGTTTGTCATTCCTTGATTGACAGCTGCACTCTTAATTTTGTTTTATTGTTTCTGCTGTTTATGACAGATGTTTTTTTATTTTCTTGCATTATTACGATTTACGTTTTATCATTATTTTTTTGACAAACGTGACTTAATACTGATACGTTTTTGCTTACATATCTACAGAAATAACAATGGCAGGAAGGGTTACTAAGCACAAATATTCAGATGACAATATTAAATTTGATTTCACTTGTCAAAACACACACACAAAAAAAAAACAAGTGAAGCATATATGGTCCCCCGGGAGTGCACAGTGAATGAGGCATAAAATAAATGACTAAGTTCAGCAATTTCACCTTCCCTTTTAGCCCTCAAAGTCCCCAGGGCACGTCAAATCCTGGTGAAAATGAACAAACGGTGCAGTTTTAGGACTTGACATATTTAAATTTGAGTTCAGCACCATGCAAAACTGCTAAATAGACATACACAAAATTTTGGTCAAATATGGTAAAATAGTCTAAAAAATGGAGTGTTTTGTATTAGCCCTAAAAGAACCCCTAGGGAACACCCAAGAGTTATCGCGAAGTATAGACAAACAAAATTATATCGAAATCAGTTAATTATAACTTTTCAGAAAGTTTTATAAAAATCCAAGGCATCAATTTCTTTGATAAGCACAAAACTGCCAATTTTAGCCATTTTAACCCGAAAAGCACCCTTAGGGGACCAACCGGAGTTTTCCCTGAAAATCCGTTCTGTTACTTTTACTCATATCATGTTTAATGTTTGTGCCAAATTTCAAAAAAATTCCAAGGCATAGTTATTGAGAAAAGTGCAGATAGACGGACAAATAAACAGATGAACGGACCAAGGGTGAATTTACAGGTCCACCCTACTTTTGTCGGGGGACCAAAAAGATGCCATGGAGTTACCACAATGTGTTATTTCTTTCAAAGTCATTTGCAGCAAAAGAATAAAAAGTATTTCGAACAGAAATTTTCATCTCTCAAACGACAGCATGAAAAGACCACAAATGCTGAGCATGCTTTCTACATTGTTGCATACAAAGTCGCACAGGCCCCAAAAGCATCATGCAGCTTGTGCTACCCTGTGCAAAAGAAATGGTGAAGCTTGTTGTTGGCGAGGACGCAGCACGGAAGCTAAATCATATATCTTTTTTCTAATGGCACTGTATCGGGACGGATAAATGAAATCTCACAAAGAATCAGAGAACAAGTTGTGTATGAAAAAAAAAATCGTCACTGTTTGTATAATTCAATAACTTGAGTGTTATTTCTCCCGCCCGTCACACCAATAATTTCCTGGGTACGGTTAACACTGTTGTCCAAACTTCCAACTTCCAAACTTCTGTATACGTAACGCACCTTCTCTCAACTCCCAACGAACTTCTGCTAATTCAACTTATTTCTTCGAAATCCAACTTCAAAATGAACATCCCTCTAAAAAACCAACCCTCTTTTATCTCCAACCAGGAGCACCCCATTTGCATATCGGGTGGTCACATTGTAGGCATATAAAGAGATAAAGCCATTCGTTTTTCCTTCTTCTTCATTCATTTCATTCCACAACCGACCCATTGAATTGTGCACAGGTGCTAATTAGGTAAGTCGCACGTTTCCCTACAGGTTGCAATACAGTTTGATGAATCATCTGTTGTCTCACTCTCCTCTCAGCTAATGGTGTTTGCGTGATGTAGGTTGACGAAGACTTCAAAGAAGAATTTCTTTATTGTAAGACTCTTGATACCACCACAAAGGTTCAAGATGTCTTATAAACTGTCAAGAATATCTTTGAAGCGAATGATCTGAATTGAGGAAATTTAGTAGGTGTTACCACTGATGCTGCACCTACGATGCTAGGCCCAAGATCAGGTTTCCAGCGTGCCCCATTGGCAAGTAGCGTTCACTCCTTCATACACAGAGAAGCATTAACATCAAAAACATTACCTGATCACCTGAACATCGTTTTCAAAGGTCCGGGGAAGGTAGTTCAATCAACAGCAGTGAATACTAGACTGTTAAGAAAATTATGTCAGTACATTTTCTTTTTAACAATGGAATCACCACATCAAGGCTCAGAAGCCACTCGAGGATAAGGGTTAAAGAGTGTACAGTGGTCAAAAGGACAATATAGTGATCGTTAGAAGTGTAAATTGGATTACTTAAAGGGGAACGGCTCATCAAGAATTTGTTTACGTTAGACTTGAAGACGGCTATATTGTAATCAGCTGGAGTTCCACCGATGTGTATTTCTAAGAAAGAAGCTTTGTTCATGGAGTCTACATTTAGGTTAGGCGCAGATAAAGAGTGGGGGAAATCATTGATAGTGCTAACAGCTATACGAGTGTTTCTCATGAAAGTTTGGCGAGAGGGGGGCATAGATTGAAGCTCAGACGAGCACTTGCTATGAAAATAACGATAAAACAGAGACAGGCTCGCAATGTTTCTTCTGTGAGAAAAAGATTACAGGGAAGAGAAAAAGGCAGCTCCCACTAGACTACGAAGTCTATTCTGAACTCTGTCAAGGCAGGATAAGGTCTTCCTAGCAGCCCCTGCCCAGATGTGACAGCAATACTTCATCCTTGGACATACTTGGCTCTTATATAGATAGAGAATTACAGCAAAAGTGAGATATCTACTGGGTCGATAGAAGGATCCCACCATTTTTTTCAACGACCTTGGCAACGGATTTGATGTATGTGTTCCATTTTGGATCAGGAGTAAAGCCCAAAAGCTTGTCAAAACATGGAGCCTCCCCAAGACGAGAGCCATTCATTTCTATTGATGCTAGATTCCGACTAGGCTCAATATCAGGCTTCCAGCGTGCTCTATTGGCAAGTGGCGTTCATTCCTTCATTCACAGAGAAGCATCGGCATCAAAAACATTACCTGATCACCTGAATATCGTTTTCAAAGGTGTGGTGAAGGTAGTTAAATCAGCAGTGAACACTGTTCTGAAAATTATGTTAGTACATTTTTTTACAAGGGAATCACCACTTATCAAGGCGCAGAGACCATTCGAGGGTAAGGATTAATAGGTTGCTATTCTACATTCTGGCAGAAAATGCGTTCAACAGAATCTTTTAATTAGAAGAATTGACTTTATTTGCCCAGTCTCAACGGGAACAGGATTTAAGAATTAAAACTTGCATACCTCACTGACATTTTTGGAATCAGGAAGAAACTGAATTTTCAACTGCAAGAGAACGGTGCAAATCTCTTCTCTCACTAAGGTACCACAAAGTCTTTTCTTGAGAAAGCAGAACTCTGGAAAATACAAGTCGACGGTAACAATTTGGTTCAGTTTCCATGTTTGAGTGTCTTGCTTGGAGAAAAAAGGCACTCAGATGAAAATTATCGAGCATTTCCGACAGCTGCGGATGAATTTTAGCGAGACATTCCAGAGGTGAACATGAAAAGGGATGAGTTATTTTTCATCAGAAATCCATTCACAGCAAATGTTCATAGCATTCCAGAGGGTTTGTAGGAGGAATTCTTGGAGCTGAAGAATGATTTGATGTCTCGAGATGTGTACCAGTAGTCTACCATGGGAAAATGTGTTGAGTCAAAAAATTCAGTACTCAAAGTTAAGACGCCGGAAGTGGGCTCGGTTTACCTAAATATGGAACGGAAGTCACTAAGCATGAAACGAAATTACGTTTTTTTGTGATAACACAAGAAGTGTTCATAAAAACTTTCATAAATTTTTATTAAAAAAAAATATGTGATAGAACTTATGAAAGACATACATATATTATTTCAAAAAGACACCATTTATATACATGTAAATAATAAAAAATCTCATTAGTTTTTTATGTGATGACACAAGTGTTGAAACAAAAAAATATTTATAGAAATGTAAAAAAAAAAAATGAAAGCATATTAATTTTTTATTGTTTCACAAAAAGTGTTAAAACTAAAATACTTTTTAGAAATAAATTATTTCCATATGGTTTCGTATTTCGTTTCATGTTTAGTGATATCGGTTCCGTTTCATATTTAAATAAACTGAGTCAACTTCCGGCGTCTTAAATTTGAGCACTGAATTTTTGGACTTAACCGAAAAATGTTAGGCCAGTATGATTGGTAGTAACTGAAATTTGTAATCAGATGCTGTGAAATGTCTTTTACCATTTGCACCAACCTATATGTGCTGGAGCGCATTTTCATATTTGTCTGCACATTAAGTCAAGACAAAGGAATCGGTTTGCAGTGGAAAGTGATATTGGTTGTGTGTTATTAAGCACTACGCCTAACATTAGAAAAACTGTCAGTGCATAAAGATTCCAAAAGTCGAGTTGCAATGAAAAATGAGTTAATCAAATTGAATATATATATATATATATATATATATATATATATATATTGTATATTTTTACGTTATTTCATTTTCACATGCATTTCATGACAAAACGATATATAAACGATCATGTACTTTCAAGATACTTTTTTAAAAGCATATTTCAGATTAAAATACAACCTGACAATTATTTTATACTAGCGAGGGTACACTGCGTTGCACAGGTGTGGAAAGGTGGTGTGGTAAGGAAACTCAAGGGTGGAGAGAAGTGTTTAAAAAAATGGTAGTAGCGGGGATGGGTTAAAACAACAGGATGCAGATCGGGTGGAAAAAGGTGTTAAAAATTTGGTAGTAGGCAGGCTCGAACCCGTACTGCAAAGAAGAAAAAGAAGGTTTAAAAAACCGTAACGTCTTAGCTGATGCCTCCATAGAAAACCGGAAGTCGTGAACGTTGAAATTAAGGCTAGGCAATCGAAAGGAGACGATAACTTGCGAAAATGTCGGCAAAAAAAGCGACCCATCTTTGTTGAAAATTGGCCAGTTATGGGTAAAGAAATTAATGTCTCGGACCAATTTTTTTTATATTTGTCGTCCGAAAGATCGAGGTTTAAAACGATACCGATTTCGTCACGTCTCGACGCGTCTGTCAGAAGCTTTTGCGAGACATACAAACACACACAAATTTTGCCTTTTATATATTAGAAACATTTTCGAAATTCTGTTTTTGAAGAAATATATTTCAAACCAAAATACTTGTTGTGTACGGACCGCAATATTCTTTTTTCAGTCCATCGCTTGAAACGAGAACCACTGCGATAGGGTAAAAGATAGATCAGAACAGTTTTCATCACCGAAAAGAATAACGAAGAATCTATCACTACTGATAGAGCTAAACCTGCTTTTGTCAGGAAATCAACCAATCAGCTTCATGCAGACGAACTCGTGACTCGTGAGAATGAAGATGCACATTCTTTCTAACAAACAGTTCATTCAACGAAAACAAGTTCTGCTTGTTTTCGTGTTAAGTTTAAAAGCTACTTTTTTTCTATTAGTTAGCCCATTCGGACTACTGTCCTCATCTTGAGTGTTATTTTCACAACGTTTCCATCGATGTAATCTTCAGATTTCTTCAGCTGTATTTTGTTGAACTCGGGTATCTTTCTAACGAACTCAGGAATCTGCACAAAATTTCGAACGAAACTCTTTATCTAATCCAACAGCGTATCATAATCTTGTTCCGCCAGACATGACTAGCTAGAAGCCTTAAGTAATTCACAATTGTACTTTTGAGTTTACCCACACTGAGGATTGAACCTTCAAACTTTAGAAAACTGTAACTTTCAACTGAATTTTACCAAGTACTTTATCCTTTAGGGAGTTGAGTTAGTGCTTTTAGGGCACTCCCTAATAAAATAAATTATTCAACACAAGCTACTGAATAAACGAACAAACAACTTCGTAAAACTTAACAAGGAAAAGGTTTATTGAAGCGAGTCAGGGTAAGATGCCAAAAAGATATAACTCGGATAAAACTTGTCTGCCTTTGCCCTGTAGTTATTCCCAAGTGGGAATCGTCGATACCGGTAGGCAGAGAGAGAGAGAGAGAGAGAGAGAGAGAGAGGAAACAGGTCTGCTCTCTTTGGCGTCTGGCTAGAAAAGGAGGAGTTTTTCTCGTCTGGAACGGAAGCAGTTAGAGTTCCTTAGGGGGTAAGGAAGGTCTCTGCGCTATGCCTCTGATTGGTCAGTATGTTCCATATCGCACAGCCAAGGGAGGCACTGACGCACAAGAAAAGAGTTCTATTTGTTTCTGCTACATAACCCCCTGCTTAGGCTGAAAGCCGATAGAGAAAAAGGTAGCAGAACAAATAGCAAAAAATAAAAATAAATAAATAAAAATGTCAATTTATTTAAGTTTTTTGTTTTTACAAAAAAAAAGAATGTTCTTTTTTGTAGAAAGGAGAGGAAGAAAAGTTTCTTTTTTAACAGAAATATACAGTTTTACATAGTTTCTTTGGTCAATGTACCCGTCGGCCACTACGTGTAGTGGTCACATAACTGTTCTCATGTGGAGCATTTACCTCAGGTGTATGATGATGCTGTGTGTATGTTGGAGGAATGTGTGGCTCATGTATTAATGTGTCTAGAAAGGCTCTTTTTACCCTATCTATGGAAACTGTTTCTCTTTGTCTAATTTCAAGGATAAAAGTTTTATCAGTGTGTGAAAGCACTCGATAAGGGCCAGTGTAGGGTGGGATTAGGGGAGCTTTTACTGCGTCCTTTCTAAGGAACACATGAGTCCATGTTGATATGTCCTTCAGGACCAAAGATTTTATGGTCTGTTCCCTAGGGTGCATCGGTGGTAGCTTACTGAGATAGGCTCGTAGTCTGTTGACATACAGAGCTGAGTCAGTTGTTGTATCCTCTATCGGGGTCAGCATCTGACCTGGCAAAGATAGAGGTGCTCCATAGACTAGTTCGGCTGCAGAATATCCCAAGTCCTCTTTGATTGAGGCACGACAGCCAAGGACGACCGGTAAGTACTCGCTCCATCGCTGTTGGTCAGATTAAGCACATAATGCTGCTTTCAATTGGCGATGGAAGCATTCTATCATCCCGTTAGAAGCTGGGTGATAGCTCGTTGTCTGAATGCGTGTGATGCTTAGGATCCTGGACAGTTCCCGGAATAGGTGGGATTCGAATTGTACACCACGATCAGTGGTGATGGAGGTGGGAACTCCGTAACGCGATATCCAGCCTGATATAAGGGCTCGCGCTACAGATTCAGCCGAAATGTCATTTAGTGGAATAGCTTCAGGCCACCGTGTGAAACGGTCTATGCAGGTCAGGAGATAAGTAAATCCCTGATTGACCGGCCATGGTCCAACCAAGTCTATGTGAACATGGCTAAACCGAGCATCTTGGGTGCTGAATGTTCCAAAGGGTGCACGGATATGCTCGTGTACCTTTAACTTTTGGCAGGATACACAAGAACGTGTCCAGGCAGTGATATCATGCCTTATATTTGGCCAGAAAATCTAGCTGTAATTAGATTCACTGTGGCTTTGCATCCGGGGTGTGACAGATTGTGTAAAGTGTCAAAAATAACTCTACGATGAGTCTTTGGAACAAATGGTCGAGGTGAATCCGTCGAAGTGCCACAGATGATCTGCATGTCCGAGGAAGGTACGGGCAGGTATGCGAATTTGCAAGTCGCAAATTCAGGTGACAATGGATCCAACATGTCCAGAATAGGCTGGTCTAAGGCCATCTGCTGTAAATCGATATCCGATGGTGAGGGCAGAGAATTAATAGGAAGGAGAGACAAGGCGTCTGCCGCTGCGTTCTGCTCACCCAAGATATGTCGGATATCGCTGGTAAATTGCGAAACAAAATCCAAGTGGCGTGTTTCACGGGGAGAATATTTGTTCGTCTTAGAAGGAAGTGCATATGTAAGTGGACGGTGATCAGTGTAAATCACAAATTGACGACCCTCGATTGAATGTTGGAAGTGTTTCACTGCGAGGTACATTGCCAGCAGTTCACGGCCAAACGTGCTGTAACGTTGTTCTGCTGGTTTCAGTTGTAGCGAAAAGTATGCAAGATGTTGTAACTGTTGTTGGTGCTGCTGTTGCAACACTGCACTTACAGCTGTGCCTGATGCATCAACGATCAGAGAAAACTGGGCTTCGGGTACAGGATGTGCAAGTAGAGATGTTGTCGTTAGTTTTGTTTTCACTTCATTGAAAGCTTTGAGCTCGACCTCATTAAGTGAGATTTGCTTATTTTTCTTCTTCCTGTTATGTAATAGATCGGAAAGAGGAGCTAGAAGATCCGCACAGTGTGGGATAAAGCGCCTGTAGAAAGTGCCTTATTTGGTGAAGTGAAGTAGGTGGTTGAAGGTCTTGCAGAGCCTTCACCTTTTCCGGTAACAGAGATATACCGTCTGGGATGATGATAATGTGACCCAGGAAAACTAGTGACGAACCACCGAAAACGCATTTACCAGGGTTAATCCTCACCTGTTATTGCTGAAACCGTTCGAACAGTAGGCGGAGGTGAGTGATGTGTTCCTCAGGTGAGACACTTGCCACAAAATGTCGTCTATATAGTTAAAGTCTCTCCGTAATTCTCAGTCCAGAGAACGTGAAATTTGACCACACATGGGAATTGGGGGAGTGATTTACTGCCTGCAGTGTGATGGACGACACTGGAGGCTTCTCTGTGTGAAGTTTCAGTGGCCAAATACTGCAGGCCGCTCCGGTATCAACCAAGCAACGTGCTTGGGATAGGGAGTCTGTGATGAAATAGGCATGGTTGTTGAAAATATCCCGTGGAGAGCCTGCCGTGCTAAACTCCTCAGACCTTAGTTTCCCTGGTTCATGTAGGAACAGGGGTTTTTGCTTTTCCACGCCTCCATACCAAAACGACTGTGATAAAAGCACAGTTTCAGCTTGTTTGAGTGGCGGCGGTGGCGACGATTGTGGCCTGAATGTAAGAAGTTAGCCTGGAGTCGGTGCCTGCGTAACTGCACCTCCAGCTTACCATTTTTTTTTACCTTGCAAGTGAGTCCCTCAATGGCTTTTAAAATAGCCATACCCATGATGTCGTTAGGTTGTGACATCATTGCGAAGGCTTGGGGGTACTATTTTATATACTCTCATATATATAGAAAACGACAACAGACAAAAAAAATTATCTATCCGAAATATAGCTAGGACATTGTCGAAGGACCACTTGCGGAAAAAAGGGGAAATATTTAGGGAAAATATTAAGACAGAGGCAAAAATAAGGAAAATATTTAACAGGCTAAAAAGAGAGAAAAAAAAATTTACAAGAAAATAAACTAGAAAAATTATTCAAAAGTGCAGTGGTAAAAAAATGGACAATATGTGTGTGTGTGTGTGTGTGTGTGTGTGTGTGTGTGTGTGTGTGTGTGTGTGTGTGTGTAACCTATAACCTGGAGGTAAATGAATTCTTTAAACGGATACTTATGTTTTGGCCGATACGTGAAAGCAAGTTTTTTTTTTTTTGTTTTTTTAGCAAAAGTTTTGTTTCGCGGAATTAACTGTCCCTTGAATTACTTGTCTCCTGTTCACATGTGTGTGCGTTCTGGCGTCGTTTTCCCCAAGACGAGGAGGAAAAAAAACTTTTAGTCACTTTTTTTTTCGGTTTTCAAGTCATTTACGACGAACTGCTATCCGTGTCTCTCGCGTTCTTTTTCCTAGGATATCCACCACGCTGGTCAAAAGAGTCTGGTGCAAGAAATAATGTCTTCTTTTTTCGTTTTTTTTTATACGGTGAAAATTGCTAGACAAAATGTTTCCGTGACTAATTAAAAAAAAATTATATATATATATATATATCCTTCTCAGAGGTGTGAAGTTTGTCCGTATAGTTTTACTTTTCTTGAGAAAAGTATTTCACAGGAATTTCTGTTCGCCGCCTTTTCCTTGCTTAAACGGGGAAGAAGTCAGGCTCGCCATTCATTAAACTTGTGTACACGTCGGGTCACCATTTTAGGTAGTTGAGTTAGTGCTTTTCGGGCACTCCTTAATAAAGTAAATAATTCGACACAAGCTACTGAATAAACGAACAAACAACTTCGTAAAACTTAACAAGGAAAAGGTTTATTGAAGCGAGTCAGGGTAAGATGCCAAAAAGATATAACTCGGATAAAACTTGTCTGCCTTTGCCCTGTAGTTATTCCCAAGTGGGAATCGTCGATACCGGTGTAGGCAGAGAGAGAGAGAGAGAGAGAGAGAGAGAGAGAGAGAGAGAGAGAGATAGGAAACAGGTCCGTTCTCTTTGTTGCCTGGCTGGAAAAGGAGGAGTTTTTCTCGTCTGAAACGGAAGCAGTTAGAGTTCCTTAGGGGTAAGGAAGGTCCCTACGCAGTGCCTCTGATTGGTCAGTATGTGCCATATCTCACGCCATATCTCACAGCCAAGGGAGGCACTGACGCACAAGAAAAGAGTTCTATTTTTTTCTGCTACAATCCGTTACAAGTAAAAAATATCTGCATCGTATGAGAGATATTTTCGATTGTTATCTACAAGTA
Source organism: Euprymna scolopes (assembly GCF_053919585.1). Lineage (NCBI taxonomy): Eukaryota > Metazoa > Mollusca > Cephalopoda > Sepiida > Sepiolidae > Euprymna > Euprymna scolopes. The sequence continues at coordinate 71,477,920 of NC_136506.1, forward strand.
AAAATATCTACACTCTTTATTTTTTTTTCAATATATGAATCCTTGCGTCAAGTCAAAATCTTTCAGTTCATTGTGTATGCGCTCCGATATTACGATAAGGAACGCTTTGTTGATAATTTACAGGAAATGATGAAAATTGGTTTTAAATGAATACATTCGTCGGGGACTTCTTGTTAAATAATTGGTTGTCGCACAGTTTCTTTGAATGTTTGAGTTAGGATTTCAAACTCAATAACCACACCTTCTTTCGAAACCAATTAGAAGAATTCTTTGCATCCTGCCATGATATTTCCATCTATTATGTATGTGCTCCGATATTTCGATCAACAAAATTTCGACGCTGATCTACGGAAAATTATGAAAATTGAGTTGTTTAAAATTGGCATAAGCTCTCCATTGGTCAGAATAGATTCCTGAGCCCTCAACAACTTCTTGTTGAATAATTGGCTGTAGTGTCACACATTTTTTTTTATGTTTGGGTTAGGGGGTTAGGGCTTCAGGTTCGGTAAGCAGGCATTCGCCTTAAATCAATTAGGAGAACTATTTGTTTTACTTCTGTACTGTGTTCCTATTTACTATTGATGATTCTAATGTTGGCATATGTTACGATTGTTTGCCGGGGGGAGTTACTTGGTTTGTCGTGTGAAGATGTTTCTTGAACCTGTTATGTCCTGGCATAGAAACCATCCTCCCGAATCAACTGTGAAAAATTCCCCCCACTCTTTATCTGTGCCTAAATCAAAACGTGGATTCCATCAACAAAGCTTCTTTCTTAGAACTGCACGCCTGTGGAACTCTGTTCCATCTGCCTGCTTCCCACCGGACTACAACTTGGATGTCTTCAAGTCCAACGTTAACAAATTCCTGATGAACCGCCCCCTTAAGTAAACACTTAATCAAATCTCCACACTAACGTACTGTACTTGCAATAACTCTTATCCCTGAGTGGCTTCCGGGCCTTGATAAGTGGTGACCACCGTGTAAAAAAAAACGAGTGTTGGGGACACACCCCTACTACCTGGAATAATGAACTATTCCATGACGTCATTTCCGTCCATGACGTCACTTCCGGTTAACGAGAAACGGTTTACCAAAGGAGTCCGAGACGGACAAAGAGTATGGTCGTCACGACTAGTCCAGCAGTGAGCAAAGGTATTGCTCAATTACCTCTTTATGTTATTTTGTTAATACATATTTAATTGTTTCTGTGCCTTCCGCGTCAATTATTCAACAGACACATGGACGATAGAAATATCAAAGATGAACAACTAGAATGATTAGGGTGGACTTGACGTCGACTACATTTGCTTGTAGGTCTCGTATCTGATCTTTTGGGTCGGTATCATAACAGGCAGCATTTTATCGTCGGTGGTGGCAGGGACCGCTTGCTGAAATTGAACGCTGCTTAGAATAAGCGGACAAGACATCATTTTTTTTATTGATAAAAATATAACATTATTTATTCTTAACAATTAAAAGGAACATTTTTAATTCGGTGATTGTCGACCCACGCCCGTTGTGGGTGATGTCAACTGTTATGCATTCGTCGAGCACGGAATTCACACTCCGACTGTTTAAACAATACAGTTTTTTTCGCTTTGTAAGAGAGAGGAAGAGAGTAAATAAAAAAGAAAGAGAACGACAGAGAGGGAGAGAGGCAGAGAGAGAGAGAGAGAGAGAGAGAGAGATACGTTTTAACGCACATGCTTTGCTTTTTTAAATTCAGTTGCCAACATGCAAGGCTGACCTTTTAGGCACTTGGAGTCTCGGATAATTTGGACACAGCTTTCAATCTTCGTGTGCCGACGGCGCGAACCTGTAAAAATGTGCACTCACTGAGATGTGTGTGTCTGGCACAAGGTCCAACATGTGAGGAGCTCAAGGCTCACCCGAAAGGGTTTCTCACCCATTTTTGCCACAGGCATTGGTTTCCTCGATATCTTTCTAATTAGATTTTTTTCGAAAAGTACCTCAGCTACTTCGGAGAGGAACTACATATAGGTTGCTAACATCCTTAAGTCAAATTGTTTAAGTGGAGGGAACTAGGTTCTAACTTGGTAGTCATTCTGTGCTGTTAACCACTTAGCCACGCTCACCTCCCATGTAAAGCTTCTCAAAATAGGGTGAAAGATTGTACAGGAAAGACTTAATCCAATTGTTGAACGCTCACACACGCACGAAATGGAATCATAAATAAAATTTTCAAAAAAGCCAGCATTGTAAATCTAATCTTAAAACCAGAATTGAAAATCTAAAATAAAAATAAATGGAAAAATATAGAATCCCGAAATCACATCCAAAAATACTTCAATAAAATCAAAAACTCCTCCCCCCCCTTCCTCCTCCTATTCTTCATACTCCTCATCATCACCACCACCACCAGGGAGATAAGAGTGGCTAAGTGATTACCGAGATAGACTGAAAATTTGGGTGTGCTAACTTTGAATCCAGTTTGTTTCATAGAAACATTCTCTATTTAGGGATGTTAGCAATCTTCACGTGGTCCCTCATGTAAGTACCCAATCTCTTTCTAGAACGAATCCAAACTAGAAAGATATCGGGGAAACGAATGCCAACAATAATCATCTGCTTCATACGGAATGAATGAATGAGGCTAAAAAATAACGATCATCATCATCTTCTTCTTCAGTTTAACATCCGTTTTATATGCAGGTATGTGTTGGATCGCTTTAAGAAATAGACTTCCAAAATACTCTATCTCCGATCGGGTCTTTACATCACTCGTGTCAAGCCCCCCCCACACACACACACACAATCTTACAAACATATATGTGACAACTTGTTATTTAGATATGTACGCATTTTCACAGTTTTAAAGATTATGCAAGTCCATATCATTCATATCCGACAATCCTCCGAAAAGCCGATCTGGCCATGGGATATTTTCCTACGCCGCGTTTTTATAAAATGCAATAAAAATATAAGTAACCAATGGGGATATAGAAGAATTATTCTTTTAATTGCCGTAAATTAAATTGAGATTGATAATTGAAAATAAATTAAATATTGTAAATTTAATTTAGCTAGAATAGATTAGATTTATAACAGAGCTATATTTCATGATAATAGTATAATGTAAGATGGTAATGAAAATAAAAATAAACCACAATATTTCCGTATATCTAAGTTTGTAACTTTAAAAATAATTTTATAATTTTAAAGGAAAGTATTGGGTTCAATGCGTGTAAATTGCCCCCAGCCGATTTCGGCTTGTGTCAAACTATTAAAATCTATGTTAGTGACTTCTCTTCTGTTTTTTTTCTCTATTTCTTCTTATTTCTCTCTTTTTATTTCATTTTTATATCAACAGGATATAAATGTATGCGTTATGGTGACCTCACTAACCAAATACCCATTACTAATTAGTTTAGATAAAATATTTTAAAATTCGTTTAGATTTTAATATTTTATAGGACCCTACTGAGTTTTTGTCTCTCTTATAGTGGCCTATATTCTATTATAACTTTAATATTTGAATACATTTTAATATATTAATTTAAAATATATTGATTGTATAAGAGAATTTTCTGTAAACTTTAACAAACTTTTCTGAAGAATCGCTTGCTGAAATATTACAGTGTATAATGGATTGTTCCATATTGCGTTTTATAAATTGCTTCGTATGCATACATTTAGACACTAAAACCACTCAATTTGGATTATACCTTTCACCATTACCATTGATTGCCTCCATTTTTCTTTATTAAACCTAACTACACCATGGAATATCTATTTTAAATCTTGATTTCTTTTAGGCTTTTCATGCAAGGTTTTTAGTTTTTCAATCTATGTACTAAAAATATCCAAATTTATGTTTGCCTATATGCATTATTTTGCAAAAACTATTTCCTCTGATGAGATGGGTTAAAGAGATAACTTTAAAACATTGTATTCCTTGTTGAATAATAAATTTATTGTAAATTTTATAATTCACTGAATTTATTTCTAAATTTTCATTTATATTATTGCTCTATTGCTTAAATTGAGCTTTTTTATCTGATTGGGATTGTCTTATATATACTGATACTAATATTTATACAGACTTTAATTTTATAGTATTATACAAGTTGTAATCTGAAAGTATTTAAAAATCTCAATCAACACACACACACACATCTATATATACTACCTGTACCCTGCCACGTGTTGCTGTGGCTCAATTTGGTGTAATGGAAAATTCTAATAAAAAGAGAAAATGCATGTTTCTTATATTCTTAGTACAGCAATCCACTCCAAAAAGTAAAAAAAAAAAAAAAAAAAAAAAAAACAGGTGAAAATTAAAAAAACTGGTACTCTTGCAGAATTGGATTCGGATCCTCGGGAGTTACCATCAATCATGGCTTGGGCTCGAATAACATTCAGTGGATTAAGCCGAACTATGCTAAAAACGTTGAAATGCTAAATAGTTTTTAATTAATATTTGGGTGAGAGGGAGGGTTACTATACACAGATTCGAAAAAGTTGTTCAAAAACGAATAAATGAAAACAAAAATAAGGTAAATTACGTTTCTACCTAACAGGATCATTTTTTAGTGTTTTTATTTAATGTAAAATGTTTAATCGGCTCGAAAAACTCGGTGTTTATCGATGTATTTGAAAAAGACGAATGGTAGCGGACTCTGCTGAATACGTTAAGTTTGGGAAAATCAGTTGAAAACTAAAAAAACTATACAAAACATTGTCAGACACCTACTGATTATATATTATCGTGACATAGGCTGACATATTCGGTGGGTTTCTGACAGTATTTTGTATAGTTTTTTAGTTTTAAATCATTTTCCCAAACTTAACATCATCAACAGTGTCCGCCACCATTTGTCTTTTTCAAATACACTGATAAACACTGTTTTTCGAGCCGACTGAACGTTACAGTAAATAAAACGGGTTTGTATTACTAAACACAGAAACGAAAAAGTTGTTGAAAAATAAATATAACAAATGTTATCAAAGGCAAGATAAGTTACTTTTCTACCTAACTGGATAAGATTTTAGTGTTTTTATTTAGTGTAAAATGTTTAATCGGTTCGAAAACATGTAGTGTTTATCGGTATATTTGAAAAATACAAATGGCGGCAGACTGTGTTGAACACGTTAAGTTTGGGAAAATGAGTTAAAACTAAAAAACTATACAAAATACTGTCAGGAACTCACTCAATGTATGTTACCGTGATATAGGTAGACGTGTATTCGGTGGTTTTAACAGTATTTTGTATAGTTTTTAGTTTTAACTCATTTTCCCAAACTTAACATGTTTAATACAGAGTTTGCCGCCATTTGTAATTTTCAAATAAAGTAGTAAACGCTGTGTTTTTCGAGCCAAATAAACATCTTACATTAAAAAAGAACTAAAAAATTATCCATTTTGGTAATAAAGTAACATATCTTGCCTTTGATAATATTTGTTATACATTTATTTTTTGACAATTTTTCGAATCTTTATGTATAGTAGTACAAACCCAATAAAAACACTAAAAATTATCCAATTCTGCATGAGTACCTAATATTTTTATTTTATTCTATTTCATTTTCAGCCATTCTTACCATAGAGAGGGGATGGCGTTTTGTAACTATTCTGTGCTTTCAACTAACAATTTATTATTAAAAAAAGATATTGTGAAATTATAAAAAAAAATAAAAAGATATTGTGAAAGTTGAATTTAACTTGAAAAATAAAAACGTGAACGGCGCGTTCAACATTGTAGCCGGAGCTTATTTGGCAATAAGGTCACGTTAGTCGATTAATGGGTGCTAATGCACTTACCGATCCGTGCTATTTTTAAAATCGTATTTCCAAATTTAATTAAAGTTTTATATGTTTTTGGTATGTTTTTAGATTAGGTCCACCTTCACAATTTTCTTTTAAATGACGACTTAAATAGGTTTTCGACTATGCTGAATACGGAAACCGCATTGAAATTTTGCAGAAATAAGTAGTTATCAAGATATAAATAGTTGTTTTATGCATTGTATTCTTTGGCAGCTATCTTGGTTAAGCACGTAGATTTGTTTATGACGCACGCGAACGTGCGTAAAAAAGGTGGCCGCCAGAGATTACAGTGCATTATACAACTTTTTATATCTCGATAACTAATTATTTCTCTAAAAATTCAATGCGATTTCCGTAGTGAGCATAGTCAAAAGCCTATACAAGTCGTCATTTAAAAGAAAATTTACCGTTTTTTTTTATTCAATTGTAAGGTTAAAGACAGAATAGGTACAAAACACCCTCCTCTCCACATGTTAAGAATAGCTTTTTAAATAATAACGTTATTATTTCAGCACACATCAATAAGGGCATGAGTACCCAATTGCTTTAATAAAGAAAAATCATTCATATTTTCTTATATAAAAACTTCTGTAAAAAAAGAAAAAGAAAAAAGTGTACTTTCAATTTTGTAAAAAGGGGTTTTCTTAAAAAAAAAACCCCAAAAAAAAACTACGGTAAATAAAAGCAAAAAAAATATTAATCGGTACTCATGCAGAGAGTGATCCGTGCTGAAATAATAACGTTATTATTTTAAAAGCCATTCTTAATATGGGGAGGGGAGGGTCTTTTGTACCTAATCTGTACTTTAATCTTACAATTGAATAAAAAAACATATAATAAACCTTTAATTTAACGTGGAAATACAATTTAAAAAATAGCACAGATCACTCTCTGCATTAGCACCAAATATTATTTAAGCACGTTACCAATCCGTAAATTTTCTTCGAAAAAAACCTGTACTTTCACCTAACAATTTATAGTTTAAATAATAAAAAAGTGCATATTTTCTTATATCGAAACAACTGTTTAAAAAACAAAAACAAAAAAAAACAAAAACAAAAAACGACTTCGACTTTTATGCTTCAACTCAAAACGCAAGCGAGCAACTTTATTTTTTTTGCCTGATATAATAAAGAAAAAGTTTTTTAACTAAAAAGTTTGGAACATAAACAAATGAATTTATCGAGTAAACTTAATTTATGAATTTATCGAGTAAACAGAAAATGAAATCTTCTAATTCGTCTCGTCAAATCGTGGTGTATGAAATGAATTGAAACGGAAGTTCAGTTCTACCAAAAAAAAGATCCGCAGTATCGGCTAACAAAAAATATTTTTATTTTATTTAATATTTTTATAATTGGCGATGTTAATTTATTTTAATAACATAAAAACATCCCTCGACTCTAAAGATGGGTTGCCTGAAAATTTCAAATAAATTGGTAATCTAGAAATACGGTTTTATCGACTTTGAACGAACCAAGAATTACATTTTCATATATATATATATATATATATATATATATATATATATATATATATATATATATATATATATATATATATTAATGTGACATAATGTGTGTGTGAGGAATGGTCTCATATATATATATATGTGTGTGTGTGTGTGTGTGTGTGTGTGTGTCCCCCTCGCCAATCTTTCACGAAAAACACCCGTCTAGCTGAATCCACTGTGAAAAATTTCCCCCACTCTATATCTGTGCCTAAATGAAAACGTGGATTCCATGAACAAAGCTTCTTTCTTAGAGTTGCACGCCTGTGGAACTCTGTTCCGTCTGCCTGCTTCCCACCGGACTACAACTTGGATGTCTTCAAGTCCAATGTTAACAAATTCCTAATGAACCGCCCCCTTAAGTAAACACTTCATCAAATCTCCACACTAACGTAATGTACTTGCAATAACCCTTATCCTTGAGTGGCTTCCAGGCCTTGATAAGTGGTGATCACCGTGTAAAAAAAAAATGTACACACACATGTATATATACTGGATCCTTGTTGGACTAAAAATACTTCAGCCTTCTCTCCTAAAGCATCCCAATTATATCGTGAATAAGTAAGTTTTTTATGGATCATATGACTTCTAACAATTTCTATTTACTTTCACCAGCTTTGATCCTCTTTTATAAAAAAAAAACAACAAAAAATCTCTGAAACTGTTTGTTTTTCCAATGAAAATATCAACTGTCTCTGATGAGTTGTTTGGTGTCCGTATGCCATTCAACGAGATATGTGTAAGACAAAATAAATTATTATGAAAAAATATATAAATATATATTTTGTTTGGACTAAAACTTCTGATAGATGTATCTGTATGCATATATGCATGCAAATATCTCTATATATGTAAAGTTATCCAACACATTGTATCCTCAGTCGCAAAGTAGATAAAACGATAAAAAAGAACTTTAACTCGTTTTTTTTTGTTTGTTGTGCAGCAACATTTTTTCTCATACTCCCGCCACGTGCGACTACTCAGTATGGCTGTGACGTCTCACGTCATTGTTTTCTCAAGCGTGCTCTCGAGCGTCATTCACGTCTCTAATGTAATCTTGAACGTCATCATGTCTCTAACGTAATCTTGAACGTCATCCACGTCTCTAACGTAATCTCGAACGTGATCGTCCTCTCTAACGTGCTCTTTCTCCTTTTTATAGTCTTTTTTTTTACCGGTGATGTCATTTTACATGCACTTGCATACGCGTGTCCATGCTCTATTACATATATTTATTATGATCGATAAATGAAGATAACTCTTATAGAGTGATCTAATTAGTAAGAAAAAATATCAAGATACAAAATCAGTATTTAGATGAAATCGATACGGCTGTAATGCCATAAATTAATGTCAATTATTAATTCATGTTCGATCTTGAAAAGAACAAGTTCTGCCCACTTCCCTCTCAAACACTATCTATAAAAACTCTAGGAGTGGAAAACCTTATTTCTATGCAGCTTATCTGTTTTTTTTTATGACAGGCATGACTAAGATGTCAATCTTACACTACATGCAGCTCTTTGCAAGTTCACTTGCAAGCCAACATAAAAGATATAGTAATTTCATCGTTTAAAGCATAAAATTATAATGTTTGTTAATCATTTAAGCTTGTCAAACATCTATCACTTATTAAAATAAATTTCTGGTTTTTGTTTTTTTTCCAGGACGTTTCTTTGCACTTGAAAACGATATGGATCACATATTATCCATTTCAAAAGCAGAAAAGACACACGAATGTATCTGTAATAGGTGTAGGTGTGGTCAAAGTTCCCCTCCCATATGAAATAAAATTGTAGAAAACTCAATATTTGTTTGATATAAAATTATCGATTAGTGTTCTTTTCTGGAACGCTACGCACGTAGGCAAAGAGACTTAAATCTGGTTGGCTTGGAGGCAAAATAAATCGCTTTAATTTATCAAGTAGTTTAAATTTTAACTAAGAAAATCAAATTTTATGAGTAAGCAAAAAGGGATTGTCTCGCGTCGCCATCTTGAAAATAATACAAGGCCAGATAAGTCCACAATAATTCAAACTTGCGAGATCAGCTTTGCAATGCTACCGATTGCACATTAATCGCTTTAAATCTTTTAAAAATGATTTTCTTAATAAAAAATAAAACTGTGATCAAATTACGTTATTTTTGGAATATGACATTTTTTTCCGTGACGGGTATGAATATCATGAATATTTTTAGTGGGGAAGATTGCTGAAACAATCTTCCACTTGTTGATACAAGCACCAAAATTGGCATTTGTCAGGTTTGCTTCTGCAGCCATCTTGAAAACTGACTGCCGTCTTGAATTTTCTGATGGCTAATGTTCTTTTCTTAAAATGTATGTTTTGAACACGATTTGTGCCACTTTTGGTGCTTCTATCACCAAGTGAAAGATTCTTACGGAATATTGAGATAACCTGCCCCACTAATGGGCAAAGAGATTTAAATCTTGTGGGTTTGAAGGCAAAATAAGGAGCATTGAATGATCGTAAAACTTATTTCCTATGCTTTACTGGATATCCTCAGTTTTATAAGAAGGTGCTGATTCTTCCAATGTGCATATAGCCTTGTGTCGGTGCTTTATGTAAACTGCTGAGAAAATCCCAACAATATCACGGTCGTTTCTGAATTTTTGAGATAAAGATTAATTACTCGCATTATTTGGATTCATCAGACTACTGTTCTCATCTTGAATGTCATTTTCACAACGTTTCGATCGATGTAACCTCCGACCTTCTTCATGTGTATTTTGTCAAACTCGGGAATATTTTTGTTGAACTCGAGAATTTGGACGGAATTTCAAGTGGAACCTTTTATTTACTTCATGGGAGTAGCATGCTCTTGTTCCGTCAGCCATGACTGGATAGAGGTCCTAAATAATTCGCAATTGTATTTTTTTCAGTTGCCCACACTGACGATTGAACCTTCAACTTTCAGGAGAGTATTACATTCTACAATTGATTTTTCCAAGTTCTCAATGATGGCACAAGAGCACGCTACCCCCGTGAAGACCTAGTGAAAAGAAATCAGGTGACACTAACTTTAAGATGACTTTCTTCCTTTTGCCTCTAGATTTAAATCACCTAGACATGGCATGTCAAACATGCAACACATAGGCTGCATGCGGCCCTTTACAAGCACAATTTCCCTGATGTGTGGATATATATACTGACATTTTGTTTTCTAATTCTTTTTTTTTTTTTGTAGGTAAGTTTCACAAGTGATCATTTTGATCCACAATCATGGATTAATCCGATGGTGGCTAAGCAGACACAGTCATTCAAAGGTAAGATTGGGAATTAGTCATCAACACAACCAAAAAAGCCAGACGCATTGAATCACTTTCGTTTAGAATCTTTCATATTTAATATTTAATGGACAGTAACCGTTCAAAAGATACATATGCAGACGCAGTGCTCCCTTCCTCCAAATATCCTGCTGGCACCCTCGGAAGGAATGATTTAGCGCTCTGTAGATTCCATTTAATTATATTTGTGGCCCTCGTTACTTGTTATCCTATATAGATAGAGATTTTGTCTGTCTGTCTGTCTGTAAGTCACATGTTCTTAATACGGAATTAATTTCATAGCAACATATCAGAAACATTAACTATTTTTAGAAAATGGCGAATATTACATTAATATAATATAAATTATAAGCAAATGAAGCTGATGTCAAGACCGGAAATCGAGACCAAAATCTTGAGATCTTCATTCTGGTGTTCTAGCAATTGATATTTTCTCATAAATAGAGCTTAAAACATTACTATAAAAAAATAAGAATATTTTTGACGTGACGTCATAGATTTATGATTTACGTCATGTTTCAAAACATGAATTTCAAACATAAGCAACCACACAGATAAATAAATAAATTTTAATGAAAAAGGAAAAGTGTATTTCCCATAACATAGTAAATCTCTGTTTAATATATATATATATATATATATATATATATATATATATATATATATATATATATACAATCAACAGCGAGAGCCTATATTACCAAGGACTGAATGAGGATTAATGAATATTTCACACTCCCTCATTTTATTGTCATCAAAATCGATGAAATCGACCAATTTTCAATCAGATCAATTAATTACCAGCTCTAGTTTGGGACACACCGCGGTGCACCAAGGGAAATCTGCACATGCATCCCCACAGTGAATTAGTCCACAATACATTGAAGTTAATATTGCACTGCAAAGAACCTACTGTTTATTTTATCAGATTATCTTTTATATATAACGGTTTAATTAAATTTTAAAATCCAAGTCAAGTATTATGGTTCAATTGTGCTCTAAACAAAAACATTAAAACTACTGGCCGACTGTTAAAAAGAACACACTTGACCCTTAAGGCAGACCCTCCCTCCCTCTTACTGCTCTCAAATAGATGGTAATCTTTTCACCACAGAATTAATTTAACGTGGAGACACTGGTCTGTTAGGTAGACCAACATGGGTTGTTTGAAGAACACGAAGTTAAGTACATCTATCTATCCATGTTGCGTGTAACTTTTATATGCAAATCTGATCCCACCATTTCTTTCATTTCTTTGCTTTGCATTTTCTTACATATCCAAGTACTTATTATTGGTATTTTATTCACTTATTTTAAAGCAAATTAATTACTAAAAACAAATTGGTTTTCTGACAATACTTAATAGATACACGATTCTTCTTGATGTTAGAGGGAATCTATGTCCAATCATGCGCTTATTTATTTAGAATATAGCAAAACTTTTAAGTAAGATACTTAATATTTTCATCCATACTGGTACACAGAAATACCTGGTGTAGGAACCAGATACATGGTTACCCCTCTCAATGTGATGGACCTTTGGATCTGATATCAAAACTGAGGAGGAAGGCTTCCTCAGTCATGGTTGACAACCTTCCTAGAGCTGGCGACTCGAACAAATTCTCCAGTTTGCAAACCTAAATTGCTTAAGGAGTAAATAAGCTCTACCTATTACCAGTTTCATACCCCTTCTTTGTCTATTAGCCAGAGAGAGAAGTACAATATTAGGGACTCATCAGAGCCACCCTGTGCTTGGTCTTGTTTCCTGACTAGGACATTGAATGCCATCATCTCTAATTTCTTTCTTTCTCTGACAAACTGAACAAATTGGGTTTGCTCACATGCCACTTGTGTTCACTTGGCTGGTCTGGGCCGGTCTTGTCTGAGAGGTTGGGGGGTATATGATTAACAGTTTGTTTATCTGCTGTTTCCGACTGACAGTGCAGGAGCCTTAACTCTTTGGTAGCACTTAGTGACTGCTCTAACATCAGTTGTATAATATCAGGATAGCTGTACTGCAATGTCGCGCATTAAAAAGGGATCCTTCTGCTATCTCTGGTGAGCTTTCACGAGGCCACAACTTTCTTGGCAGGACTTGGCTAATTATGTGTGTATACTTGGCGCCAAAACTGACTCACTTTGCCCAACATTCTCCCCCACCCAACCTGAAATTAAACAAAAACGTAATGAAATGACAACCCAAACAAAAACACATAAAATCGCAAAAGATAGAAACTCGCAATTTCTGGAAAATCTATAATAGTGTAGTGAACAAAAGTAATTCCTCCACTATGCAACAACCAACAACCAAAAGATCACATGCATGGAGCTGTTAGCCTGGCGATTCGCCTCCAACTCCACGTTTGGGCCCACAAGCAACTCCCTACACAAATTTTCCTATGTGGACTGAAGTCACACTTGATGATTTGAAAATCACCCCTTCTCATGTCCGTGATATCATAAAAAATTAGACACTTCCAAGGCTTGTGGACCTGATCTCATCCTTGCTATACTAATTAAGAAATGGTCTGTTGAGCTAACCTCCATACTTTGCAAACTCTGAAACAAATGCCTTGCTAAATCTTGCTTCTCTAATAGCTGGAAGATGGCCTTTATGGTACCAGTGTACAAGAATTCTGGTGAAAGAACTGATCTACTCAATTATCGTCTTATCAGTTTTCTCCTTCTCGTCTCTAAAATCCTTGAAACCTTAATCAATCAAGCATTAGTCCATTACCTCACAAAAGCTAATCTTCTCTCTGACAAACAGTTTGGATTTGGGCAATGTCGTTCTACTGCAGATATTTTAACAGTCATCTCTGAACACATACACCATGCACTGGATAAAGCGGGCAAATTCAGATCTGTAGCCCTTGAGATATCCAAGGCTTTTGACAAAGTCTGCCACAAAGGGCTACTAATGAAAATTAAATTGCATGGTATAACTGGACGTATACTAAATATAATTAGATCCTTCTTAGACAATAGGACCATCCAAGTTGTCACTGATGGGCGTACATCCAAACAGCATAATATTAATGTGGGAGTGCCGCAAGTATCGATCCTTGGACCACTATTATTCCTAATATTCATTAACGACCTCACTGATAATATTGTGTCTGAGATGGGCATATTTGCTGATAATACAATGGTCTATAAAATGCACAAATCTAAGACTATGGCAGAATCGCACACAAATCTTAGACAATAGCAGAATCGTTAGAAAATGACCTCTAGACCGTAGTGGAATGGGGCCATAGATGGATGGTAAGATTTAATGCTAGTAAAACTAAGTTGCTCTCCTTTAAAAATTACAAGATACTTTCCCAACCACCGATATCTATGACAAATAGCATCCCCTTCCTGAGAATTCTTCCTTTAACCTCCTCAGCTTAATATTAACAGGTAATATGAACTGGAACAAATACATTGATGAAAATTGTGAAAACTACTGCGGATGGTGGCTTCATAGAGGTACAGGGTACTCACAGGTCTGAGAGTATCCTGTACCTCTATGAAGCCACCATTCACCTATACATTGAGTATTGGTGCCACATCGGGACTGGTGCATCTACCACTAGTCTCTCTCGGATAGGGCCCAAAAAAGAGTTTTCAGTCTAATAGTTTCCACTTTGTCAACAAGGATCCAGCCCCTATCCCATCGCTACAATATTTCATCCCTGTGCCTGTTTTAATAGTATTCTTTGTTTTTTTTTTTCTTCTTTTTTACTCCTGTTCACAAAGCATATCGCCACTTTGATATAAGGGGCTACTATTTGGGGCTATGGCTATTATTTGGGGCCGTGTCTATGAAAGATTAACAAGATATTTGTTTATGATACATTTAAAATTTTGCATATCAGTACAGCCAGGGAAGCAGGCAGCAGGAAGGGAATTCCAAGGTCTAGCTGTTTGAGGGGAGAAACTATTAGAATAGAATGCTTTCTGGCATTTTAATAGAATGTGTTCTGATGAACTCCTTGCACTTGTGCCCCCTTGGCATACATCATATCCCTGACAAACCCACTTAGCAATAAAATCATCCCCCTTCACTGTTGAGGTCCATAAATGCTAGAAAACTTAGTTTGGTTACTTCCCTTGAACACCTAGATTTTGGAATTCCCTTCCTGCTACCTGCTTCCTTTACTGTACTGATATGCAGAAGTTTATATGCAACATAAACTAATATTTTGTTAATCTTTCCTAGGCATGGTCTCAAATAGTAACCCCTTACGGTCAAGTGGTGAACATGAGTAAAAAAAAAAAATTATTTCGAACACGCCCCTATCATATCCAAGAGCCTATTGTTAATTTTATATACCTGGCCTTTCTACTTGTGCAGCAGTAATGTCTTGAATTAAAGTTTAAAATGCAAAAGTCAAGTATCATGGTTCAGTTGCACTCTAGAAACATTCATTTTGAACGCACCCCTGTCATATCAAAGAAGCTACCTTGAATCATATATATACTAGCATGGGTGCCCGGCGTTGCCCGGGTATTTGGAGGGGTATGTTGAGCAAAAAAAAAACAAAAAAAAAACGGTCAATTTGGTGTAACTTTGACCCCCTAGTATGACCCCTTAAAATTTATTGTTTTGGGCTCAAATCAAGTAATTAAGTTAGATCCATGTCCAAGGAACCTATATCTAAAATTTCAAGTGTGTAGACCCAAAATTGTCAGAGGAGTTTGGTAGAGTTCTCAAAGGTCAAATCGTTGAACTTTGACCACTTAATCACTAAATTTCTGGCCAAAAACCAATGACGTCGATTTTTCCAACTCTCAGTACCCTGTATATCAAATTTCGAGTCTGTAGACTAAAAATTGATAGAGTTATTGCGTAGGGAAATGTATACACACAGACACACACACACAGACACTTTCACTTTTATAGATATATATAGATTATTACAATTTCACTCCAAACAAGGCACAATGCCATTTTGATATAGGGAGCTACTATCGGGGACATAAGTTGCAGGGGTACTATGTAAGGAGTGTAGCAGCTAGATATCTGTTTACATTACTCTTGAACTTCTGCATGTCAGTATAATTAGGAAAGCAGGAACCCGGAAGGGAGTTTCAAATTCTAGCAGTTCTGGAGAAAAAGCTATTATATATATATATATATATATATATATATATATATATATATATATATAAAGTCGGTCAATTTAGCTCTTATGTATAGATAATCGTATAACGATTAGATCACTGTCTGACTGACGTAAATGAACATTTGAAATTAAAATGTTTAAATTCGACGTTATTTCACGCGGTTAATGGTAGCCGAATGGATTAGGTCTTTGCTAATCGAGCCAGAGATGTCTCGTGTTGCGAGGTTCAAATCGTGACACCTTGCACTGAAGATTCCCGAAAGGATGAAATACTAGTGTCTGTAGGTATTTAATTATTATAGTAAAAAAAAATTTTATATATATATATATATATATATATATATATATATATATAAGTGAGAGAGAGTGTGTGTGTGTGTGTGTGTGTGTGTGTGTGTGTCAGAACATTTGTAATAGACTTTACCTGCTTCATGTAATGTTTCGGTAAAATGTATACCTTCTATCAATTTTTTTAAACCGCAAGTGTATTTGTTTTCCTATTGCTAAGAGGTGATTATGTTCTAATCTTAAAAAAAAAAAAATGGAGTCGATATCAGGTACGTTAAAAAGATCAATAAATACTGTAACCCAAGGACAGGTAGATTCGTGTTACGTTAATAGGAAGTGTGTGGTACATCTGATCGAAGCCAAACTAATCAACAAGTGAAGGAAATGGAGGATTTTATGTCAGACGTGCAAGGACTTATTGATTGGGGGTGGCGTTTTTATCACTTCCAAAATATCTAAAATGGCGAAGGAATTGAGTAATTCTTGTGGAGATCGCACAGGAGATGTTCTATTTCTTGTTTTCATTTTTTTTTTCTTTCATCTAACACACACACACACACACATATATATATATTGAGAAAAAAATAAATAAATGTAAATTAATAACTTAGAGAAAAATAGTAATAACCTAAATTAAGTGAACCTTGGTAATTGGTTGCAAGGATAAATGAATAATCGATTGAAATGTTTACAAATAGAGATGCGAAATTATAAAAAATCCTTAACAAACAGAAAACGGAAAAACCTCTGAAGGAAGAAATGTAAGTAATTTTTTTATCACATAGTTTTCCTTGAAAAGGAAATGGATTCCATATTGTTCATTAAAAAGTGTTTTTCTCAGCGTTTGAAGAGAGGCCGTTCTTGTGAATATTTTCAACCGATATAAGGTTTAAAATTGTCCGAATGGTCGTGAAACAATTTTAACCAACAATGAAAATACACATCTCGTTGCTATCAATCCAATCTTTGTTGTCTTGATTTTCTGCAAACTATATATATATATATATATATATATATATATATATATATATATATATATATATATATATATATATATATATATATTTTAAAAGAGTGTAGCCATCAACAATTGTGGGTTTTTCAGACTTTTATCATTTTTTATTTTATAATATTTTTATAACGCGTTCCAAGCTTTGATCAGCTCTCTTCAGATAGTTTTATATAAAGGTTTTTTAAGTGAAATATTGAAATATTATTTTGGAGAACATTTTTATATCTGATAAGTCTGAGTGTGATTTTCAGAGAAATGTCTGTCTCAGATCATCTGTCTCCAATAGTCAGCATGTTGTGGGGTCCAATCAGAGTTAAGTTCATTTGGTGGTGGTGGTGGGGGGCTTTTGGGTCCGTTTGGTAAAGATTTCGATGGTGTTTTTTATGACTTTCTTTTTTGATATATACGCACACATACAATCACACACACATACATATACATACCACACATATATATACATACATGTACATATATGCACTCACACATACACATGCATGCGCCTGAAGGCACATACACACATACATACACATAAAAAAAAATTAAAAAAAATTTTTTTATGTGTATGTATGTGTGTATGTGCCTTCAGGCGCATGCATGTGTATGTGTGAGTGTATATATGTACATGTGAGTGTATATATGTACATGGGTTGTGTGCATATATATTAAAAAAGTAAGACAGTCATAAAAAACACCATAAAAAACGATGGTAGCTCGGTGAATACTTGGTAGATAGTGGCGATCAGGCTGACTTTGGTGTTGTGGGAGGTCATGTTGGTGATGTTTTCGATATTTGACCAAACAAAGTAGGCCAGCAGGTTCTGGTTGGGGAAGGAGGGAGGCAGTGAAAGAAGGGTATAAAGTCGTAGCACTCCTTCTGAAGCCAAGCCTGGGTCTCTTTGGACTTGTGGGCTGGCGCCGAATCCTGTTGCCACACCCAGGGTTTACCAGCGGCCATCTGATTGCACCAGGGGATCACCATACTCTTCAACACATCCAAGTACACTTTGGTGTTGACTTTCAAGTCGACTTCGAAGATGTGAGGTGGCATGATGTGGCTTTCACTTGAAGCCACACCAAAAACCATAATCATGGCCGGAAGCTTCGTTGATCTGTGCCCTCAATCGTTGGACCATCTGGTTTTGCATGTTGAAAGTGCTGGCAATGGTCCTGTTGTCATAACTTGAATCGGTAGAGAGCATAAGTTGTACAGGGGCGCACCTCCAACCTCGCTCGTTGAATATTGGGTCGCTTTCAGGCATAATAGCAGGCTACTATCGCTCTTGGGATTTGTACACACTGGCCAACTAGTAGATGGTCTGCAACAACAAAAAAAGAAAACTAGTTTTCATCAAACGGAAATGGAATCATGTCTTCTTTTCTTGTGCGACAATTTTATCGTTCCACCCTCTCTTTTTCTCTCTCTTTATCTCTATGTGTGTGTGTGTATGTGTGTGTGCGTGTGTGTGCAATCATTTTATGTATGTATATATTATGATTTATTTTAAAACGATTTTACATAGCACACGGCACCCTCCAAAAATGAATTAAGAAATATATTCTAAAAAAAATACCTCTATTTTAACCATCTCACATTATAACCTACACCTCCCAATCATTGAAGCCCTACTCATTCGCATAAATAAACCGAACATCACTCAGGCTCAATATGAGGGAGAGGGTACGCCTAAGTGCTTTTAAACGATGTTAATCAACTTTATCATTAAATTCACTAATAGCAGTTTTTTTTTTAATTCATTACGCGCTTGATGTTGTCTTAAACATTTAGTTTAAAACATTTGCGGCTATGGCATTTTTTATTTTTATTGTTTTTTACTTAAACAGAACGTTCAAACATCGGCCCGTCAAATGGAGCAGATGCATTTCAAAAGCAACAAACAGGAATTACACCTGCTGTTCAACAACACAAGCATGACAAGTTACATGTACATAAAATAAACTTGAAAATATCTCTTTTTTTATTGTAATACATTTTCCGATTTCTCAATTATGATCACAACCCAGTTGCAATCTTTAAATATAGAGATCTCCATTATTATTTATTTATTGTTTTCATTTCACCAGAAAATGCACTGGCATGAAATTGAATAGGCGTGTAATAAGTTTCGAGGTGTTTGGCTAATAAGATTTTGGATGGAACTGTTTAAAAGATATCTAAGATGAGAATAATATATTTTCTCGTAAATTAATGTCACAGAATTGATATCCAAGTGGAGTCCCCCCACCTCCAAATAAACACCTGGATTTTTATGGACGGTAGAGGGGAAGGTTTTGTTTTTTTGCTTTGGTTTTAAGTAGTGATGAGACCATTCCATTATTTTTCGTGATTCCAATACAACTATCGATTTCGTTCTAAATTCACGATTCCGATACCATTACCGATCTTGATTTTAGTTCATTTTGAATCTCTGAATATTAAGCTATAGAGTTGTTATTGTTTTTTTTTGTTTTTTTTAATTTTTGCGTTGCGATGCCTCCGTTCTGTCTCAAGAGACAATAGACACTCCTTTAAGGGTAACAGCACATGTAATTGTGAGGCAAAGGTTGCGCAATCACCAACCACACCAGTCCAGTGGCAAGGAGAGGACCAAGACTAACTGGAAACAATGCCTAAATAAGCAGAGAACATGTAGAGCACATGGAATTCCCAAATGGTCATCTATTTTAGTACTGACCAGGCTTAACGTTGCTTACCTTAGGTGATCTGCCGGCAACTGGAGTGTCAACATAATTATACTGTATATGTTTGGATTAATATAAAAAAAAAAAACTTATGTAAGCTGTGCATATATTTTCGCAAATGTAAAAATATACTTGTGTATGTGTGTGTAGGGGGCAATCTCTAAATATTTAGTATTTTATCATTAGTATCAACAATAGAAAGTTTTGCTTTTTAATATACAAAATAAAAAAAATTAAAAGGATCATTTTTTGGCATATAATATGCACAATTTTTTCTGATTCCGATATTGATTCCAATATCCCAAAAAAAGATTACAATATTTCAGATTCCCAACAATAGCTTAAAGTACATCCAACCCGGATGTCACGCGAGAAGACGAACGCCCTTGAACATCTGGTGAAATCTGGAGTGTATTTAGTGATGAAGTAGGCTTCACATAATTTTATATGACATTTATGTCAAATTCCTTTAAAAAGTTGTGGCAGACGTGACTAGCCTGACTCTCGATCGAACATGAGACATGGTTGCGGCCTCTCTCATCCTTGCCATAAAAAGTCCAACTTTAACACCGGTATACGGTGGTCCTAGGATACTTTTTCCTTTGGGTTAAGATGTGGAATACGATGTTATTCTAGCCCCTGGTTACGGTACTTGGCCCGCCTTTGATTATATACTGCACTGTATTTGGTTACTAATTTTGAATGCCGTACCCCGGAGTTCTCTTGTAGTTTGTGATCAAAAGAATCATCAAATATATATACTACTTCTGAGGATTGAACTCATGACCTTGGAGAAATAGAACGACTAAAATAAGCTACAAATTATCTGAATTTTCATTGGTTAAAAAGAATTGATTGAAATTATTTAATGCCTGAAATCTGGTGACTTGGAAGAAACGCCATGAGAGATGAGAGAAGTCAGAGAAAAATGTTCAGTGATTGTAAACCACATTATTTTTGACTGCTGCAACAAGTCAATCATTATTTTCATATTAATCCGGTGAAATTGAGGTTTAACAGTTCGACCGAAGTCTGAATATAAACGCTTCTCTAATCGATTTTCAAGCCATTTTCCAGAGACGAGAAAGGAAGGGAAAGTTGGGGCCACTTCTACTGTTCAATCCGAGTTAAAGAATAACGTCCGTCACAGATATTAACATCGACCACGGGGAAAAATCTTAAATGTCAAATATTTGTGTGTGTGTGTGTGTGTGTGTGTGTGTGTGTGTGTGTGTGTGTGGTCAATGTTGTATTTCTTTGTTAAGGAGGAGAAAGTGGAGGGGCAACATGTGAAAATCTGTAAAGTTTCTGGTATCGTTATGCGTGACGTTGCATCTTATGGTTATGCATCACAGAGCCAATATCTTCTTTAGAACTGGCTCATTTCTACTTTTAAAGCTTTAGTTTTGCTTCATATATAGTTTGAAAATCAAGGAAATGTCGAAATCATGGTTTACTAGTGAGGATCGAACTCACGACTCATGAGAAACAAAACAACCGGTTATTATGAGTGTTTATCGGAATCGGAAATCGGAAAAATCAGAACTTTTTGGGGTATCGGAATCGGAAAAATTATAGTCTAATTTCCGATTCCAAACCGATGCTTTAAAATTTTAAAATAAAAAATGAAACAAACACAAATTATTGTTTTTTATTAGTAGTTGCTCCTTTATAACATAAGACTGAGAAGGGCTACAGAATGGGTTATAAATTTCATTTACAGATTTAACATTGATTAACAGAGTTTAATTTATTTTATTTATTGGTCATTTATAACTTGCATATGGCCTTTGTAATCGTTTCGCATCTATTCACTAAAATGTCTATGTGCCCTCATCCGAGGGAGTTCATATGATTATTAACAAGTTTTAAATGCTCTGTACATTGGGACGTTTGTCATTGGCTTCTTTTGAAATAATTAAACGTTTGTGGCACCATTTTGGACACAAGGAAATCCTTCGTGGCTGTGGCAATTGTTGTTTCAAGCACATTTGAAAATTCATTCCCACATATAGTCTCCAAACCTAATTTAATTTGTTTTTGTTAGTTTTTATTGTAAACAAAGTAAATATTGAAGAGATCACTTGCCAATACAATATCACAGATTTTAAAAAGCTTTCTGCACCTATTTGTTAAATGGCCATATGATGTTTATTAGAGACTTCACGCTTTAATATCAAAGATTTAATATGCTTGGAATTTTTTTTCTGACGTTGGTTTGGTCTAATCACCGCATCCTTTGAAATATTTCACGTTTCCTTATAGTTTGTTTGGTTTTGGCTCAAGCGAAAATATAAATGAAAATCTCACAAAACTTTGGATAGAATAGATAAAGAGTAAACATTGAGAAGTTTGTTAACTTAAAAAAAAATTCATTTACATTTAATATACCCAAAACATATGAGATTCTACTTTTTTAAGCGATTATGTGTGAGCACACTGAAACGTTATTTTAGAATTTAGAATGGGGGTTCAGTTGTGCATATAAATATTATGTAAACTGATCCCATTTCGGTACATTCTAAATTTTTAAGCAGTTAAGTAATTTTCACCATTAATTCTAAGGCCGATCAGCAAAATCATAAAATCACATGTAATTTCTATGTTTTTGTATTGCCACCCGTACTTAGGGTTAGTAGTAGGAAAGGAGCATGGTTTTTATGACTTTTTGCAATACTATATATTAATACGATAGCGTGTGTGTTATTTTTATTGTGTGTGTCACGATTACATGCGAGTTACTTTTATGGATTCCCATTTCTTATAATAAATAATTTTACCAAAAATTTTTCATAATTTTTTGTTTTCGTTTCGATTATGAAGAATTCTTATAATTCATAGCTGATGGACCTCAAGTCATTTATTTTCTTATAAATAATTCTATCAAGACTTCTTCATAAGCTTTGGTTTCAGTTTAAATTATAGCAGATGGCACTCAAGTCATCAATTTTTTTATAAATGATTTTATCAAGAAGTCTTCCTAGGTTTTGGTTTCGATTTCGATTATAGCTGATGGAACTCCATTTTTTTTTTATAAATAATTTTATCAAGAATTCTTCATAAATTTTGGTTTTGGTTTCGATTATAGCTGAAGGAACTCAAGCTGATGCACCCAAGTCATGTGGATATATATTGTTGAAATGAACATTTTGCATTTCAACTTGCCGATATATTTCTGTACGCATTATTCATCTACCCAAACAAAGATTTGACCTGTTATACCGTCCTTGGTGTATGATTACTATTTCCTGTTAATTTCAGTGTGATGTAATTAGTAGTTCTAGATTTTATCGGTTAAATATTTACAGACGCGCACATACCACTGCTTTATTTATATAGATTGAATAAAGTTCAGTTTCAGTATAAATTGAATCGTTATTTTCTTTTCTTTTTAAATGCAAGTTGTAAAGTCAATAATAAGCGAATTTTAATCTTTTAAATCCAGGAAACAATGACATTTTTATTTACAGAATGTTGCTTTGCAGAAGCAACACAACTTTTACTTTTTGAATTAATTTTTACTTTTCTTTCTTTTTTTGTAATTAATATTAAATAAGTTCAGTTCAGAATGAATCGTGTTTCTTAGTTTTCTTTTTTTTTTAATGCAAGTTTTCAAGCTTTCTATTGCTTTTTGTAAAAAAAAAAGCTCTCATTCAGTATCAACAGCCTAACTGTTCGTTCGAAATTAAATTTGTATTAAAGAATTCAAAACAAACAAACAAAGAATGCCAGTGAATAGTTGATTTTCATGCGACATATAAAGTAGGGAATCATATTTGTCTATTGTATTGAAGGCAAGTGGAATAATTGGATGGGGAGGGGTTTAGAAATATGACGCAATGAGATCTAAACGGTGACTTAAAGATACATAAAACTCTTAGACCGTATTAAGGACCGCGTTAAGCTGGATAAGTACTAAAACTTACCGTCAATGTTAACAACAATCTTTGTTTCCTTTAGAGCAGGGGTCTCCAAAGTTTTCGAATGAGGAGAGTCATATTGCTGACTTTGTAGGACTACGTAGGTAAAAAAAAAGGATATGAACGTGATTTATACTGTTGTGCTTATTAGTGCTTATATTGTTGTGCTTATATTAGTGTTGCTTTGTGTGTGTATGTGTGTGTGTGTGTGTGAAAATGGTTCTCTAAAAACTAGGCACGACCAAAACGGAAGAAGAGAGTAAGTATTATTTGACGGTGTCTCTCTTTAAAAATCTACCAAAAATCAAGTAGTTGTCCAATCAATACGAAATTTTCATCGATTATTAAGTGCATAACGAATTTTATATTGTTTTTCATCATAAATATTTATATATATAGTTTGCTTATAAAACCGGCCTTCTTTATTTGTAAGTACAAATATGTTTAAAATAATCAGCCGAAATTGTGCGAAATATAGTGTAAATAAAACAAACAAACAAACAACAACAAAAAACAACAACTGCACACGTATCAAATTTTAAAGTTGAAAATTCGAATTTGGAATGTGTTTAATTTTTCATCTTTTGTGTTTTGAAATGTGAAATTTATTGAATATGTTAATAATAATTATCTTTCAGATTACCAAAAAATATTTGTATATTTTCATTAGTTTTACGAAAAACACTACTTTTAAATCTTTAAATAATTTTCTTCTATTGAGCCCAAATATTGCTAACATACCATTAAATAGGAAATGCTTTAAAGAATCGATACCAAAAAAGAAAAAAAATCGATAAATAACTGCGCATTTTGCTAAAAATACGATAATTTCTTTCAACAATTTCTTGTTACTTGATATCAATCCACCTATAGTCGACTATACGCGCTAAAATAGTTGTTCTGTATTTACAAACAGTTGTTACCTCCCTCTTTTCCAAAATTACCAATTATGCATTGTGAAGCCTTCCGTAGTTTCTTAAAAAAAGGAACGTTAAATTTTGGATTTTTTAATTTAGACATGGGATTTCTTCATATTGAGATAAAAGATGAAATTATTTGAAATTCAGGTACTTATGTTATAAGATTTTTGCATATTCTTAAAGACAATCATCCAATATCTTATTTAGACAAAAAAATTAATTGATTCAAACAGCTTTTCAAAAATATTTATTTGTTTATTTCTCGATATAAAAAATCGCAGTGAATGGTGTTGTTTTTGAAAATTTTAAATTTTAAATTCTATTAAAAATAGTAGAAAAAGTTTTATATTATTCTGCTTTTCATATGATAAAATTTATCTTTCTGGAAAAAAATCGCTCAAGAATAATGGATTTTAACAGATTTTAATTCGTTAAAAAAGAACTTGGTTTCTCCTTCACTTTTTGAGCATGCCTATCAAAAACCTCATTCTATAAAAACGCCATATTATTTTCACACATTTAAGAAAAAAAAATTTCCTGAATATGTTCACGTTTTGAATAAGAGCTCTTTTGATTGGATTAAAGACTTAGGTGTGCTGGATCTGTCCCGTGGTCCGTAAAATGGAGACCCCTTCTTTAAAGGGATTGAACTTTTGTCGTGTTTTGTGTTTTCTTCTTTTTTTTACATTTTAGCACAAAAAGTGACTCGATCTTTTTGCTAAGGAAATGTGGATGGACAATAAACTAAACATGATTCGTCGATTCGAAACGAGCTTGCAGGTCGGCATGCATAATTCAATAAGCATTGATGAAGGGTATCGTTCATAGCTGTTGAAAGTAGAGCATCTATTGAATATAAAGTATTTAGCAAAACATACTCCCATTAGGTTACTGAAAGGTGTTGCGTTTTGAGTGCTCATCTTCCTACTTTCCATATTATATTCTCACAGCTTCCATTACCCTCGGGCTTTTATAAAATTGTCCGACTAGTTGAAATTTAGTGCTCATCTAAGTTTCCATTTCTGCTGAAGGCCTGTGTCTCTCACAAACAAGCTAACAAGAATTTGTATGTGTGTCGTTGGATCATCGTTTGCGATAATGTTGCTGAACAGACAAACACAATGAGAGAATGCGTCTGTTATGTCTAATAAAGTAACGAGACAAATACAGCCGAGATCGTTGGAAATAAATGCCGAGTATTTCAGATGGCATACTGTCTTTGAGTGCGAATTTCTTTTCTTTTTTTGTTTTTATTTTTGTCTTTTTTACTCATGTTCACCCCTTACAAAGCATATCACCACTTGGACGTAAGGGGCTACTATTTGGGGCCATGTCTAGGAAAGATTAACAAAATATTTGTTTATGTTACATTTAAACTTCTGCATATCAGTACAGTCAGGGAAGCAGGCAGTAGGAGGGGAATTCCAAAATCTAGCTGTTCGAAGGAAGAAACTATTAGAATAGAAAGCTTTCTGGCATTTAGGGACATCAACAGAGAAGGGATGAGATCTTATTGCTAAGCGGGTTTGTCGGGGATATGTACGTCGAGGGGGTACAAGTGAAATGAGTTCATCAGAACACATTCCATTAAAATATTTGTAAAACTGGCACAGTGCTGCAACATTGCAGCGATGAGACAGGGGCTGGAGCTTAGTTGATAAAGTGGGACCGATTAGATTGATAATTTTTTGGGGAGGACTTTATCTAAGAGGGAGAAACTAGTGGTAGATGAATAAGCCCAGATGTGACAGCAATACTCCATGTAAGGGCGAATGGTCGCCTTATAAAGGTATGGGATACTCTCGAGTAGTCTTCTAGCTCGATAGAGGGAACCCACCTTCTTTGCAACAACCTTTGCAATGTCTTCTATGTATTTGTTCCAGTTCATATTTCCCACAAATGTTAGGCTGAGGAGCTTGAAGGAAGAATTCTCAGATAGGGTGCTATTTGTCATGGATATAGGGAGTTGGAGAGGAGTTTTGTAATTGTTAAAGGAGAGAAGCTTAGTTTTACTAGCATTAAATCTTACCATCCATTTGCGGCTCCATTCCACTATAGTCTGGAGGTCATTTTCTAACAATTCTGTTATTGTCTTAGATTTATGTACATCTGTTCTTCCCTCGTGCATATTATAAAGCGTTTTATACAATGTTAGATTGTTAAAACCAACTTTTGCCGTTGGCATATCCATCATGCATGTGAGGTATGGACACTGAACGCAGACCTACAAAGGAGGATACACGCAATAGAAATAGCAGTAGATGATTCAGAAGATTACTTGGCATCTTACACAACAGGGCTTTACATTGCGAGTGAAACAGTCGCATTTGCGAGTGATTTTTCAAAGTGGCGACTAGAAATAATGAAACACTTATCTTTTGGCGATTGTATTTCTTTCACTGACAATCTTCCAAAGCTCACTACTGAATGAAAAATATTTTTTCAACTTTTTTTTATAAAAGGAACAAAGTTAAATTATTTAAACAAAAGTTTAATAGAACAATATACTCTTTTATAACGAAGGCTATTAAAAAAACATCTGAAGAAATTAGAATGTTTATACCTTGAAGTATTAACATAAAATTGGTTGTATATTCAAATTTACACTTATTAAAAAAAACACAGAAAAATCTTTATAATGTACAAACTCATCTCAGAATGAAGATGTCATATTCTAAAAATCATGTGGGTTTGGTTAGTAACTTTTCTATTTGGCTAGTAAAAGAAAATATTTGTTAAAGATCAACTACAGATAAATTTGTCCATAGAGCCTTGTACAAGAACCATGTCACCAACAATGAAGTCCGCAGAAATGTCACGCAACAAGTATCTCACTATGAATACCTACTGACCATGGTGAAAAAGAGGAAACTCAGATGGTATGGGCACGTAACACGCTCAGAAAGACTTGCAAAGATCATCCTACAAGGAACAGTCCCGAGGAAAAGCAGACGGAGTAGACAAAAAAGTGAGCCGTCAACTTTCTTGATTGGTTACAAAAAAGCTTCAATCTTATCCAGACACTCACGAACAATTGCACCAAGTGAGCTTTATCTACCATGCCTACCTTACGACCCTGGCGAGTTTTACCATTCTGTTGGCATCAGATATAAATACTATAGAGCTAAACGGCATCTTTTTAGGTAGTATCCCCTACTTATATAAAACTGCCACTAATAGTTCCAATTCTTTTTCTGTGATTTATTTTTTTGATGATGGCAGAAATCATTAGAAATAAATGCTATTTCAAATGGTGTAGTGAATTTATCAAATGGTATAGGGAATTTATCAATGGTATAGTGAATTTATCAAATAGCATAGTGAATTTATCAAATGGTATAGTGAATTTATTAAATGGTATAGGGAATTCATCAATTGGTATAGTGAATTTATCAAATAGCATAGTGAATTTATCAAATGGTATAGTGAATTTATCAAATGGTATAGGGAATTTATCAAATGGTATAGTGAATTTATCAAATGGTATAGGGAATTTATCAAATAGCATAGTGAATTTATCAAATGGTATAGTGAATTTATCAAATGGTATAGTGAATTTGTCAATTGGTATAGTGAATTTATCAAATGCTATAGGGAATTTATCAAATGATATAGTGAATTTATCAAATGGTATAGTGAATTTATCAATTGGTATAGTGAATTTATCAAATGGTATAGGGAATTTATCAAATAGCATAGTGAATTTATCAAATGGTATAGTGAATTTATCAAATGGTATAGTGAATTTATCAAATGGTATAGGGAATTTATCAATTGGTATAGTGAATTTATCAATTGGTATAGGGAATTTATCAAATGGTATAGGGAATTTATCAAATGGTATAGGGAATTTATCAAATGGTATAGTGAATTTATCAAATGGTATAGCTAATTTATCAAATGGTATAGTGAATTTATCAAATGGTATAAGGAATGTATCAAATGGTATAGGGAATTTATCAAATGGTATAATTAATTTGTCAAATGGTATAGGGAATTTATCAAATGGTATAGTGAATTTATCAATTGGTATGGTTAATTTATCAAATGGAATAGGGAATTTATCAAATGGTATAGGGAATTTATCAAATGGCATAGTGAATTTATCAAATGGTATAGTGAATTTATCAAATGGTATAGGGAATTTATCAAATAGCATAGTGAATTTATCAATTGGTATAGTGAATTTATCAAATGGTATAGTGAATTTTTCAAATGGTATAGGAAATTTATCAAATGGTATAGGGAATTTTTCAAATGGTATAGTGAATTTATCAAATGGTATAGGGAATTTATCAATTGGTATAGGGAATTTATCAATTGGTATAGTGAATTTATCAAATAGCATAGTGAATTTATCAAATGGTATAAGGAATTTATCAAATGGTATAGGGAATTTATCAAATGGTATAGGGAATGTATCAATTGGTATAGTGAATTTATCAAATAGCATAGTGAATTTATTTGGGTTCAAAGTGCAGCATTTTAAGGCACTAGCTTGTCAAAGAGAACTGTGTAATTTAATTCTGATCTTTATATTTTATTCTTCCTCATTTTGCAATTCTGTGTGGCATTCAACATAAATGGCATTGATCTAAACGGCATCTTTTTAGGTTTATCTCGACTTACATAAATTTGATTGTGATTTTCTTCTGTTGTTTATTGATAATGGCAAAGATCGTTGGGGATAAATGCTGACTATCTCAAATGGAAAAGTGAATGTATTTTGGTTCAGGGTGTAGTGTCGTTATGACACTAGACTGACAAAGAGAATTGTGTAATTTAATATTATCTTGGAATTTTACCATTTTTAATTTTAATATTCTGTTTGGCATCAAATATAAATGTCATTGATCTTAACGGTATTTGTTTTTTTGTTTTATCTGATATAAAACTGCCAATAATTCCTGGGATTTATTTCTTTTTTTTTCTTTTTTTTTTTCTTGATAAGAGCAAACATTCTTGGAAAAAAATGCTGTTTCAAATGACATAGTGAATTTATTGGGGTTGTTCACTTTAAAGTAAGGATTTCATCATTCCTTGTTTTACCATTGTGACAATAGCGTGGTAAAGAAAATTGTGTAATTGAATGCTATCATTGAATTTTACCATTCCTCATTTTATCAAAACTGCTTGGAAGCAATTATAAATACCATTGATCCAAACGGCATCTTTTTAGGTGGCATCTGCACCTCGATAAAATTCCAAAACGAACGCAAACCCCACAATTTTATTATACCATCCCTATTTAAGTTAAAATATACTTATCAAAGTATTATTATGTACATCTATATCAAAAACACTTGTAAAAGTTTAGTTTTGT
>NC_136506.1:71512801-71572801 GCF_053919585.1 Euprymna scolopes
ATATCTGGGGCATAAATTGTAGGGATACTATGTAGGGAGTTGAGCAGCAAGATGTCTGTTTACATTACACTTGAACTTCTGCATGTCAGTACAGTTGGGGAAGCAGGAATCCGGAAAAGAATTTCAAAGTCTAGCAGTTCTAGGGAAGAAACTATTAGAATAGGAGACATTATTACACTTAGGGATTTCTACTGTGTAGGGGGTGGGATTTTGCTGCTTTTCGATTTTGTTGGGAGTATTTACATCGAGGGGGTAAAAGAGCTTGTACCCCTTTCTAACACCTAGCATTAAAGTACTTGTAAACCTGCAGAAGGATGCAACATTTCATCAATGGGACAGTGGTTGAAGCCTAGCTGATAGTGTGAGAGGTATTAGGTTGCCGACTCTCTTTTGAACCCTGTCTAAGAGAGGGAGATTAGTAGCAGATGCACCAGCCCAAATGTGGCAACAATACTCCATACATGGGCGAATGGTGACCTTGTAAAGGTACAGGATACTCTCACATGTAAATAATTTTCTAGCCCGGTGGAGTGAGACCACCTTCTTTGCAGTGGCCTTGGCAATACACTCAATGTATCTGTTTCAACTCATGTTCCCCGTGAATATTAAGCAGAGGAGAGGAATGAAGTACTTTCAGGTAATGTATCATTCGCCATGGCTATTAGTGATTGAGTAGGTTTCTTGTAGTTATTAAAGGAAAGAAGTTTAGTCTTGGCAGCATTGAATGTGGCCATCCATTTTTGTCTTCATTCCACTACAGACTCGAGGTCTTTTATCATTGCCTTGAATATGTGATACTAATTTCTGTGCTTCAATAAATTTTCTGGTGTTTTTAGTGTATTCTCTCTTGGCTGTGGCTATTTCCTTCTTACAATTACTTCTAACTTCTAAACTTCTATAAACTTTTGTCTATTTGTGCTGGATTTATGTTGGATAAATCTGTGATATGCATGCTACCTTTGAGCAATGGTAGCTGCGCAAGTAGAAGTAAACTATTAGGGAGAGTGGGCTTTGCTATAAAACTTCTGTGTGGAAACATGTGCTTCAATTGCTGCTTTGAACCATTCAGTTGTTTCATTTGTACATTGTTCACCCGGAAGAGAAAAGATATTTCCTCATAGAGCATCTCTGATGTGATCCCTGATGACATTCTAGTCATACTTATTGTAGTATCTTGTCACAATGCTTTTCAACATCGGGTTGTGAATTTAGGGTGATGTCTGTCATTATCACAGTGTGATCAGCATTCCTGAGAGGGCAATCTTTAGAAATTGTGGTTAGAAATAAGTCCAGAAGTGAGGCTTGCTGGTCCTGACGATCTGTAAAACGGCTCGGGAACGTTATTGTCTGTGTCAAGGAATGGGATACAGAATAGTTGTATGATACTACTAGCTGTGCCAGTGTAGTTAGAGAAGCAAAACCAATTACTGTAGTGGACATTAAAGTCATCAAATACATATATATTGGACATTAGTGCCTCAAGAGAGTGCTATGTCTATACTGTCAGAACGTGATTGATTAGAGTACAGTCTTGGGTCGAGGGAGGGCGATAAAGAAAATATAAATAGGCAAATAAAATTAGTCTAAAGCACATGAAGGTCTGGTCATCTGATTCTAGTTTAGATTTCCTAGTCATGAGAAGGGTGTTACGAATATAGACTCCAAGTCCGTGCATGTGTCTGTCAGAGTCCTTATGACAGAGTGGAAAATAACCAAACATGTTAAAATGGTTAGAAGGGATGGCGGAGAGCGAGGTACTTTCACTTAGTGCTAATATATCCAGGGAGTTTGCTAGGAGAAATGATTCTACCTTGTCTAAGTTAGTTCTAAGTCCACGGATATTTGTAAATGTGAGCCTCAAGGGAGGATAAAAGCGTTGTTTAAATGTGTGTGTCTGGTTTGATCGTTATTTTGAACTGAGCTGTCATTTTTATAGTTTAAGGTTTAGGGTGAGGCATGCTAGGCAAAGTGGATGTGCATTGCCACCATCATGCAACACAATTAAACCATAAGCCGACTCATCGTGCACAGCAATGTGGCCTCGGGAATGCCCACTATAGATGAGTGCAGTGTCCCTTTCCATGCACAAAATGTCACTACAACCATCCCAGTATTGTACAACTGATGACAGAGCCGCCGCTCCAAACATTATCAAAGAGTTAGGGCCCCTGTACTGTCAGTCGGAATACTGCAGCCAGACAAACTGTCAAACCGGTACCCTTAAACTTGTCAGACAAGAGTGTCCCAGTCCAATCATGGTAGCATGGTGTAACGGACAAAGTTCTTGCTAAAATTCAGTTGTGAATGACATTCTTCTGAAGGTTGAAGGTTTGATCCTTGGTGCAAGCAATATGTAGAATAGAATTGTAAATTACTTTGAATTCTACCCTGTTATGGCCGACGGAACTAGAGCATGTGGATTAAATAAAGGAGTTCATTTAAAACAAAATCAGAATCCCGAGTTCTGCAGAAAGATTTCAAAATTCGACAAGATACACCCGAAGAGGGTGGGAGGTTACACCGGCTGAAACGTTGTAAAAATAACACTCAAGATAGAACAGTAGTCTGAATAATCCAAATAATATTTAAAATCAAATTGACATACTTTCTTGGTGATTATTTCTTTATCATCATCAAGAAGTTATGTCTATATAAAAATGAAATCATCTAAAATATAAAGTTGCATGGAAATATATAGCAATGTCGTAACTGTGATACCAGTTGTAGCTGTTGTAATATATTAGTGAAAAAATCGAAGAAGGAAATTAATTATTAATTAGGTCATAATAAAAAGACAAAGCTTTAAAAAAAAAAATAGCAAAATGTTTTTTTTTTTTGTGTGTGTGCTTTTGTAAATTGTTGATCTTTTAAACCAAAGCATTTCAGGTGAAAAGTTTATTACGCACTTATGTGTCATGTCGGATTAGTATGAATTCCAAAAATTATGAAAAAAAAAAAATGATGTGCTAGATGTATTTCTAACAAAAAGCCATCCACAATTAGGTTCTTTAAAAATGGCAGGCCCTTAATTTAAGTCAATTTAAGTTAAGGAATATCTTCCTTGTGTGTCATACTGAATTGGTCGCACAACTCTTTCACCTTGAAATGTATGATACTCGATAATTCGATAAATTCTATATTTACTTGTAACTATTTTTCTACTGGATCATTTTTCGTAATTTTTTGAATTTACACTAATATCGACATAGCACATAAGTACGTAATAATGTTTTCACCTGAAATGCGTTGGTTTAAAAGATCACTGATCTATACAGGCAACTTCTTTTTTATTTCTTTTTCTTTTTTGGGTTTTTTTTTTCTCTATTATTCGTTTATTTTTCCTTCTCTCTATTTATGGAATAAAGAAACGTTACACGATGTAAAGCCTCGTTGAATTGATGCAGTAATAAAAAGGGTCGAGTGTTTCTCTCTCGCATAAAAGAGGTGACATCCTCAAGAAATAAAATGAATTCAGGCTGACATTATAAAAAAAAAGAAATAAATAGATAAATTAATTAAATATAAACAAAACAAAAATGGATAAAAATACATCTTAAAACTGTCTAATAAGATAACTTTTGTAAATAAAAACACTATCTTAAATGCCAGACTGTCTGCCTGTTGATCAAAATAACCGAGAAAGGCACTGCTTTCTTCGAAACGTTTTACTTTTTTTTTCACAGAATCATTTTTTTTTGCTAACAAAGATGAAAAAAAAAATAAATAAATTAAAAGAAAAAAAAAATTCCACTAAAGGTACAAATTTAATCAATTTTTTATTCCCTAGTTTTCCAATGTTGTTAAATGAATATACATAAAAGAAGTGAAAAAAAAGGATACAGCAAACAAGAGTTACATAATCAAGGGAGTTAATAAGGGAAAACATCCAATTCTATTGGAAGAAGAAAAAAATGATTAAGTTATATACACACACACACACACATATATATATATATATATATATATATATATATATATATATATATATATATATATATATATATATGTATGTATGTATCCGAAAGTAAAAACCATTGAATTAATTTCAATGAGGTTGTTGATACTACTCAATAAAAATAGTAGGATATTATTTTATACAATTAAGGTAAACAAAATTACCATAAGTTGCTACAATAAATTTACTGTTTCAGTCTTAAACAAAACATTTTCAGGCGACAATAAATGACTGCTCTCAAGTTAAACTACAGCTTTATTGCCGCCTGGCCATATCTTTTAAAACTGAAACAGAAAATTTATTGCAGTGACTAATGGTAATTTTGTTATCATAATTTAGGTATTTCAATTTTATGATTTGAAAAGGTTAATTTCCAAATATAGAATTTTTATTTTTTGCAAACAAAGAATACAGTTTAATAAATATAGAATAACGGAAATTAGATATTGAGGCAGAAAAATGGATATTGAACTTCAAATCCAAAATGCATGCTAAATCCTGAAATAGAAGTTCTTGGTAATAACGAGGTAAAAAGATCCAACGCGTATTGTAATAATTCCAAGGCACCAGGTAGCATTCCCATGTGAACATATTTCCTTCGTTTCTCCTTTTTCCTTAAATGATTTATTTGCTCTATCTTGTATATTGAGCAATTTTATTTAGCTGAGATTGTCTTATATAAAATATTACATCTAATAATATTTTGTAAGACCGATAATCACTGGATTTGCATACCAGTAGATTTATTGCAGTTCATAATTCTGAAATATATATATATATATATATATATATATATATATATATATATATATATATGAATAAAAAAGAATGCGAAAAGTATAAAAGCTTAAAACTTTTCTTTATTCGTTTTTAATTGGTGACGTGCAGGAATACAAAATAATAATATTATGAAAAAAAAATTAAAAAACTTTATATATATATATATATAAAATAAAAATTACAATTAAATTTACCAAAATGATCCAAGATGGTAAAATGAATGTATATCATAAATATTAAAGAATTAATATTTATAAAGTTATCTCAGCCAGATGTAAAAGCTCGATAAAACCAAATAGGAGATAGAGCTTATAATAAGTGAAAAGCATATCTTATTTTCTTTTATTAATATTATTGGATTTTTTCCTTTTTTCCCCATGTACACATTTTTGTGAATTATTCTATGGATTTCTGCCTTTGGATTATTTTGGACCATCTTCCAATTACGGGATTTCCTTGGATTTTACTTGTGCAAATGGAAATTCAATTAACTTTCTTGAAGTTATATATTTGGATTTTACCGTCAATGGATTATTTATCTTCCACCAGACTATCCATTCACGTGTAATCACCTTTTTCTTCACCATATTCCTTCTGCTTCACTTTTTGTTATCAAGTAAGTTCTTTGACTTACTTGCAGTTTCATCAAATACTTTTGCATGCAAAATGCGATCCCGCATTTTGCTAATTCCTACCCTCTGTTGAGAAGGAAAGTATTTCTTCGAAACTCCGCGGATTAAGGACTATCCACTTATCTAGTGTTTCCTTTTCAGATTAAATATGTTTTTAACTCATTTCAAAGTGTTTTTTAACATGTTGTGTTAACTGCTTGCTCGTATATATATATATATATATATATATATATATATATATATATATATATATATATATATATATATATATTGAGTATATTTAGGCAGCATATTCTCCTTTAAGCATATATTGTTAAACAGCCCAGCATTTTCTTGTTTGACAATTTTCCGTTTTATTTTTTTCAGTTTTCGAATAATCCTTCTTGTGTTATATGTAAAATGGTGTAAAAGTGTTCCGTAGTCTGCGAGCGCTTTCGGCGTTTCCGCCATCTTCAGGCTGGTTATATAAAAAGTCGTTTTAAAATTACGTCGAATGATAAGGTCGTGTTTTAAAATTACATCGTACTATAAGATCGTTTTTGGCTTATGTGGGCTAATTTATGTACACATTTATTGGACAGTTTTTTTTGTTTTTTTTATATACATTAACAGTGGCATTTTAAAATATTTTTGCTGGATTCATAATTTATATTGTTTATTTTGGTTTGTCTCACTTTTATATACAATGCCTCCAACACCTTCAGTCTCCTAACGTTAGAGTCTGTTTGTAAAATTTTGGTATTTTCTACCATGATGTTTCTAAGTTGAGAATGCTGGCAGCCATGTTTTTTTAAATGTTGCGCGATAGAGCTAGTATCGGGAAGATGAAGCGTTAGTCTACGGGACGTGTTGGTAGTATGACCAATGTAAGAGGAACAGTTAGAGATACACTCTCCTATCGGGCAATTAAATTGATAAATTACATTGTTCTTTTCCAACACTTTGTCCGCTTCATCTTTCCGATACTAGCTCTATCACGCAACATTTAAAAAAACATGGCTGCCAGCATTCTCAACTTAGAAACATCATGGTAGAAAATACCAAAATTTTACAAACAAACTCTAACGTTAGGAAACTGACGGTTTTGGAGGCATTGTATATAAAAGTGAGACAACCCAAAATAAACAATATACATTATGAATCCAGCAAAAATATTTTAAAATGCCTCTGTTAATGTATATAAAAAAAAACAAAAAAAAACTGTCCAATAAATTTGTATATAAATAGTCCACATAAGCCAAAAACGATCTTATAGTACGATGTAATTTTAAAACACGACCTTATCATTCGACGTAATTTTAAAACGACTTTTTATATAACCAGCCTAAAGATGGCGGAAACGCCGAAAGCGCTCGCAGACTACGGAACACTTTTACACCATTTTACATATAACACAAGAAGGATTATTCGAAAACTGGAAAAAATAAAACGGAAAATTGTCAAACAAGAAAATGCTGTGCTGTTTAACAATATATTTATATATATATATATATATATATATATATATATTTTCAGAATGTGAGAGAATGTGAGAGAATTGTTTCCATAGGAAAACAACGTCGCAGCTCACATTTCATAGTCGGATTTCGCCGCGGTTTGCTTGATTTGTGTTATTTAACATGTTTTCTTGTGTGTGGCAGGTTTGCTTAAGTGGCAACGTACTCGCCTCGCATGCTAGAGAATCTGGTTTCAAATCCTGAGTTCAGAAATGTCTAACTGATGAGCCCAAATGAGGGCGCAACTCGAGTCTTGGACTTTGGGTTAGTTGGCTTTCATGGCTCTTTGAGCTTCAATTTGTTTTAATGTGGAAACAATTATATATATATATATATATATATATATATATATATATATATATATATATATAAAACTACTTAATTTACTCACATAAAAATAATACACGAAAGTATAAATTTATGCGTAAACTTTAAGTATTCACTTCAAAGTGCTCAATGCGTAGGTAGAGCTAGTTAGTAAGTTATAAAATATATATGGCGATTAAGCTACACTGAATATTCCGCCTGAAGAGCATAGAGTGGATGAAACACGGAATATTCAGTGTAGCCTGAACAGTCCTAGAGTGGATGAAACGCGAAATATTCAGTGTAGCTTAATCGCCATATATATTTTATAACTTATATATATATATATATATACATATATATACACAGACAGGGTGGAACGGCGATTGAGGCTGAAGGCGGCTTCATTGAATAGATGCCAGCTGTACTGCATAATTAAGTTACCTGAATTGATTTTTTCAATAAAAGTTTTAAAATGAAGCTGTAGTGTTGTTTTCTTTAGGGCGACAATTTTATCGTTCCACCCTGTATATATAATCCGATGATTGGTTGGCAAATAACGAAAAAAATATTTGATTTGATTTGGGGAATAACAAAAAAACTAGGCAAGAATTTACAAATCAATGAATACTATTTTCAAATTGTTTACATTATCAAAACAACATTGATGCCAATTAGTTTTTTGCTGAAGTGGGGGAGGGGCACTTTCGGGAGGGTGGGGCAATTAGATTTGCAATCTATACTAATATGAGAAATGTTTGTGCCAATCTGTCTATCTGTGCATTTTTTACCTACTTGAAATTTTATTTCATTGTTTTGTTATTATAAACCATCATCATCATCATCATTATCACCATCAATTTAATATCTGTTGGCATGTGGTGGACGGCTTTTAGAAATTGACTTCAAAACTAATCTAGCTTATGTTTCAGAATTTTTGAGATGAGGATTGGTTATTCGTATTATTTGGATTCTTTGGACTACTGTTCTCATCTTGAGTTTTATTTTCACAACGTTTTGGTCGATGTAACCTTCGACCTTCTTCGAGTGTATCTTGTCGAACTCGGGAATGTTTCTATCGAACTTAGGAATTTAGACGGAATTTCGAACAAAATGCTCGCACTGAGGATTGAACTTTCAACCTTCAGGAGAATATCACTTTTACAATCGATTTTTCCAAGTACTCTAACCACTGCAAAACAGAATAATCTAAGCTAGGTCTTTCTCTCAAATCCATCTTTCTTCCCATGTTGTCCTTTACCATTATTTGCAAATTAACCCTGCAGTCTCAATTGTTCAACATCTATTATTTTGAAGAATTTTCAGCCACTCTTTTAATGTGACCATACTATCAAAGTCTCCTGTTCTGCAAAAATCTTTCAGAGAAACAAAATAAGACAATGTACTATTTCACACGTAATAATTTGGGTGATTTAAATTGTATTTATTCGATGAAACACTCGTAAACAAGTACTTTATCTGTTATATCACGGGTCCTTGCAGAAAGATCCGTGGCATAATGGATAAAGTACTAGGTAAAATTCAGTTGTAAGTCTCTTCATGAGGTTGACGGTACACTCGTCTGTGTGTGAAATACTCAGTAAACAATTGCGAATTACTTAGGACTTCTACCTTTTTTTTTTTTACACGGTGGTCACCACTTATCAAGGCCCGGAAGCCACTCAGGGATAAGGGTTATTGCAAGTACAGTATGTTAGTGTGGAGATTTGATGAAGTGTTTACTTAAGGGGGCGGTTCATTAGGAATTTGTTAACGTTGGACTTGAAGACATCCAAGTTGTAGTAAGGTGGGAAGCAGGTAGACGGAACAGAGTTCCACGGACGTGCAGTTCTAAGAAAGAAGCTTTGTTGATGGAATCCACGTTTTGATTTAGGCACAGATAAAGAGTGGGGGAAATTTTTCACAGTGGATTCAGCTAGACGGGTGTTTTTCGTGAAAGATTGGCGTTCAGACGAGCACCTGCCATGGAAATAACGATAAAACAAGGATAGGCTCGCAACGTCTCTTCTGTGGGAGAGAGGTTGCAGGGTAGAGAAAAGGGCATCCCCCACTAAGCCACAAAGTCTATTTTGTACTCTATCAAGGCAGGATAGGCTGTTTTTAGCAGCTCCTGTCCAGATATGGCAACAGTATTCCATCCTTGGACGTACTTGGCTGACGGAATGAGAGCATGCCACGCCCGTAGATTCATTAAAGGGTTCCGTTTGAAATTCCGTGCAGATTCCCAGATTCAACAGTAAAATTTCCAAATTCAGCAAAATACACCTGAAGGTTACATTAACCGAAACTAAAAATGAGAACAGTAGTTCGAATGATTAAAATAATGCGCATGAATAATCCTCATCTCAAAAATACAGAAACATAAAATTAATTCTAATCAAAATCTAAAACAAATTCTTATTGATTCTATTGTCCTTCGTAAATCTATCAATTGTTATTCCAAAACTTTTGTACGTCTTTTAATCCTCATAATCTAATAGATAAAAGGCTGTCTGTCTCCATATTTTCAAACTTTATCTCTTCCGAAATTAAAAGTCACAGAGCGGCGCTAGGGGTCTCAAATGATTGGATTTTTTACAGGCCGTTTTTTTATGAGTCTTTAGCTAGAATAGTTTTTAAGGGTCAAAAATGGGTCAAAATTTTGAAAATCGTTAAACATTTTGTACATTTATCTTAGTTTATTTTTGATCAGTTCATATGCGTGTCACGTTGGTTCAGTGGTAACGTCACCAGCTTTGAATACTGCAGTTTTGCTTTCGGTCTCGATTCTAGCTGATGGCACCCAAAGACGTTTTTTTTTTTTTTCTTTTGAAATCACGACTCTATAATAATATATACAAAATCGGGACAAACTAAAATATATTTAAGCGTATTTTACGACCGGGCAAAGACGCCCCCCCCCTCTTAGTATAAAAATAAAGTAAAATAAAATATGTAAAATGTAGAATGAAGAAAAATAAGATATCTCTATTAAAAATGAAATGAACTCTGTGTGTGTGTGTATGTGTGTGTGTGTGTGTGTGCGAGTTCGTATTTTATGGACTTGAAAACAGTTGGGCCGATTTTTATAAAATTTCACACGAAGGAACTTTAAGTGCTTGCCAGTCTTCTTAAATGGGTTTTGTATCAGAATGTCTTTGATAAGTATCGATAATCAATAACCGAAAATATCTGATGGAAGAAGGAATAGGCGATTTTGATCAAAGTTAACACCTTATACAGCCTAACATCACAAGTGCATTTTAGGTTTTATTACCACGCAAGTCGAAAGGCCCAGCATATAAAATCAACAGTAGGTTCTTTGATATGACAGGTGCGCGTTCGAAATGACTGTTTCTGTTTAAAGACCAATTGAAGCATGATACTTGACTTTAGCATTTTAAACTTTAATTCAAAGCATTCTATATAAAAAATAATTTTACAAAATCAAAAGTAGGTTCTCTATAGAGCAATGTAGACTAGAACATACTGTGGACTAAGTCACTGCGATGAGGCGTGTAAAGCTCCCTTCCCTTGCACTGCGATTGGTCCACAGCTAGAGAAGGCAAACAATCGATTTGCTTGAAAAATGGGAGATTTCACCGATATCAATGTTAATAAAAAATATGGGAGTGTGAAACATTCCTTGATCATCATTCAATCCCGAGTAATGTCGGGTCTCCCTGGTAAAATGAATTTCAAACAAAAGAATAAAGTAAAAGAAAATATGTTAAATAAAGGAGGAATTAACATAAAAAATGTAAAATAAAAATGAAGTTAAATAAAATACGAGAAATATTATACAGTGAGTATAAATTATATATAAGAAAAATATGATAAATATAAGAAAAATATAATATAAGAAAAATATAAGATATATAAGAAAAATATAAGAAATATAAAAAAATATAATATATATAAGAAAAATATAAGAAATATAAGAAAAATATAATATATTTAAGAAAAATACTATATATAAGATAAAATATCATATATATAAGAAAAATGTTAGATATATAAGAAAAATATAAGAAAAATATAATGAATATGAGAAAAATATATATAAGATAAAATATAATATATATAAGAAGATATATATAAGAAAAATATAAGATATATAAGAAAAATATAAGATATATAAGAAAAATATAATAAATATAAGAAAAATATAATATAAGAAAAATATAATGAATATGAGAAAAATATATATAAGATAAAATATAATATAAGAAAATATAATATAAGAAAAATATAATATATATAAGAAAAATATAATAAATATAAGAAAAATATAATAAATATAAGAAAAATATATATAAGATAAAATATAATATATATAAGAAGATATATATAAGAAAAATATAAGATATATAAGAAAAATATAATAAATATAAGAAAAATATAATAAATATAAGAAAAATATAATATAAGAAAAATATAATATATATAAGAAAAATATAAGAAAAATATAAGAAAAATATTATATATATGAGAAACCGCTCTGAAAAATATGTTTGCTGCATTTAAGAAAATGTTCAGGTTTGCATAAGTGTTTGTTCAGATTATTTTGGATGCAAACAAGCTTTGTGTTTGAATCTATTTATATCTCTTGTCAAGGTTGCTGGAAAATTGGTTGGACTATTCTGTTGTGCCAGAACGAATCTAACACCTAATTCTTCAATCCACTACCTAAGCAAGAATCAGATACGTTCAACCAGGGACGTTCAGGGGTGGAGGTTGTTCTAGGAGTGCCCAAGCACCTGCCCCTTTTACTCCTGTTTTAAAAGTGCCCTTTTTAGAGGAATGTATTATAGGCCTGTGTCCCACCGTTACTATATTTTTGCCTTTGAAAAAAATTTTTTTTTTTTTACTTGAGCACCTGCTCTGAAAAATTTCTCTGCACGTTACTGGGCTCGACGATAAAGATGGTCTACAAAAGTGATAAACACAATCTAAAGAGGATAATCTGTTATCTTTCCAACAATCTCTTTTTTTTTTTACAGAAGAGACAGTGCTAGTCTCTCTATACTCTATCTTTATTTCCGTCGAAGGTGCTCGATTAATATTCAAATTCTGGATCCTCCTTGTAAAACTTTCACAGCAAATATTTTTTATTTTTTTAACTCTACTACAGAATCAAGTTACTTGAATTAATTTTTTTCAATAAAAGTTTTAAAACAAAGCTGTAGTGTTGTTTTCTTTAGGGCGACAATTTTATCGTTCCACCCTGTATTTTTTTAACTACGCTCATAACAAGATATTACTTTTTTTGTTTTTACTGCCCCTTCATCCCATTACACGCCATAATAGTGGATATACATAATTTATTTTTATGTATATTATTATTTTTTTTAATTCTTTGAGATCACACTTCATAATTTGTGCATTTCTTTTCTTTTTAAGGACTGTTATCCTCATCTTCATAGTTGTTGTTGTTTTGCCACGTTTCGGCCAATTCAACCACTCGTCTTCTTCAGGTAGTTGTTTTTTTTGTTTGTTTTTTTACACGGTGGTCACCACTTATCAAGGCCCGGAAGCCACTCAGGGATAAGGGTTATTGCAAGTACAGTACATAATGTGGAGATTTAATGAAGCAGTTACTTAAGGGGGCGGTTCAT
The DNA here is from genome assembly GCF_053919585.1 of Euprymna scolopes. Classification (NCBI taxonomy): domain Eukaryota; kingdom Metazoa; phylum Mollusca; class Cephalopoda; order Sepiida; family Sepiolidae; genus Euprymna; species Euprymna scolopes. Next base: position 71,525,589 of record NC_136506.1, read on the forward strand.
TAGGAATTTGTTAATGTTGGACTTGAAGACATCCAAGTTGTAGTCAGGTGGGAAGCAGGTAGACGGAACAGAGTTCAACAGGCGTGCAGTTCTAAGAAAGAAGCTTTGTTCATGGTATCTACGTTTTAATCTTATCTCAAAGGATTCCAAAACACAAAATAATATATAATTCCATTCGCTACAGACCCGACAATGGAAGACCAGATAAAAACAAAAAATTGGATTTATATAACCATTAAAAAAAACAATCTTGATCGCACTTCGAGGCCCGTGGCGCAGTGGATAGAGGTATTGAGTCTCTACAATTCCAGGTGAGCATTATCTGAAGATAGCAGTTTCAATTTTAAGAATTGGATAAAAGATAAGTTGGCCTAAACGTGGTCAACAACTATGAAGATGACAATAACAGTGTGCAAAAAAATTAATACACAGAAGCGGAAATGTTGCAGAACTCTTTGAATTTGTGTCTTATACATATGGTTTGAATTTCATTACAATCAGATATACGTACTTGAAGTTTTGGTACTCCTGCAGTATTTTACCCACCGATTTCACGATCTTAGCCGAGCGTTGACGAACGCTTTCGGCGTTAACGCCGACGAAAGCCGAGAATTCGGAGCTACGGTGCAAGAACGCTAAAAGTATGTGAATATCAACAACATTACAAGGAAAAGATATTACACACACACACAACAAAATGGATAAAATTAATACAAAAAATTTGGATAAAATAAATCACAAACACTTACCGTAAGTTTTTTTTAAAGTAAAATAAATTTATTTTGTTGAATATTTTTTTTTTTTTTTGGTTCATTTTGTTTTCCGATAGCTTTTTTTTTTGGGGGGGGGTAAGCAACAGTAATAAACACTTCCATGTTTTTTTTTGTTTTTTGTTTTTAACAAAACGTTATTAAACAGTAACAACAATGTTTTTTGTTTTTTTTTCAGTAATGTTTGTAGGGGGGGGGGACAACAATTACTGTTTATCTTTAGTTCCGACTGGAATATTTTCTACTGACTGTAGAGGCAAAGTAGGGAGCAAAGGGTTTTCAGAGGATGTGGAAAGAAGCTCCTTCCCAACCGGGTAGCCTTCCGCGATTTGATTTATTATGGAGACAAAAGGGTTGTGTCCAAATTTTTGTCTCCACATAAATTCGCATAAATATGTTTCCAACAGCTCCCGGGTTTTTTCTTTTTTTATCGCTAAATTAAATAGCTGAAATGAAAGGCTGTGTATTTTTACTTTGAACAATAAAATAACTGAAATGAAACGCTATGTGTGTAATTCCAATGAAAATTATTCGTCTGCTGCGCGTTCGTTTGAAGCGCCCTGATTGGCTGATAGAGTATCGTACCGCTCGCCATGTTCCGGCGTTTTCCGACGGATGTCGATCAACGCTCGGCTAAGATCGTGAAATCGGTAGGTAAAATACTGCAGGAGTACCGAAGTTTTAAGGGGTTCTATTTTCGTAGATCATATAGAAGTTGAGACAAATAGATATTTCGTACACAGAGGGCAACGTAGATATTTGCAACCACTCTGACAGCATTCTATGGAAAATTTTATACATATGATATAAATTTCATAAGAATATGATATTTTTTAAGTTTTAAACGATTTTCAGCTCCCATATCTCCCTTAGGTAAATTGGGAACCACTTCCATTGTCTTCCCTAGAAAGTTTTATACACAGGAGTAGAATTTCATAAAAATAAAATTTTATACATAGAAGTCAAATTTAAAAAAAAAAAATTTTATACATAGGGGCCAAAGGAGTCAAATTTCATAAAAATAGGACATATTTTAAGTTTTAAGGGAGTTATGGCATCAAAGGGGTGCACTTAGAAATTCGGGAACACTTCCATTGTCTTCCTCGATAAATTTTACATAAGAATACACTTTTAAATGTTATGTAGATTTTCTCTCTTTTCTTTCTATAGGGAACATATGTTTTCCTCAACAACGTTTTAGCCGATGTAACTTCCGACTTTCTTCAGGTGTATCTTGCCAAACTAAATAAAGGTTTCAGTTCGAAATTCTATATAGATTCTCAAGTTCAACAAAGCGCACATGAAGGTGATTGGCGGTTACATCAAGTGAAACGTTGTGTGAATAATATCCAAGTCAATTCCTTTTTCTGTTTTTATTTTTTTTATTTTTCTTCTTTCTCTTATCTGTTTTGTTTAAAAAAAAATTTCTTTCTCTTTCTCTTATCTGTTTTTTTTATTGTTTTTTCTTTCTCTTTCTCTTATCTGTCTTGTTTTTAAAAAAATTCTTTATCTTTCTTTTTTCTGTTTTGTTTTAATTTTTTCTTTCTCTTTCTTTTTTCTGTTTTGTTTTAATTTTTTCTTTCTCTTTCTTTTTTCTTTTTTGTTTTAATTTTTTCTTTTTCTTTTTTCTGTTTTGTTTTAAATTTTTTCTTTCTCTTTCTTTTTTCTGTTTTGTTTTAATTTTTTTCTTTCTCTTTCTTTTATTTGTTTTATTTTAATTTTTTCTTTCTCTTTCTTTTATCTGTTTTGTTTTAATTTTTTCTTTCTCTTTCTTTTTTCTGTTTTATTTTAATTTTTTCTTTCTCTTTCTTTTATCTGTTTTATTTTAATTTTTTTCTTTCTCTTTCTTTTATCTGTTTTGTTTCAATTTTTTCTTTCTCTTTCTTTTATCTGTTTTGTTTTAAATTTTTTCTTTCTCTTTCTTTTTTCTGTTTTGTTTTGAATTTTTTTCTTTCTCTTTCTTTTTTCTGTTTTGTTTTAATTTTTTTCTTTCTCTTTCTTTTATCTGTTTTTTTTAAACTCTTATCAGCCTCCCTTATTTGCCTTTAAAGCTATCTTCGATATAAGAACGTACTTTTTCTCCTCTGGCATTTATATACGACTAGCGAGGGGTACCCGGCATTGCTCGGGTGTTTGTAGGTGTGTGTGAAAAAAACACGAAATGTGAAAAAAAAAACAGGTGCCCGTGAAAAAAAAAAACGAAGCCTTGACGCGCAGTTGGAAAATAGTAAAGTGTGAAAAAAAAACAGGTGCGTGGTTTTGATTGACGTGACAGCGATAGGTATTAAGCAGTTAGCATTTTGTGCTGGACAGTTTTTAATGAGGTCAATAAATGGGTTTGTTTGTTTTAAAAACCCAGCTCTCTGGTCTTGAAATGAAAGCTACCGTCTGATATGATAAGGTCGACATTGACCAAACGTTACTTAGCTCTCTAGAGACCACTGGTTCTGGGCCTGTGATTAGAGTCGAGTTTCGCTTTTTGTTTATACCGAAAACCGAATGTAAGGCGTGCCGATGCGGGAAATGTGTAATAATTAATGTTTAAAAGTCAATAAAATTAAATAGACAGGCGAGCTCCGTGGTTAACTGTGATATATTACAATTTATAGATGATATAAAAAGTTTTAAGAAGTTGTGAAGCGAGCGAACGCTTCTCTGAAAGAAGCCTTTTGTGGACATCGAGGAAAAGCGTACATGCATAAATACATACATTTTCGCTTTCATATTTATAGATGAACGTTCCAAAAGTAATGTCTCCTATTTTTTTACTCCGCCTTAATGGATTGAAGGAGATTGCAAATTGCATTGCTATGGTGACTGAATTTGAACATCAATGACCTGAAAGTTTCATCTCTGTTGCAAATATTGATAGTGAAACTCTATGAAAGGAGACGTGCGTCGGATGAGATGCCTCATTGTATTCCTCCATGCAGAAAAAATTGAACTTACCAATATTCATTGACCCCTGTTGAACGTTTATGAAGCCGATACAGTTGATGTCAGCACAGTTAGGAGATGGAGTCGTCGATTTCAGAGTGGTGACAGAGATGTGAGTCACAAAATGAGCTCCAAACTTTTTCAACCTAAGCATCAACGAGTCTGACAAAAGTACATTGAGAATGGTGGTGACTATGTGGGAAAATAAATTCTGGAGCACAAAAGGTCGCTCGTTTTGGTGATACTTCTCCCATCCTTGTAGCTCCTCAACCTTTTAGTTTTTTAGTTAAAAAAAAATAGGCTTTACTTTTGGAACGACTTTCGTATCTGAAGATGGTACAAATTATTTCAATCAGCACATCTATTGTAATAAAGTCGTACTCCTGTCTGTTTGCTTGATCACAATTTGATTTATATGTACAAAAAGTACACAGTTTCACAAATTAATTTTCATACTGAAAACGGACTTATATACGTTTTTATTCCAGCATTCTTTCTATATATATATATATATATATATATATATATATATATATATATATATATATATATATATATATATATATACTATTCATTCAAAATAAATCTACATTAAAGAGAATCTATTTTAATAATTAACTCCATGTTATTAATTGTTTGTTGCAATAGAATTGTTTTAATTGATCTATTTGCAAATATTATTTAAATTTGAATTATTAATTTATTTTTAATTTAGTTTATATTTAATTTAATATATTTTCAATTAATAATAGCTGATAATAGTTGCATTTAAAACCGGAAGGTATGTCATTTATTTAAGCTATGGGTTATTTCGCATTTAAGCTATGAAAGTTACTTTGTGTTTATGTGAATCTGTGTTGTTAACTACTTAGTCACCGTCACCTCGATGATGATGATGATGATGATGATGATGATGATGATGATGATGCAATTACACGACAAGTTCATGCAATTTTGCAATTTTGTGCTTAAAATGTTTTTCTTGTTTTTTCTTGTTGCCGTGTTCCACTAATATCGTGAGGTCCAGATTCACACTTGACAACCATAAATAGCAAATGATTTAATAGTTCAAGTTTAGGGCCATGAGTTTCTTGGGTTATTCTATTTTCCTGGGCTACGTCAAGACACCGATCCGCTAGTATCCAATAAATTGATGGAATTGATGGAATACAGTCATAGTCATAAACCAAGATGGATGTGTGTTATGCTTCCATAAATCTAATGTAACAAGTGTATCTTAAATAGTGTGTGACTAAACCCTCTACCCGGCAATGTTTCGACCAGGCAACGCTGGATATTATACAGCTAGTGCTAAATAAAGCCTATTTCACAGGGAAAAAAAACTTCAGCAGTCATTATTTATATCATATACTCGCATGTCTTATTTTCCCTACATATATTAATTTTCCGGCAGATTGTTATCCTTCATTTCTATGACTTCGTTTCCTGTTTTTCTTTTTCATTTTTTTCTAGAAAAAAAATGTTTTTTTATTTTTTTATTTTTTTTTTTTTGTCTTTTCTAACCAAAGGCAGAAAAACTTTCGCTGTCAATTGATTTATTTTTGTCGCATTCACAAACTATATTTGATTGTTTGTCACAATTTATGTTTCTTTGTCTATTTTTACACAGCGGTAATTTGTCACGAGTATTTCCTACGCCAAAACTGCGTACATTTCTGTATGAACATCCGTGTGTGTGTGCTCTTATGAAACTAGAGGGAGACCCGTCTTAAGATGGGTAGCGTAAAAGATACAGTTGTAGAAAATGCTAACAAGAAGTCTCATTCAAATATCCAGATCTCATGTATGATATGAAAAGAAACTAGAATCTTGTAGAGATATCAATCATACCAGTTATTATAGGTGCCATAAGGCTTATGAAGAAGAATCTGAAGTCCTACCTAACTAATATTCCTGGTGAACCAAGTGCAAAAGAGATCCAGACAATTGCACTTAAGGGAACAACGAGGATACTAAAGAGAGCTCTCGGCTGGTTTCACTAAAAAGCAGAGCAATGTTGGCAGCTGCTTGGCTGCCCCATACCCAACGCTACAATCTTCAAAGGAAGAAAATTAAAAAAAAATAAATAACAGCTTTATTGATTATCTTCGTTAGTATGACATGTATAGAGAAGGGTTAGTTGTGGAAAGAGTTCCTGTGTGTAGACGTAGATTAAAGATTAAAAAGGCCTGTTGAAAGAGAAAGAGTTCATACATGCATGTGTCTAAGTTCGTAGTAGAAACGTGCATCCATGTGTATGAAATGGTACAAAAAATTAGAGGAAGAAGATTCATTTCATTTATGTACCGTATTGAAGTTCGGTTGTCATGCTAGATTACTTGTATTCCGTCTTAATCGGACCCTGAGCCCGAAGGCCAGGTTGAATTGCGTGGAGATGTTGTAAGCCCGAGCCCCTGACAGAAAAAGAGAGAGAATTACTGTGTGTTTAACCTTTTATAAACTCGGTCGCGTGACTGAAAGCTGGATTTTGATTGGACGAGCCAGAAGGAAAGTATATTCAAAATTTCGAGCCGCGAGAATTCACACCTGTTGTGCCCCTTGCAATCCTGTCTGCTACACAGTATTCCATCAATTACTTTAATTTATTGGATACTAGCGGATCGGTGTCTTAACGTAGCCCAGGAAAATAGAATAACCCAAGAAACTCATGGCCCTAAACTTGAACTATTAAATCATTTGCTATTTATAGTTGTCAAGTGTGAATCTGGACCTCACGATATTAATGGAACACGGCAACAAAAAAAAACAAGAAAAACATTTTAAGCTCAAAATTGTAAAATTGCATGAACTTGTCGTGCAATTGGATCATCATCATCATCATCATCATCATCATCGAGGTGACGGTGACTAAGTAGTTAACAACACAGATTCACAACCTGGGTATGCAAAGTTCGAATCCAATTCGTTCCAAAAAAAACACTTTCACTTATAGATGTTGGCAACCATCACGTAGTACTCTTCCATAAGTACTCAATGTATTTCTAGAAAGAATTGTAACTGGAAAGATATCGGAGAAACAAATGCCAACAATAATTATTCATCTATATAAATAAAACAGTAGATGTATGTATGTTTAACCGATAAACTCTTTAACTACTGCTCACATACTGAAATTAACAGGAACTAGTAACTATACACCAAGGATGGTTTATAACAAGTAAAATCTTTGTTTGGATAGATGAACAACACGTACTGAAGTAGACAAGTTGAAATACAAAATTTTCATTTCAGCTTGCCGACATATTTTTATTAGTTTTACGCATGCACAGATTCAATCATAATCATGACTAGCAGTCGTTTAATTTTAAATCTTTCTTATCTATCTGCCGAGTTAGCTAAAATGGTAGGGAGCACGGCTGGAGTGCTAACTGTTTGGATTTCGATACTAGCTGTTGGCACCCGTCAATTTTTTTTACTTTTGAAATTAATACTATATATTAGGTACAATATAATAATCAATAAAGAATTAGCTCTGCAATAATAAATACAAAATCTACATGAATTAAAATATTTAAACATATTTTACGATCCGGTAAGGTCAGACACCCCACCCACCCTGCTAGTACGAAATAAATGAATGATGCTCAACAATAACAACAACAACAACAACAACAATCATGATCATTGTCATCATTTACAATTTAACATACATCCAGGGTGGCCCACTTAAAAGTAGCCCGATCTGTGTAATCTTTATCTAATCAATTTTTTCAGATTACGCGGCCCACTTAAAAGTAGCCCGATCTCTCTAACCTTTCTCTTAACGACCAACTGTCACCATGAGACAAAATGTAATTTTTTTTTCCAACAAGGTGGCACTAAATGCCGCACGTCTCACAGATCACTGACACAAGTCACGAGTTCATGATATTTTTACGGAAGAGAAAACAATAAACAAAGAGTTATAGCCACCACGTTCTCTGGATTTGTCATCATGTGACTTTTATCCTTGGGAGGGCTTTAAAACAAAAAGTTCATGCAAATAATCTTCGCAATCTAGACCAACTAAAGGAGAACATTACCAACGTTATCAGGAGAATCACCAGAGAAGATCTACAGGCAGTATCTTTAATAGCTTTAAGAAATTGACATCCAAATTAATGTATCTCTAGTCAGTTTTTTATTTATCTCTTTTTCTCAAGTCCATTTATATTACTTACTACATGTGGCCTTGACCTGCTTCCTCAACTGTTCAACATTCCACCAATCCAAGAACATTCATCCATTCTTTCAATGTCTCCATGCTATCAAAGCCTAATCTTCTGCATACGTCACCAAAACTAAATTTAATTTTCCTTAATGGATCTAAACCTGTGTTTAAATCTCACATTACACATCGATCGAATCCTCCTCTTATGATTTATCTTCATGCAACGCATGTCCTCAACTCTCACTGGTTAAAAGAATGCATTTCTAGTAAGTAATCATTGTGGGGTGATAATGAATATTCGTAATTTATGTACAGGAAAACAAAAGCAGATGTAATATATAAGTGAAACCTAATTAATTTAGTAAATCTCTTATTATAATAACGACACGTCAATCTACATTTGTTTCATTAATATATTTTGTTTATGAATAACAATCATGTGAAAATCATGTGAAAATACCTCCACTGGACCATCTGTACAAAATTAAACATCCAGTGTAGCAGCAAGTCCTGGGAACATCAAGCTGAAAGAACAGTTGGAAATGACTTATATACCATACATTACGACCATGTAATCCCTACAGCCAGCTACCTTGAACATGCTGTTGTGAAACCTGACATAGTTATATGGAACAAGTCAGACAGAGTTGCAACCTTGGTTGAAGTGAGTGTCCCTTATGATGGAGGTTTGAACAGAGCTGAAAGGGAGGAGCAGACCAAATATCAAGGTCTCATGTATGATATGAAAATAAACTGGAATCTTAGGGAGATATCAATTATACCAGTTATTATAGTTGCCACAGGGCTTATGAAGAAGAACCTGAAGTCCCATCTAAATAATATTCCTGGTGAACCAAGTGCAAAAGAAATCCAGACAATTGCACTTAAGGGAACAACAAGAATATAAAAAAGAGCTCTCGGTTGGTTTCAATAAAAAGCACGGGAATGTTAGCAGCTGGTTTGGCTGCCCCATACCCAGCATTACAATCTTCAAAGAAAGAAAATGCAAAAAAAAAAAAAAAAATAGTTTGTGGTTCATTCATTACGTATGAACAGAGATAATTCTATTGTTGGCGTTGATTTCTCTGATATCTTTCTAGTTAGAATATTTTTAGATACGCATCGTGTACTTATGGAAAGGGTCACGTGACGATTGCCAACATCCTACGTGAAGGTGTTTCTGTGGAACCAACTAGATTCGAACTTCAAAAAACCAGGTTTGAAGCCATTGCCATTAACGACTTCGTCACCGGCACCTTCTATTTTGTGATATACTTATGGAAAAAAGAACTTAAATTCTAATTTTTTTAATAAGCAAGTGACCAATTAAGAGACCCATTTCTTAACACAGTTTTATCAATCCCCTTTCTCTCTCCTCCCCCATATATATATATATATATATATATATATATATATATATATATATATATATATATATATATAAACAAAAAAAACAACATACTGAAATATATTTAAATTATAAATTTCAAACAAGTAAAATATCTGTTTATTTTCCTAATATTGCGTTGTGATTTGGCTTTCAAGCACACTTGGTGCATATTTAATTTTATTCAAATTAAATCAACGCTTCTATAATGGAACTCACACCCTGGACATCTATATATCCATAAAAGTGAAAGTGTCTGTCTGTCTGTCTGTGTATGTGTCTGTCTGTTTGTGTACATTTCCCTATGCAATAACTCTGTCAATTTTCAGTGTACAGGCTCGAAATTTGATATACAGGGTACTGAGATTTGGAAAAATCTTTCTAATCTGTTTTCGGCCAGAAAAGTTGGCTGTCAAGGGGTCAAAGTTCAACGATTTGACCTTTGAGAACTCTACCAAACTCCTCCGACAATTTTGGGTCTAAACACTTGAAATTTTAGATATCGGTTGCTTGGACATGGATCTAACTTAATAACTTGATTTGAATCCAAAACAATAAATGTCAAGGGGTCATAATAGGGGTCAAAGTTTAAAAAAATTGACCTCTGCGGTTTCTACCAAATTATTCAGACAATTTCTGGTCTAAACATTTGAAATTTTACATAAAGGGTATTCAGAGATAGATCAAGCTTTTTAATCGGTTTGGGTCGAAAATTTGAGCTATCAATATATAAATATATGTATGAATGTTTGCATGCCTGCCTAAAACTTTCGACAGAGACGACGGATTTTCACAAGAGCCTGCCTTCCTTCTACCACTTCTTTTTTTTTTTTTTGCTCAACACACACCTCCAAACACGCGGGTAACGCCGGGCACCCATGCTAGTATATATATATATATATATATATATATATATATATATATATATATATATATATAGCGTATAAAGCGATGCTCTTTGTGTAAACGAATCGAGCTTAGGTATTTCGGACGATGTCAAAGCATCGTTAATTCACGACTCGCACAGCAGCCGCCGATTAGCGTAATGGTTCGGAGCCTTGACTCTCGTACAGGTGGTCGGGTTTCAATTCTGGTAGTTGCCGGTCTAGCCGCATTGATGAGCTGTGAAACAGCGAAACAGAACTGTATCTGGATGATTATATATATATATATATATATATATATATATATATATATATATATATATATATTATTTTATATAACCATGTAAAATTTTATAAGGATAAATACTATTTTATGCATCGATTTTCAGTATTTACTTCAGCAGTGCTCAATACGTGAGTAGAGCTAGGTAGTAAGTTATGAAACTATATATTGCTATATATATTTTCACATCTTTCTACTATATATATAATTTTAAATTTCAAATATTAATATAAAATGTAAATATTTTATATTAGATTCTATCCATATAAAGAAACATTCAATATTTTTGATAGAGCATGGACATGCAAAAATGTTAAAACGATGAATAAAAATAGACATTATTTATTGAATCATCATTCAAACACAAAAAATATGATATGTTTTTTTTCCTTATTCCATGGAGCTTCAAACATTTACACATTTTTCTTCAGAAGAAATAACTAGCAGAGTACCAATAAAGAACATAATGGTCCACATACAATGGGAAACTTTGTGGTTTTAAGTAATAAAAATAATGTCCGTGCATTCAAATACATGTTTTTTTTATTTTTTAGAGGCGGCGAACTTTAAGATAACTACTCTACTTTCTTTAATTGCAGATTTGGCAACTATCGGTTATTTTGAATTTAGCTTGGTTTGGCAATTCATCATGAAGAGACTGACACCCGAGCAGCATTTGCAAATTGTGCAAATTTATTTTGAAAATCATTTTGAAACATCTGATAAATGAATAATTTCACAAAAGGGACCGCTCATGACCATCTCATTCATGCGATTTAGCCCCGTTGGATAATTTTCTTTGAAGATATATAAAGCCGCATGTCTACTCTGATAAACCAGACACAATTGAAAGACAACATATTACAGAAATACGGCCTAATTTAATGTATAGTTTGTGAAAAATGGACCTCTAGTAATATATGCGAAAATTTTATTTAAATTATATATGCCAAAAGTCTTACTTTGGAATAAACCAAATATTTGTTTGATAAAAAATACCCGTGCAGCGTTTGCAAATTGTGAAAATTTATTTTGAAAATCATGGTGCCGTTCGATCAACACATCGTGTATAACGTGAGTTTTATGGTCCTCATAACCGACCATCAGAATGATTAATTAGAGAAACTGTGAATCGTTTTTGCACTACGTTCACTCTAAGCGAAAATATTCATCTTGCATGACGTTGTTCAGTGCGCGTACAACAGGTGATTGCTGCTGTAGAGAATAGTGTTGATGCTGTTGCAAATGTATCAGTTCGTCAACGTGCGTAAAGATTAAACTTGTGACCTACCACTTGATAGAAAATTTTGCGTAAAGATCTTGGTTTACGCGTTTGCAAGATTCGAATGATCATCGTTTACGCCGTACATTTTTTTGAATGGTGCCGAAAGAAACATTGCCATTGATCCACAAGTTCCTATCAAAATTTTCTTCAGTGATAAAACACATTTTTGGTTCGATGTCAATAAACAGAATTGCTGAATTTGGAACGATGATAGTCTACAAGCTATGGTTGAAACGCCATTACATTCAGAAAAAGTCACCGTTTGAATTTATGGAATCATTGATTCATAAGTCTCGAAAGGTGATGATGGTCAGAACATAACAGTAAAATTATTACCACCATCTTCATAACTCAACTAGAAAGCATTAATGTTGTAGATATGTGGTGTTAGCAAGACGGAACAACATACCAGACAGCATATGATACGAATACTTTACTGAGAAAAACATTTGATGAACGAATCAATCGGCCACCTCCTTCGTGCAGCTTAACCCCATTAGATTATTTTCTTTAGGGATATGTAAAGTCCCGTGTCTACGCTGATAAACTAGACACAATAAACCACTTGGAAGAAAACATTCGACACATTATTGCCAAAATACAGCCCATGCGTAGAGTTTGTGTACATTGGACCTCTGGATTATGCCATATATGCATAAGCCATATGCCTGAAATTGTATTTAAATTATAAATGCTAAAAATTAATCCTTGGAATAAATCACATATTTTCATAATAAAAATATTTTTTCTGTGATTTATATTAATTTAAAATTCGCCGCCCCTTAAAAAGAACATCCTTTATGATCTGATGGTAAAATCCGGTCTATCTATGTATTTATCTCTCTCTCTAGTTAGAAAGAATTAAATGATCCTAATTATGATATAATAAAATTATTAATTTTTATGTAAATTATAAAATTATTAATTCCATCTACTAACTAACTAACTAATGAATTAATTTTATTCAAACAATTTTCACTACATAAATATATGCAAATAATAGGGGGGAAATAAGTTCAATCCAGCGACTGACACCCTTTCTAACTCAACAATAAACAACAACATATGCAAATAATAAATAAAATATTTATCAATATTCAAATTTTATTTTTAGCTGCAATATTTTAAGTCTAAAAAATTCTTATTTTTTACTTTACTAGAATATCTTGTTCTTTACTTTTCCAGGTTGAATTTCTTGTCCTTTACTTTTCCAGGTTTAATAAAATCTTAAGAATATTACTTTTCATGCGCGCATTTTTCCATATAATATACACATAGTCAACAATTCATTGTAGATTTCAGCAATAGAGAAAAAGATGAGAAAAATACACATAAAATCACGTTTGATCTAAGCATTTCAGGTTGTCTTTCCCTAATGACGTCATTCATGACGTCACGGCATGAAGGAGAGTATCAAAAACATTATTATTCATTTGGATAAATTCTTTTAAAATTCTGTTTTTTTATCTTTTTAAACACAGGGATCCCGTCACATGTGATAGAGGTAGCATCATGAAGATATTACCAAGGTTGCTGCAAAGAAGGTGGGCTCCCTCTACCGCGTTAGAAAATTATTCACTATATCTTTACAAATCCACAATTCGTCCATGCGTGGAGTATTGTTGCCACATCTGGGCTGGTGCATCTACCACTAGTTTCTCACTATTAGACAGGGTCTAAAAAGGTCTCAAATCTAACAGGTTCCGCACTGTCAGCCAAGCTCCAACCTCTGTCTCATCGCAACAACGTCACATTCTTGTGCCTTTTTCACAAGTACTTTAATAGAATGTGCTCTGACGAAATAATAGCACTTGTTGTTCCTCGATGTACATACTCCCAAGTTGTCCCTCGATGTACATACTCACAACAAAGCAGCAAAATTCCACCCCTTCATTGTTGAGGTCCCTAGATGTTGGAAAGCCTTCTACTCTAGTTTCTTCCTTCGAACTGCTAGACTTTGAAATTTCATCCCTATTTCCTGCTTCCCTGATTGTACTAACCTGCACCAGTTTGAATATTATTTGAACAGACATCTCGCTGATCAACTCCCAACAGCTTCCTGTTATACACGATCCTAAATAGTAGTTCTGTATGCTCCAAGTGGCAGTATGAAAAGAGTAAACATAAGTAAAATGTTCAGCCAATTATAGACTAACCAGCATTTGAGGTCGTCTGTCCCTGATGACGTCATTCATGACGTCACGACATGACAGAGAATCAGGTTTTTATTTACTAGTATAAATTCATTGAAAATTTTGTTTTGTAAACATAACGTAACATTCAGCCGCAGCCAAGATTAACCTCACTACACGAGTTTGTAATGTAATTTAAATCTTGTCTATAGCTGAGTACTTGATGCTTTGCCAGGGCTATCAAGAGTATTTTCTTTCATGACGCCATCACTAGATAGGTTGCCTCCCACGGCTTAAGAGAGGCCCATCTACCTTCGAAAGAAGGATAGACCGTGCCAGTTTCCTAACCTGGTATTTTACTTTACGGTACATACAGTGCCTTGACTTCCCAAATGGTCACCCATCTGATACTAGCCAGGCTCAACGTTGTTTAATTCAGTGATCTGGTGAGAACTGGTGGGTCAACGTCATTGTGCCATATATTTTGTAAAATGCAGGGATCCTGTCATATGTGAGTGAGGCATATAACACACATCTGACCTATACCTTTGTATGGTCAAAAATACTCTTTTCTTTAAGGAGAGTAGAGAGCGTATCTTGGGTTTTACTTCCGGCAGTCTCGTAACTCTCGCTTTCCTTATTTGTTCCTTTAGTCCTCACATACCATAAGCTATGTTTCTGACAAAGGGGGGAAATTGCTGTTTTCAGAGTCAGAATCTATCCATCTAACACTTGTCATAGGCTATTAGTATTATTTTGTTGTTTTTTATTTTAGCTCCTTACATAAAGTGGCTTCATGACTTGTCTGGGACGATTTACATTTTAAAAAAAAAAGCATTTAAAAAAATGTCTGTATCATTATTGAAGGGAGAAAAATTGATGAAAAATTGCATCGCAAAATGACGTCTAAACTGGTACGGTAACGTTTTCCGCCGTCAGTCATCCGACACGCTGTGTGATCGGTCGTCCTAGACATGGATGGGATCCGTTAATGATGACCTGCTCTTAGACTGACCACTTATGAACGTGAGAACTAAACCAATTTTTCCATGGAGGTTGCCACATTCTCAACTGGTCACCACTACGCTTGTGCCATGCAGGTAAAAAAATTATGTTGCGGATTAATTTACTTTATTGGAGGATTTTGCTGTTGGTTTTGTTGTAGTTCAACATCATTCGTTCATTTCATACGAAGTTGATGATTATTCTTGGTATTTGTTTCCCTAATATCTCTCTAGTTAGACCGACATCAGATATCGACAAGAGGAAGCACGTGGAGGTTTCTATGGAACAGACTGGATTTGAACTTGACACGTTCAGGTTGTCAGTCTGTGGAGCTAACCACTGAGCCATCGCCACTCTCTCTGATGATGATGATGATGATGATGGTGAAGTAGCAGCAGCAACAACAGCAGCATAGTTTTTTAATACATGCAATGGTTGCTTTCACTGTTTTTTTTTTGTTATTGACGTTGTTGTTGACCATAACCATCATTCGTTCATTCGTTTCGTATGAATCAGATAATTATTGTTGGTGTTCTTTTTACAGCTATCTTTCCAGTTAGATGTATTTTTGGAATGACATTGGGTATTAAGGTAGGGATCACCTGAAGGTTGTGATAACTCACATTGTTCTAAAGCAGTTGATATTATTGATTATTATTATTATTATTGTTATTAGTATTATGATTATTATTATTATTTATATATTAATACAATAGCGTGTGTGTTATTTTGTGTGTCACGTTTTCCGGCAAATTTCATTGGTTCATTGGTTGAGATTTAATTCCGGAATACACATTAATTCTGGAATACACATTTACGAACGGTCCAGGCAGTATTCGATTAGCATGTTCTCACCTCTATATTTGTTTTTAATTCTATAAAATTTAGGGTTTTATCTTTCTGGTAAACGCAAAAGTTAAGAAATAGTTAATTTTAAGTTATTATGTAGTAAAAAGCGATAGCATAAATTTCTCGGCCGTTTATTTTTTTGAAATCACTACTTTATATTGTTTTTAACGGTCACATTACATTATTAAAAAAATGGGAAAATAAATGACTCACCTCTTTTTTATTATTCTATCCTTTTTTATTGTTCTACACGCTATTGTATAAATATATAGACTTGCTTAGATTAATATTTTTACAGTTTTAACAAAAGGGCTAGAATAATATGATGATGTCTTTATTCATGCTGAACGCCCACAGAATGCTCAGCAGCAAATATTACATATGAAAGATGCCACTGTGAAATTTCCACGAGCCCTGCTAGTTATTATTATTATTATTTATTATTATTATTTATTTATTATTTATTATTATTATTATTATTATTATTATTATTATTATTGAGCAGCATAATTCATTTTGAATGATTATTGTTGGCGCTTGTTTACCCGATTTCTGGAAAGCCACCGGGTACTTATAGGTGGGAGCAACATCCCTAACTTAATTCAACATGACACACCCAGGTTTTCAGCCCAGAGTCGTTAACCACTTAGCAGGTGTCACCTTCCTATTTTAGATGATGCTCGAACCATCAAAGACATCGTTGCACAATGACATCTCAATGTTACATTCCAATTTCATTCAACGACATAGTTTTGGTTGCAGACAGTTCCAATTATGAGATGCTGAATTTGTTCTATAGAGAAAATCTTTTGCTTAAATTTGCCTCACACTCTCGACCATGGGAAGAGTCTATCAGGCATGTGTTTTTGCAGTGTGATGGCGTATAGAAGTAAGAGTTGAGGACATGCATTGCATGGATAGAAATTATATGAGAATGACGTAAGGAGTATATATTATTTAATCAATTGGAATGTGTATCGAGACGAGTATTATTTATTCATTTATTTATTTGAGGACAATTATCCTCATCTGTTAGTTGTTGTTTCATGACGTTTCGACCAACCATTCCTCTGGCCTTCGTCAGGTGGTAACCGTGACGGGATAGGAACTCCGAATCACCTAACTACATTCTAAACAATTACTGCCTTCCATAGTTGTTTTTCAGCTCACCACGTTTTTGGCCAGGATTGGGTAGGATTGAAACCGCTATTTTCAGACAATGCTCACCTGGAACCGTAGAGATTCAACATCTCTATCCACTGCACTCGAAGGGCAATCAAGGTTGGATTCTTTGGTCTTATAAAGCCACGTTTATTTATTATATGATATTCCCTTGTCGGGTCCATACCGAATGGTATATTAGTTAATCGGAATTAATTATTGAGATGAGTATTATTTATTAATTATTAATTTTATTTATTATCCTCATCTTTCTTAGATGTTGTTTCACAACATTTCGACCAACTATTCCTCTACTCAAAGACTGCCAGAGGCTTTGTTGGCCAAAAACGTGGTGAGATGACAACAACTATGGAAGGCAGTAATTGCTGAGAATACAGTTAGGAGATTCGGAGTTCTTATCCCGTCATGGTTACCACCTGACGAAGGCCAGAGGAATAGTTGACCAAAACGTCGTGAAACAATTAAAAGATGGGGATAATAGTCCGTAATAAATAAATAAACATAAGGGATGTCTAATGCAAATCTTATAGTCAGGCTTAGATCTGATGACCATAGAGGAAGATTAAATTTGGATCATACAAAAAGATGTGTGCAGGACAGGAGACATCGTTGGCATGCCCACATTGAAAGAATTGTTGAGAGTTCTTGGGGTTAATAGATGTAGAACAATTGGAGTAACAGGATCAGTTCACAGAGTAAGCACAAGGGAAGCATGCGAAGAAGTGATAAGGAAGGATTTGCAGGAAAAAGGGATAAATAAAAACCTGGCGATAGATTTAAGGTTCATTTGGAAGTCAGTTTCTAAAGGGCATCGAACGCACGATACTATGTAAAACAGACGTTAAACCGAATATGATGATGGCGGTGGTGACCACGATTAAAGCTTAGCTTGAGTATTTACTATGTGCAACCCAGATTTTAGTTTTGCTAGAAAGAAAGAATTTCTGGCAAAAAGAGCACTAAAGAAAGCGTAGGCTTCAAAGGTCGATAAAATGTAGGAACATTTTAAAAAATAACAGAAAAAACAATCTACGTGGTTTTAGCGAGTCAACCCCGGGGAGGGTGACTGATTTAAATTTGGTGATTGATTGTCCGCCTTTGAGGCTAAATCGATTGATTGGCCGCGATCGAGCCAAAGTAATTAAGATGTTGAATGATTAAAGGAATGCTTTCTATTTTGGTTAGTGCAGTTGGAAAGACAACGATTTTAAAAGGAAACAAAACTAAACAATAAAACATTATATATATATATATATATATATATATATATATATATATATATATATATATATATATATATATATATATATGAGAGAGAGAGGGAGAGAGAGAGAGAGAATTAGTTGATTTTGTTTGTTTTTCCTGTTGAAACCTATGCATAATTTATAATTATTAATCTTCATAATCAATATATATATATATATATATATATATATATATATATATATATATTTGTCTTTACATAAGCAGTAGCTTGTTGCTACACAGTCATGAGCATGTTTCGGTCTACTAGTATTTACTAACTAGAGACCTCATCAGGCAACAACCCTTATTTTCGAAAACGGAATTCTAAAAATATTCCGTTTTCGAAAATAAGGGTTGTTGCCTGATGAGGTCTCTAGATAGTAAATACTAGTAGACCGAAACATGCTCATGACTGTGTAGCAACAAACTACTGCTTATGTAAAGACAAATGTAACCTGCTCTACTTCTGTATTGAGCACTCTTGTATGAACCTCGTTATATTTCACTGATTACCCTACCTTTGGAAAATAGCAACCTCAAATTATATATATAACTTAGAGCGTTAGAGGAAAAGAGCAAGCTCAATTCTATAAGAGGAGACTTATCTGGACATTATTCTCATAGAATTGAGCTTGCTCTTGTCTTCATATATCTCTATCTATATAAATAAAATGAACTCATTTTTTCCCGTCGGATTTTGACATTAATAGGATTAAAAATCAAGATATTTCATGCAAATATAATATGCACAAACGGCAGAACAATATCTGAGGTGTGTTATAGGCTTATTATTTCTCAAATTCCTCGATAATCTTAGATTTCTATACTTTTTCTGCTGAGAAGTCACGGCCAAAATCGGTTAAGATCAATGGAAGTGGTAAAATATTTTCTCTCTAATAAATTCCTCCTCCCCCTGCCACCACTTAACACCGTTTGGGGATCGTTCACAAGGAACAGTTGAGAAGAGAACACCGGTTTGGCTTCGTAGTTCTTTCATGTGAAGTTATTTAAAATCACTAAACTAAGCTGCAGTGCTCTGTGGCGTAGTGGTTAGCGTGCTGGACCATTCACATTATATTTTCACGTTCGCGCCAACCTACCGTAGTCGTTTTTTTTTTGTTTTTTTTTTCCTAAACAACTGGAATGGACTTTTCTTGGTGGCCGAACTGTTAACGTTGCAGATGTTTTTTTTTTTGTTTTTTTTTCACACTTTATTTTCCTACTTTTACTCATGACTCCGGGTTTGATCCTTCCTACTTACCTACCATAACATTTTTTAAAACTCCCCCCCCCGTCCCGGAAACAAACACTCGGGCAACGCCAGGTACCCCTGCTAGTATATATATAAAATACTTTTATTTAAAAAAAAGGAAAATTATCTAGGACTTCATAGCGTAACGGATAACGTACTGGACTGTATACATATGGTCTGGAGTTCGATTCCTAGAGAGACAGTCAAGCTATGCTGAAGAGAGGTAGGGCCTCAAAAAATTCATGTCCGTTCAAGGTGTGTGTGTGTGTGTGTATGTTTGTGTATGTATATATATGTAGGATCATGTGCGTGTATGTACATATGTATAAGTGTGTATGCATGTATATATATGTGTGTGCATGTATATGTAAGTGTGTGTGTATATATGTATATATTCATACGTATATATGTGAAGACACTACTTAATCATTTTATCGTTAAAAAAATCAACCAAAAGTATATATATATATATATACACTAGCTGTACCCGGCCACGCGTTGCTGTGGCTCAGTTTGTTATAATGGAACACATTCCTCAAGAAAAATTGCATTTTGTTTGTTTATTTACTTTTATTATTTTTTGCAATTTTTTTATCAATAAAAGTTGTTGTTTCCGCCCCCCCCAAAAAAAAAAATTAATTTTTTACCATAAATTGTTAGGTGAAAGTTTGAGTTTTTTTTCAGGAAAATTTGCACTTTTTTTAAAAAGAAATTTGGCAGTAAACGTTTCTTTTTGAAAACGGAATTTTTATTATAAAAAGAACAGATGAATGCTTTATGTAAACATCGTAAATAGTTAGGTGAAAGTAGAGAATAGTTTGATTTTTTTTTTCAAGAGACTGTACAAATTTTTTTTTTCAACAGATGTTAAGAAAAACAGAGAACATACTTCCATCATTAATTATGCAAAAAAATAAATAAAGTGGAAAACTTTCTGTTAATAATATTTGCTAAAAAATAAATACAGTAAAATTCGCTGAAGTGTTAGCATATGCTGCATCTTAAAAAATTGGTTCATGCTGACAATTAAATAAAATAAACATCTAAAAATTAGTAAAAATAAGTAAAATCATGAATGACGGCTCTTGGGGGGGACAAGTAAGTATGAACAGCACAATCATTTGTGTAAAATAATTAATATTCACGAAATTGTAAACAATAACAAAAATACCTGATACCAAATGCAGTAAAATTCAAGTATCTTTTATACGTGCTGAAACTGTATTTAAGTTATTTTTATTTCATTTCTTTTATTAAAAGTTATCTTTCCAACAATTAACTTGTTGCATGTCGTTTAATCATTGGGGACTTCACTCTTGGAAAATTGTATAAAAATCTATGGCTATGGCTAACTCTAAATTTGGGAGTGCAACTCTAACTTAGGGTTAGTGGTAGATAAGTCATTTGTTAGGTGTGTCAGAAATTTCGTGAAAAATATTGAATAATTCCACCTCGTCTTTCCAAGCTTATAACTCCCCGAAAAATGTAATTCAAGCCCTAATTTATTTTTCAATTAAAGGAGCAAGGACCAAGGTTTCATTTAAAAAAACATCAAAAACACAAAAACAAACAAGGTGTTTCTTTTTTTTTTTTAAGTTTTTAAACTTCGGACTTTACAGGTAAATTTCTAAAAAAAAACTACATTTTGTTATATTATTTATTGATCTTTTATCTTCAATTTGTGATATATAACACTTTGGTGAGTAAATTAATTATTTATTTTTTAATAGACATTTCAAAGTGGGAGGCGTGAATTAATTCGACCCCCTGTCTTTCCAAGCTTATAACTACTCGAAAAATATAATTCAAACCCTAATTTTTTTCAATTAAAGGAGCAAGGACCAAGGTTTCATTTAAAAAAACAAACAAAAAAAAAACAACGTGTTTAAAAAATAAAAAGGTTTTAAACGTCCGATTTTACAGGTAAATTTCTAAAAAACACTACTTTTTTGTTTTAAATTTGAATATATTATTTATTGATCTTTTATCTTCAATTTGTGATATATAACACTTTGGTGAGTAAATTAATTATTTACTTTTTAACAGACATTTCAAAATGGGAGGTGTGAATTAATTTGACCCCCTGTCTTTCCAAGCTTATAACTACTCTAAAAATATAACTCAAACCCTAATTATTTTTCAATTAAAGGAGCAAGGACCAAGGTCTCATTAAAAAAAGAACACAAAAACAAACAACGTGTTTTTAAAAAAAAAAAGGTTTTAAACTTGGGACTTTACAGGTAAATTTCTAAAAAACACTACTTTTTTGTTTTAAATTCGAATATATTATTTATTTATTTTTATCGTCAATTTGTGATATATAAAACTTTGGTGAGTAAATTATTTACTTTTTAATATACATTTGAAAATGGGGCGGGGGGCTTGAATTTAAAAAAAACGTTTGTCTAAAATATTATATTCGGTTTATTGGAAAGGGCATAAAAATATCGTAAAAATAGAATCAATAGAAAAATTTTGATAGATTTTTAAAGTTTAAAAATTGAAAATACTGAGCTTGTAAAATTACAACTTTAATAGTTTATTTTGGCAGTATAATCCATAAAGAAAATAAACAACCCACTTTTAAAAGAAATGACGAGTTTTTTTATATTTTATTCGTAGGGTCGTGTTAGGTGTGTCAAAAATTCCTACAAAAATTCTGATACACCTAGTCATTTGTTTACAACTTTCGAGAAATTAAGCCGCCTTACTCCTTTAAGCGATAAGCGGACATTTGTTTTTTTTTTGTTTTGTTTTTTGTTTTTTTATTCAGTGTGTAAAATCCACTTTGAACAACATATTTGGAAATTAGAAAAATAAAAAATAAAAAAAACTTTGTTTTAGCATGTTAAAAGTATTTAGGTTGGTAGATAATTAAATTCTACTGTGTTTGGTATAAGTTTGTTTGTTTTTTTGCTGTTGTTTCATGCTTTTTACATGCCTCACACCACAACTCATTTGTTGCAACCCCCTCTTTGTAATACAGGTCTGAATAATGAGAAAATCTGAATTTTTTTTAACAAAAACTTTAAAATAACTTTTTTTAGATTAAATTTTTTAAACTTCTTTCAGGATAGAAAATCTTTAAAATTTAATAAGGAAGATATTTCATATAGGTTTCATTAACGAATATTCAGTACATAGTGAGAAAAATAGAGATGAAAATTTCAAAAGGACTGTATACTGGTTACGGTCAATAGTAGTCCTCGCCAGCGAAAGTCTTTGATATTGTTATTCTATTATTATTATTATTATTATTTAAAACATTTTGTGCCCTGCTCTTTCGCACGAGGACTAATATATATATATATATATATATATATATATATATATATATATATATATATATATGAATTTACACATATAATTATACATGCATATGCATATATGTAAATATACAAGCTTTTGTCTGAGAATTCATTTCTCGAGATTCTCACTTAATTTTAGTCATGTTCCAGAGTGACTGAAAACCGTTTATCTAATGTGTGAAATAAAATCAGTTGCTTTCTCGATTATTATCATCGATAACTTTCTTTTCTATAAAATCAATATTTTATTCTGATTCGTCAATTTATTTTCTTGTGAATCGTTGTAGCATGTTGTTAAGAAGAATAAAATGGAATTCGATTTAATTGTCTCCAGAAAATATTTGGTTGGAATTAGTTTCATACTAACGTCATCTTAAACAAAAGGGCATAATTCTAATCCTAACCCTAAATGCCTTATTAACATTTCTATTTTTTTTTTCTGAATTCCTTTAATTTTTAAGACATCCAATGCATAAGATAAAGCCAGTCTCTTTATCGATTTCTTTCATCGATAGCTTTCTTCCTACAAAATCAATCATTGTTTAGGAATTGTTAGCTTTTTAAGGATAATTGCAGCATGTTTTAAGAGCATTTGAATATAATTCGATTTAATTGCGTTCTGAAAAATCTTTTGACTGGCTTAGAATGAAAGTCGCTCCAGACAAAGCATGAAGCCACTTACTGTAATAGGGCTAAAAAGAACGAAATAGAGTTAGTGGAACAGCAAGAGATGCATATTAACCTTAATCTTGTAAGAAAAACTCTCAGCGGAAAGGGAGTTCCACAAGTCTGTTGTCCGTGCAAAGTAAATAGTAGAATAGAATGCTTTATTATAGTACAGTATCAAAACAATGAATTCAAGAAGATCACGAGACTACAGCCAAACGAGCTGAAACAAAGGAAGCAGATAATACATTAGACAAAGACTGAAGAACACCTGGGTATGTGAAGGATGAGAGTTCAAAGATTCCAAAAACGCTCTGGTGAGTTGTTTCTTGTGTAAGAAAAGTCAGTGCTAGTCAGTTTGAAAATATATGTTTACATTTGACAAGGCATGACGTCTGAATGACGTCAGAAATTGTGCCAAGGTAAAATCGATCCTGCTAACGCGATTGGGGCGATCAAAATAGATGAAATCCCTTTAATTTTGATAATTTAATCTCTCTGCTAATTGTTCGATTGCATAATCCCATAATTCGTGATGCACGTCATTTGATGCCTGATGATCCATAGCAGATCGGATGGATTAAGTTGCGTCTGAGCTGCCCCCCCCCCCACAAACCATATTTGCAGTATCCATGGTAACGTCTTCGCCATCTTGATCATCTCCCTCGGTGTCACATGTCTAACTGAATTCGACACCTTAAGGGATTCTCTCTCTCACACATAACACACACATACTCACACATGCACACACATGCACACACATACACAGACATACACACACATACACACACATGCCATTGGATCTCATTTCTCTTTCATCACTCGTTCTATTCCACCCTTCCATCTTCCCCCCCCCCCCTCCAACCATTTGTCGCTCCAAATTTACTCTATATTCCTCTCTTTCTCCTATTTGTTTCTCCTTATATTTGTTCCTCAAAATTGGAAATATTTTCTAAATTTTCACCCGTTATGGAATTTGTGTTTCTTTCGTTCGACTCTTCTTAAGAAGAATCATTTAAGCGAATTTGGGAAAAGCAAAGGCAAAGTAGATAGTAAATATCTCACTACCGATGCAATTCTCTACCTATACAAGCGCCAGGTACGTCCAAGCATGGATTATTGTTGCCACATCTGGGCAGGAGCTGCTAGAAAGACGTTATCCTGCCTTGACAGAGTTCAAAGTAGACTTGGCAGCCTAGAAGGGGGTGTCTTTTTCTCTTCCATGCAACCTCTTTCTCACAGAAGAGACGTTGCGAGCCTGTCTATGCTTTATCGTTATTTTCATGACAAGCGGTCGTCTGAGCTCTAATCTATGGTCCCCCCACGCCAAACTTTCACAAGAAACACTCGTCTAACTGAAAACACTATCAATAATTCTCCCCACTCTTTATCTATGCCTAAACCTAAACGTAGAATCCATGAACAAAGCTTCTTTCTTAGAACTACACACCTGTGGAACTGTCTTCCGTTTGCCTGCTTTCCAGCTGTCTATAATATGGTCGTCTGCAAGTCTAATGTAAACAAGTTCTTGATGAGCCATTCTCCTTAAGTAATCCAATTTATCAAATTTACACTCCTAACGATTGCTATGATATTGTCCCATTGACTAATGTACTTTCTTTAGCCCTTATCCTCAAGTGGCCTCTGGGTCTTAATAAGTGGTGACTCCTATGTAATAAAAAAAAAGTCAACCCCAACAAAAAATCTAGTTTGGAGTCCCGATAGATGGATAATAAAACACTGCAACACCTTTCCGGCAGCTCCTGCAGCTGCGCTGGCTATGACCGTATTGGCTAGGTCTCCTTATCACCCTCCCCCCCCCAGGCCTGCATCTGGAGAGTCAATTCTAGCTTCGACCTGTACAGCCACGGCAGTTGCTGCACTGCACAAGACTAAAGGCAGAATGCGATTGTCTTATTAGATAGAATGTTGCCATCAAGTATTTGTTCAGTTTGCTTAATTTTACTCTCTATCCCCTCCTCTCTCTCTCATTCATTTTTTTCTCTCTCTCCCATTTATGTTCTCTCCTTCTCTCTCTGTGTTCCACACATTTTTAGGGGGGGGGGGGTTCTGAGACAAAACACTAGTGAAATAAATAAAATGAAATCAACAGTGTTCGAAAGTGGCACACCTGGATCATCAGTCGATTCCATATTGGTATCCACTTCATTACAACCACCTCCCAATATTTGAAAACATACTGCTAACTTGTATTAGAAATGGATTAAATAGAAATAAAATTTAAAAAAAACAACAACTTTCGTTTCCCTTTTAGCTGAATTGCATATTGGGGGAAGAGAGCGGGTGCATATAATATGCATATGTATTTTGCATGCTGTGAAATATTGCAGTTTTCTATTTTTCGAATACCTTGTGTTTTACAATTAATATTCTTCTAGAATTTGATTTTGTTCATTATTAAATGAATGTCGTAGAATCCCAGAAGAAATACAAGTTTTCCACGTAATGAATTTAGAGTAGAAATTCGATTAACGCAATTTGATTAGTGCAGTAATTTTTTTTTTTCAAGGCTGAATTAATCGCGTTAATCAAGGCCAGATGTTGCACTGGATGCAAAAATGTTCAAATTTCTTTTGCATTCCAAAAACTTTTTCTACTACTGGCGAGTCATGCTTTACTTATAAGCACAATACCATGCAATACCCAAGGCAGGTAATTCAGTATATATTCAAGCGAACTGTTCTAGTTCTGGCGAGTCATGTTTTATATATAAGTGCAATACCATGCAACACCAAGAGAGGTAATTCAGTATATAGCCAAGCAAGCACAAATATGAACAATGCTTGGTCTTCAGACTGGGATGAAAGTGTAATATCTGTTCTGAATTCACTCAGTGAATGAGGAGTCCTTTCATACTGAGAGAACTAGTTTTCATTTTTGTCCCAATCCATAGTGCCCTTTTTTAGGGAGCTGGATTTTACCCACGTTAAAAACCGACCTTGTGTCTAACTTTGCCCTCGTGGGGAGGCAAGTAAATAGGGAGAGCGGCTAAGTGAAGTATTAATATTGTTTATATTGTAAACAAGATGATGATTGATTTTTTTAAGTGAATTTGGTAATAAAAGTTTTATTCAAGTTGAAAATCAAAATTTATAGAAGAAACGAGATTATGCAGAGTACAACAATGAGGACTGCATAAAATGTGGGAAACTGTTGTATGAACGCATGCTTCAAAGACAAAAGAAAAAGAAGAACCTTTACCAAGAATCATCAGTGTGGCTATATACTTTATATATTGCATTCTGAAATTATTAATAATGAAATAGTAAACATGTTATTCTTTTTAAATCTTTTGAGATGAGGCTTCATAATTTGTACAATCTTTTTGCGGACTGTTATCCTCATCTTCATTGTTGTTGTTGCTTCACCAGGTTCCGGCCAACTCATCCTTTGGTCTTCTTTAGTTGATTAATCGCGATGGGATAGGAATACTGAGTCTTATAACTTATCACGTACTGTCTTCCATAGTTGTTATGTCACCACGTTTTGATCAACTAATCCTCTGGCTTGCTTGGGTAGAATTGACACCGCTATCTTCAGAAAATGCTCAGCTGGAACCATAGAGACTAAACGCCTCTATTCACTGTGCTACAGATCAATACGATCCAGGTTGGATTTTATGGTTTTATAAATCCAATTTTGTGTTCTTCTCTGGTCTTCTCAAAGGATTCCAAAAAAAAAAAAATAAATAAAATACCATTCGGTACGGACCCAACAGTTACAAAATTATGCGTTATATTTAAAATCGCTGCAAATATAAAAAAAATACCAGTTTTAGAGAGAGAGAGAGAGAGAGAGAGAGAGAGAGAGAGAGAGAGAGAGAGAGTGAGTGAGTCTAAAATAAGAGGGAGGGGGTAAAAAAGACATAATGAGAGAGAAAGAGGTTGAGAAATACCTAATAAAAATATGTTCTTTTTAACTAAAAAAAATTATGATCTCCAGATATAGTTCTTTTGTAGCTAACCTCCGCCTCAACTTCTTAATACAAATAATTCTCAGGACTAGCTTTCATGTCGGCATTTCACATGTACGATGAAACTTTTTATAACTTATTGTTTTTAAATGTTTTTTCTTCTTCTTTTCTTTTGTCTTTTTGCTAAAAAATGGTTTAAGCAAAAAATAAATTGTTTGAATCTAATGAGTGAAAGGGTTGGGTTAAAGGAAAAGTTACGTGACTGAAGATGTGGGGGGGAGGGCAAGAAAGCACTTACGATTTGACTTATGAGTGTTTCTGCTCTTTTAAAATAAGCTATCATCCAGTTTTAGCATATTGATAAAGTTCAAAGATGAAACATAACCCAAAGAAAGAGTCCAAACGATTCTGGACAGACATGTACTAAGTTATTAATAAAAGATTCATCCTTCTTGTGGAAGAATGCAACGTGCCAAAATTATCCAGTTATGAGCTTAGAGGGAGCCCTTCAACAAAATCTATACCCGTGTATCTGATACGAGGTGCAAGTATCGAATTAAAAACGCTAATAATAGTTATATTTGCTCCAAAAACATTGCAATTAGGGATGGAATCGCAAGATATCAAGCAAAAAACGTGCCATTGTTCTTTAGCGAGCAATTTCTAAAGACTTTCAGGAACAATTTCTAATAAGGAAAATGAAATGTAAAACTAAAACTTGCAACAAAATTTCTTGAAAGAATACAATTTATCATGATGAGATTGTGAAATGACATCTTTTATCTGTGCATCGGCATCT
The DNA here is from genome assembly GCF_053919585.1 of Euprymna scolopes. Taxonomy (NCBI): domain Eukaryota; kingdom Metazoa; phylum Mollusca; class Cephalopoda; order Sepiida; family Sepiolidae; genus Euprymna; species Euprymna scolopes. The sequence continues at coordinate 71,553,678 of NC_136506.1, forward strand.
TCTAAAACAAAAAAAATATTTCTGAAGACGCATGTGTAACAATGAAAATGCTATTAAAAACTTGTGCGTGACAGAATGGTGGATGGACTATTTTATATAAATACTAGCTATACATACCCGACGTTGCTAGGTAAAACAAGTTGCTAGGCAGAGGGTTTAGTCACATACTATTTAAAATACATCAAATACCTTTAGTTGTTACGATTTTCTTATTCTATGAATTTAGTATCTATTTGTCTGAAGCAGAAACTATATTATTACTTCTATTACTAATGAGAATTTAGTATTTGTTCATATTACAAATGAAAATTTAGTATCTATTTGTCTGAAGCAGAAACATAATTATTACTTCTATTACAAATGAAAATTTAGTATTTACTTATATTACAAATGAAAATTTAGTATCTATTTGTCTGAAGCAGAAACATAATTATTACTTCTATTACAAATGAAAATTTAGTATCTGTTTGTCTGAAGTAGAAACTATATTATTACTTCTATTACAAATGAAAATTTAAAGTTTGTCTGAAGAAGAAACTATATTATTACTTCTATTACTAATTAAAATTTAGTATCTGTTTGTCTGAAGTAGAAAATATATTATTACTTCTATTAAAATGAAAATTTATTATTTGTTTGTCTGAAGAAGAAACTATATTATTACTTCTATTACTAATGAAACTTTAATATATATTTGTCTAAAGCAGAAACTGTATTATTACTTCTATTACAAATGAAAATTTAGTATCTATTTGTCTGAAGCAGAAACTATATTATTACTTCTATTACAAATGACAGTTTATTATTTGTTTGTCTGAAGCAGAAACTATATTATTACTTCTATTACTAATTAAAATTTAGTATCTATTTGTCTGAAGCAGAATCTATATTATTACTTTTATTACTAATGAAAATTTAGTATTTGTTTGTCTGAAGCAGAATCTATATTATTACTGCTATTACAAATGAAAATTAAGTATTTGTTTGTCTGAAGTAGAAACTATATTATTACTTCTATTAAAATGAAAATTTAGTATTTGTTAGTCTGAAGCAAAAACTATATTATTGCTTCTATTACAAATGAAAATTTATTATTTATTTGTCTGAAGCAGAAAGTATATTATTACTTCTATTACTAATGAAAATTTAGTATCTATTTGTCTGAAGCAGAAAGTATATTATTACTTACTTCTATGACAAATGAAAATTTAATATCTGTTTGTCTGAAGAAGAAACTATATTATTACTTCTATTACAAATGACAATTTAGTATTTGTTTGTCTGAAGCAGAATCTATATTATTACTTCTATTACAAATGAAAATTTAGTATCTGTTTGTCTGAAGTAGAAACTATATTATTACTTCTATTACAAATGAAAATTTAATGTTTTTCTGAAGCAGAAACATAATTATTACTTCTATTAAAATGAAAATTTAGTATCTGTTTGTCTGAAGTAGAAACTATATTATTACTTCTATTACAAATGAAAATTTAAAGTTTGTCTGAAGAAGAAACTATATTATTACTTCTATTACTAATTAAAATTTAGTATCTGTTTGTCTGAAGTAGAAAATATATTATTACTTCTATTAAAATGAAAATTTATTATTTGTTTGTCTGAAGAAGAAACTATATTATTACTTCTATTACTAATGAAACTTTAATATATATTTGTCTAAAGCAGAAACTGTATTATTACTTCTATTACAAATGAAAATTTAGTATCTATTTGTCTGAAGCAGAAACTATATTATTACTTCTATTACAAATGACAGTTTATTATTTGTTTGTCTGAAGCAGAAACTATATTATTACTTCTATTACTAATTAAAATTTAGTATCTATTTGTCTGAAGCAGAATCTATATTATTACTTTTATTACTAATGAAAATTTAGTATTTGTTTGTCTGAAGCAGAATCTATATTATTACTGCTATTACAAATGAAAATTTAGTATTTGTTTGTCTGAAGTAGAAACTATATTATTACTTCTATTAAAATGAAAATTTAGTATTTGTTAGTCTGAAGCAAAAACTATATTATTGCTTCTATTACAAATGAAAATTTATTATTTATTTGTCTGAAGCAGAAAGTATATTATTACTTCTATTACTAATGAAAATTTAGTATCTATTTGTCTGAAGCAGAAAGTATATTATTACTTACTTCTATGACAAATGAAAATTTAATATCTGTTTGTCTGAAGAAGAAACTATATTATTACTTCTATTACAAATGACAATTTAGTATTTGTTTGTCTGAAGCAGAATCTATATTATTACTTCTATTACAAATGAAAATTTAGTATCTATTTGTCTGAAGCAGAAACTACATTATTACTTCTATTACTAATGAAAATTTAGTATTTTTTTGTCTGAAGCAGAAACTATATTATTACTTCTATTACAAATGAAAATTTAGTATTTATTTGTCTGAAGCAGAAACTATATTATTACTTATATTACAAACGAAAATTTCGTATTTATTTGTCTGAAGCAGAAACTATATTATTACTTCTATTACAAATGAAAATTTAGTATTTTTTTGTCTGAAGAAGAGACTATATTATTACTTCTATTACAAATGAAAATTTAGTATTTATTTGTCTGAAGTAGAAACTATATTATTACTTCTATTACAAATGAAAATTTAGTATTTGTTTGTCTGAAACAGAAACTATATTATTACTTCTATTACAAATGAAAATTTAGTATTTATTTGTCTGAAGCAGAAACTATATTATTACTTCTATTACAAATGACAATTTAGTATTTGTTTGTCTGAAGCAGAAACTATATTATTACTTCTATTACTAATTAAAATTTAGTATCTATTTGTCTGAAGCAGAATCTATATTATTACTTTTATTACAAATGAAAATTTAGTATTTGTTTGTCTGAAGCGGATCTATATTATTACTGCTATTACAAATGAAAATTTAGTATTTGTTTGTCTGAAGTAGAAACTATATTATTACTTATATTACAAATGAAAATTTAGTATTTTTTTGTCTGAAGCAGAAAATATATTATTACTTCTATTACAAATCAAAATTTATTATTTATTTGTCTGAAGCAGAACCTATATTATTACTTTTATTGCTAATGAAAATTTAGTATTTGTTTGTCTGAAGTAGAAACTATATTATTACTTCTATTACAAATGAAGATTTAGTATTTGTTTGTCTGAAGCAGAAACTATATTATTACATCTATTACAAATGAAAATTTAGTATTAATTATTCTGAAGCAGAAATTATATTATTACTTCTATTACAAATGAAAATTTATTATCTATTTGTCTGAAGCAGAATCTATATTATTACTTTTATTACTAATGAAAATTTAGTATTTGTTTGTCTGAAGCAGAATCTATATTATTACTGCTATTACAAATGAAAATTAAGTATTTGTTTGTCTGAAGTAGAAACTATATTATTACTTCTATTACAAATGAAAATTTAGTATTTATTTGTCTGAAGCAGAATCTATATTATTACTTTTATTGCTAATGAAAATTTAGTATTTGTTTGTCTGAAGTAGAAACTATATTATTACTTCTATTACAAATGAAAATTTAGTATTTGTTTGTCTGAAGTAGAAACTATATTATTACTTCTATTACAAATGAAAATTTAGTATTTGTTTGTCTGAAGCAGAAACTATATTATTACTTATATTACAAATGAAAATTTAGTATTTATTTGTCTGAAGCAGAAAATATATTATTACTTCTATTACAAATCAAAATTTCGTATTTATTTATCTGAAGCAGAACCTATATTATTACTTTTATTGCTAATGAAAATTTAGTATTTGTTTGTCTGAAGTAGAAACTATATTATTACTTCTATTACAAATGAAAATGTAGTATTTGTTTGTCTGAAGTAGAAACTATATTATTACTTCTATTACAAATGAAAATTTAGTATTTGTTTGTCTGAAGCAGAACCCATATTATTACTTCTATTACAAATGAAAATTTAGTATTTATTTGCTTGAAGTGGAAACTATATTATTACTTCTATTACAAATGACAATTTAGTATTTATTTGTCTGAAGTAGAAACTATATTATTACTTCTATTACAAATGAAAATTTAGTATCTGTTTGTCTGAAGTAGAACTATATTATTACTTCTATTACAAATGAAAATTTAGTATTTATTTGTCTGAAGTAGAAACTATATTATTACTTCTATTACAAATGAAAATTTAGTATTTATTTGTCTGAAGTAGAAACTATATTATTACTTCTATTACAAATGAAAATTTAGTATTTGTTTGTCTGAAGTAGAAACTATATTATTACTTCTATTACAAATGAAAATTTAGTATTTATTTGTCTGAAGTAGAAACTATATTATTACTTCTATTACAAATGAAAATTTAGTATTTATTTGTCTGAAGTAGAAACTATATTATTACTTCTATTACAAATGAAAATTTAGTATTTATTTGTCTGAAGTAGAAACTATATTATTACTTCTATTACAAATGAAAATTTAGTATTTATTTGTCTGAAGTAGAAACTATATTATTACTTCTATTACAAATGAAAATTTAGTATTTATTTGTCTGAAGTAGAAACTATATTATTACTTCTATTACAAATGAAAATTTAGTATTTAACTATATTATTACATCTATTGTTAAATAACATTTACTTGTACTTCTAAACTAATACTAACTCTTGTATCTATACTAATACTAATACTATAACTTCTTTTACAAATGAAAAATTGAAGTGTTTTTTTAAAAACAGCTTTTATCATTTAATATATATCTTATATTTATTTTATCCTCAAATGTGTATTTACAACGACATTGGCTGATCATTTTATGATATATCGTAAATTTTATCCTTGAATCCGTATGTACAATGAAGGTTTTCTTTTAAGACAGCTTTTATTATTTTATGATAAATCGTATATTTTATCCTTAAATGCGTATTTACAACGAAGGTCTTTATTTTATTTTTTTTTAAAGACGTGGGTTGAACATTTTATTATATATCATGTATTTTCTCCTGAAATCTGTATCTACAAGATTCATTCCTCAACTAATTAACCGATCATTATAAATTTAGGAACGGCGCTCCTATACGTAAGGGTGGATAATGTGGACTATATTTAGTTGAATTTAGTTTTTATGCAAAATCGGTATCATCGATTTTGCGAAGCCATCAATTAATAAATATACCAACTTTTCAGTTTCTCTGAAATATTTTAAAGCATGTTAGGGGCGGTGGGCAGATACTTTGAGCGCAACATCCTATTTGAAAGTTCAAATATTTCCGATTTTCACTAAATTTGATCCATAATCATCAGCGAACAAAGCTTCTTTCTTGGAACTGCACGCCTGTGGAACTCTGTTCCGTCTGCCTGCTTCCCACCGGACTACAACTTGGATGTCTTCAAGTCCAACGTTAACAAATTCCTAATGAATCGCCCCCCCTTAAGTAAACACTTCATCAAATATCCACACTAACGTAATGTACTTGCAATAACTCTTATTCCTGAGTGGCTTCCGGGCCTTGATAAGTGGTGATCATTGCGTAAAAAAAAAAAAAATAGCGACCAATTTAACGAGATTCCTGAATTTTAATCTTTTCTGAAAACCCTCGACTCTAACCATAATCCTAATTAGACCGGAAGTCCAATGCAACACCATTGATAGTTTTTTTTTTGTTGTTTTTTTATGATAGTTTTTTTTTGTTTTTTTATTGATAGTTTTTTTTTTGTTTTTTTTTTTATAGTTTTTTTTTGTTTTTTTATTGATAGTTTTTTTGTTTTTTTATTGATAGTTTTTTTTTGTTGCTGTTTTTTAATGATAGTTTTTTTTTGTTGTTGTTTTTTTTTATGATAGTTTTTTTTTCTTTTGTTTTCTTCATCGGCGGTCAGCATTCAAAGTCGTACAAAGAGAGAGCAAAAGGCTCGAAACTTTGATATTGTATACTTGTAGTGAAGCCAAGACTACTACTACCATTAAAGTATACCCTTGTCCTTTCTCTTTCTCTTTCTTTTTTCCTTCTTTCCTTCCTCCTTTTCTATCTATGCGATCAGAGGTTTTAGCCAATCAGGACGGAGGACAGTTCTAGAGGGAAAGAAGAAGATACAAAAAGAAATTCGAAGCTGGAAGACGGCTGAAACCAATACGAAGGGACGAGTTGTTCCCAAGTCATTACACAAAATGAAAAATCCCGAACTTTCTATGACCCGACACAACTTACAGGCTTACTGTAACCTCGGATGCTGAAACGTATATAAAAACCGTTTCGTTTTTGAAACGCCTTGTTTCTTGGTTATTATTATTCCCAGGTCGGTTTCTAGACCGTTCCAACACTTCCGTCTTCTTATTAATTTCGACGACTCCCCAAGAGGAGGAAGCCGCCGAAATGGTGACCTACCCAACGAAAGTTACATTATGGTAACCGCCATATACTAATCGACATATATTTCTATTTCAGGCATCAACATATCTACCATATATCATCATTTAAGTATGAGGCATTAGAATTGTTCCAGACGATCAAAATTATAACTCAGTTTCAAAGTGAATTTAATCCATGTCGAATTGCAGCAACCCTTTCCACTGATAAGCAAGTGATTAAGTGTTTAATACATCGAAGAGGGAAAATAATCGATGCCAATCTCGCTTTGGTCGATCGGAACCCTCTGGCAACAGCGTTCGTTATTAATTATATGATGCGTGTCCATTTACTTCGTACATATGTATGTAGATTACTCAGTTTCCTTCCCATACCTTCAAGTTTTAATCTATTCCAATTTATACGAGGTGTCCAAAAAGTCATGGAAGGGGTTTGAACTTTAATAAATTCTTTCTTTTTGATGATATCTTGCTGTAATGTTAACGCAATCTGACTAAGACACTGGGAAATTATTTTTTATTAAAAAATGCAAAATTCAAACAATCTTTATTCATGAAAAATAATGTCCTTTTCATGTTGCCTTTTTTCAGCTTGGCATATTTTTGCTCTTTTCAAAACATTATTAATGGCATATTGCAGAATCTTTGGATTGTGATTTAACGCCTTTATTTAGTTCCTGATGATTTCCTTCAATTATTGCAGAGTTTGGGCTTTGACGTTTCGAGGTCTGCCACACACACACACACACACACACACACACACACACACACACACACACACGCGCGCGCATATTATTATTATTATTATTAAATGAAAGATGAGGAATAAAAGTCATATAACTTTTTTTATATCATCAGAACAATGAGACCAAAGTAATTGTCTGTATTTTTGAGATGAGGTGTTTTCATTGATTGAGATTGTCGGACTGACTTCCTCATCTTGGTTGTTATTGTCACAACGTTTCGGCCGTTTTACCCTCCGGCCTTCATCGGGTGTTTCGAGACAAAATACCTGATGAAGGCCGGAGGGTAAAACGGCCGAAACGTTGTGACTATAACAACCAAGATGAGGAAGTCAGTCCGACAATCTCAATCAATAAGAACAAAGTTAAGGAGAAAATTTAAAAAAAAAGCTCTTAACGCCAACTTTTATTGTTTTCTCCTCTTAATAGTGTAAAGTTTTTCTTATTTTGATAAGTCTGGCTTTGTTATAGATTAACTCTTTTATAATATAATTATATATATATATATATATATATATATATATATATATATATATATATATATATATATATACTAGCAAAAGTACCCGTTGTTGACTGGGTTCAGCCTACAGAAAATGGACTCTGATTTATGAAAGTATGATAGGTTATGAAAAGGAAGGGTTGTAAAGAGATAGCTTCCAATTTGGGGGTATCAAAACCAAAGCAAAATATGATGAAAGTAAAAATAAAATAGATAAACCCCATAATTTATTATACCATACGTGTTCACATTGAAACACTTATCACAATATTCTGTGGATATATATTAAAAAAACCTTGTTAAACTTTGTGACATATTTCCATTCTATGGAAATCAGTTTGTTCTCATTCTTTTTTGTTGGGGGGGGTGTATTGATGTAGTAATGGGGGGATGGGGTGGGGTAAGAGAACTTATAGGTATGCGGCTTCAATGTTCTTGGTTCCATGTAGCGCTTCATGTTTTGCCTCTGCAGTAGATTGTCTGGCCCGCGGTTGTTGCTCATGTGTGTTAGTTTCCACATTCAAGGATTTTCAGCTGTTTTCATTATTGTTGTTCGTTGTGTTTTTCCATTCCTTTCATTCCAATTTCTCCCATTCTTTTTAAAAAGTTTTTCGGGATTGTTCCTAGTGCTCCTACTGTTATGGATATTATTTTGATTTTCCTCAAAGTATTTATAGACCTCTTGTTCCCCCTAGGGCCCTCATTTCCATTTAGTTGGGTAGTTCCATGCCTCCTGTAGTCTCCAGTTTCCTTTTCTTATAACTAGTAGTGCACACTTTCTTCTTCTTCTTCTTCTTCTTCTTCTTCTTATTATTATTATTATTATTATTATTATTATTATTATTATTTCCTACTATGGTTTCTCACACACATAATCATAAATTTTATATCTACATCATTAATTGCTAAATAAAACTAAAGAAGCGAGGTAGAACGAAGAGTAGATTGTATATGTTTTTCTTTATTTACTTTTTATGTTTTATATCAGATTTTAATCATATTTTTTATTGCAAAATTAAAACAAAAAATAATTTCAACTTATTACAGGCATGCAAAAGTATATTCATTTTTTGTTAATTTAAATAAAAAGAAAATACAACACTTTTTTAAAAATGTTAGTTGAAAATTATATATCTATATAATAAATTGCTTAATAATAAATTAATTTAATTTCTTTTAAGTGCAACAAAATGTACAGAATATTTAAAAAAATCCAAGGTAATTTTTAAATTAAATTTATATATTTTACTTTATAAAGTTTGTAAAAATACACTTTGAAGATTGATAAATTTCAAATTACATCTTGTGCCTTAATTTTAAAAGTTTATAAAAAAAACAACATTTTTTTAACCATTTTTGTGCCTTGCAGTAAATTCTTTTCTAACTTGTAGATATATTTTTTGTCTACTATCTTTATTTTGTGGTTGAAATTTTTTTATGATTCTTTGTAGAATTAAAAATGAACACTAGGTGTTAAAAGATAAGTTGTTTAATTGTAATGTTTTCTGTTCTATTCTAGGTAAATGTTAATTGTTTTTTATACTTATTGCAGTTCTTTAATTAATATATTTATTATTTTACTTGTTTTATTTAGTAACAAATTCTGTCGTCCATGTATGTTTTCATTGAAATATAGACTTAATAGATTCAAAAATGTCTATTCTTTTTACGCCCCCTCCTTCCCTCGCTCCCTATTTCCTCTGTATGTCCTATTCTTAAAACGTCACGAAACCAATCTGTAATTAACAAGAGTAGTGGTTTTTAAACTAACACTTTTGTGTTCGCTCTTTAATAAAGGGTTCCATTCGAAATTCCATACAGATTCCCAAGTTTGACTGTAAAAATGTCCAATAAAAGAAAATTAAATTTTATCCTATCCAAGCTACAACACATAAGCAGAGTCATAAGAAAACCGAATCCTTCAAGGTTGAACATAGAATTTTCTGAGTTAATCTACTTTCCTGGGCAAGGCCAGAACACAGGTTCGCTAGTGATTAAATGAAATGGAGGAAGAGGATATAAAAATAATAAGTAATAAAGATAGAGTTAAATTAACATACTTAACTTTCATTGAAGCTCCCCCTCTTCTATGACTAACCCTATTAAGAAAGGCTGCAAATCTGTCCAACCGATTTCATTTGTGAAGGCATAATTGGAAACCCATTTGTTGTTGTTGCTGTTGTTGTTGCTGTTGTTGCTGCTGCCTCCCCACGAGGGAAGAGTTAGACACAAGGTCGGTTTTTAATGCAGAGAGAATCCAGCTACCCAAAAAGGGCACTCTGGATAGGAACAAAAATAAAAATTGCCTCAATCATGAAGAATTTCTCCTCCACTGACCAAGGACCGAAAAGGTGAAGTGTAGCATTAGAACAGATACTACACTGTGATCTTGGCCTGAAGGCCAAGTAAGCGATTGTTTGTTTGTTTAGCATTATTCATGATGATTTTTGTTAACATTCGTTTCCCAATATCATTCTATTACGAATTCTTCCTAGAATGATATCGGGTACTTCTGGAAAAGTTTTCCTACGTCCCTAAGTGAAAGTGTTTCTGTGAAACGAACTGGGTTCGAACTTGGCATATTTAGGTTATCAGTCCGCGTCGTTAACCACTAAGCCACCATCTTGTTAGTGTTGCTGAACATCATTCATTTATTTAATATGAATCCTAATTTCTAGAAAGACTTCGGGTACTTACATCACTGATGCTGATTTTGCTGATGACGTTGCATCATTCGCGCCCAGACACTCCTATCTTCTCTTGAATCAGCAGCAAACTGTACAGGGCTTCACATGAATGCTATCAAGACCGAGCGTATGCCAATTAGCATTCGTAACAATCACAAAATTAAAATCCTCACAAATAACATCCTCAAATGTGTTATAGATTACAAGTATCTAGGAGCACTCATCAGGAATTCTGAGAAAGACTTTTACATCAGAAAGGGTATTGCATGGACTGCTTATAACAAAATGGATAAGATGTGGAAATCCAATCTTCCTTGCAAATTTAAAATCAAAGTTTTTCGCGTACTTATTGAGCCAATCTTACTCTACGGATATGAAACTTGGATTCTTTCAATAAAACAACAGCGCCATTTGGATGGATGTTACCCACGTCTTTTGAGAAGAGTACTCAATCTCTTATGGCGAAATCGCCTAACTCTAGAAATGGCATATGGAAACCTACCGATAGTATCAACCTCAGTTTGTGAGGGACGTGTTTAGTTTGCTGGGCATTGTGCACGTGCCACAGATGAACTTGCTTTATCATTTATACTGTGGAGGTATCCATCATCTCACAATCTATCACGAAAGTTAACTTTTCCAGATAGGATTCAACGAGATACATTTATCTCCATGTAATATCTTATGGGTGCTATGACAGATAGGAAGTACTGGAAGGGCGTAGTGATTTCTATCTCGGCTGAGGTCGCAGGATGATGATCGTGTAGTGAAAGTGTTTCTGTGGAAAGAACTGTATTCGAACTTAGCACAATTAAGTTGTCAGGCTAGGTCATTAACCACTTAGCCACCCTCACCTCCTGCAGTCAAAATAAAAACACTCAGATGATCACAGAGGGATATTCAACAAGTCCACTATTTTTTTTTAAAACCTTTTTTAGCAAGGAAATCTCATTTAACTAAAGTTAAGTCCATTGCTAATCGATAAGAATTCTGTGTACCATTTCTTGTATTATTCGAGAATATTTTTAATCTAATCTGCGAAATTGGTAAATGCAGTTCTGCCAGCATCATTGACATTGATGACTTCTTTGATGATTTCTGAATCTGAATTTACGCATTGCCTTCTAGGACTGACAAGGAATTCCATCTCTTGGATCTTGTGGGGTTTCATGTCTGTAATCATGCCGAATGTTCTTAGCAGCAAGACACATTAATTCAAAGGCTTCTCTAACCTGGGAAACGATCAACCAGTGGGATATTATCGATATCCTTCTAGGCAAATCTAAATTACTTTCGTTTTCTTTTTCTACCTATCCGTATTCTAAAACTTATTTCATGTAAACATCTAACGACCGTCCATGATTCCACAAGATTATTTATGGTGTTAGGATGTATAAAAAGTATTTTCTTTTTTTGTTATTTTTCACAGCCATCTATTATATAAAGGGCAGGTATATGTGTGTTTGTATGTATAAAAGTCCAAAACTATTAACCAAAGACCAACAGAGTTTATATTTTCTTGATCGACGTTACCCCGGGTGTATAATATCTAAAAAACTTAAATACTTACATTTAAAAGGGCATTATATAGTAAATAAATTATATTATTTTTTTCAACACACCAAGGCAAGTGAGGAATGGTTTTAATGGATGTAAAAGATACACATTTCATTTTATTAAAAATCTTCCATTTAATTTTTATAGTCCTGAGCAGCATAGAGTAGCCCTGCTTGTTTACTCTAAAACTTATTTCATTTCCACATCTAAAAAAAAACTATCAAGTATTTTATTTCTTGGGACATTTTGAATGGAGTGACGATGAAGTGGATTCACCTACCCAGAAATATCAAGGTAGGTCTGGTTTCTGAATTTTTTAGATGAGGATTGATAATTTGTATTATTTGGGCTATTCGCACGGACTCGTCACGTAGTGGATAAAGTAAAAATTCAGTTGTAACTTACTTTACTCTATTAATATAGTAGGTAAGTACACGTATTTATTAAAGAACGAGCGTTCAAGCCTGATAAAAAAATTGAAGGAATGAACCGAATGTACGCGCATGCGCATAAAAACAAAATGTCAGCTAATGTTTAATGAACATTTTACATGCAAATTTGACGATGTCTGTATGCGATATACATGCATGTAAGCAAAGATATTATTCGCTATAAACCATCCTTCGTGCATGAATATTATTTACTGAGAATTTCAGTGTTATGTGACCAGTAGTTGAAGAGTTTACCTGTTAGATATTTACACACATATGCGTTTACTGCTTTATTTATATAGATGGAGGATAACGTTTCGTTTAAGCTAATTTGTATGTTTATAGGCAAGAACTGACATTATTTTCATACCAACCTAATGATTTGTATGAAATGACCGGAATGCAGTGACAGGTGAATTCTTTATGAAAATCCATGTTGCTTGTTTAATGCTTCGCTGCTCGATAGTCTTGTATGCAGATTTCTTTTTCGTATTGGAATCAATTGGAAAAATATGACTTAATTGTAATCTTATTCTTGCAATTTGTAAAGAAAAGAATCCAGGTCATATACATAAATCGTTTGCTTTAAAAAAAATGTACTTTTCTAGCCTTTGAAGCGTTTAAACATCTGCTCTGTAAAAACATATTTATCTAATATATAAAGAAAAGTAAGAGGTTCCCTCATTCCATTGATCGCAATGGCTTTTTAAACTTAGTAGGCGATGTCCTTTTCTGTTCCTTGTGACCTCTTTCCCACAGAAAAAAAAAACATTGCAAGTCTATCTCTGCTCTATCATCATTTGCATTAATACGCTGTTTTATCAATGACTACCGTACAATCGTTGACCCTTATCTTCGAGTGGCTTTCAAGCCTTGGTAAATAGTGACTCCCCTATAAAAAGAATGGTAAGTGCTCGACTGAGCTTATATCTTTTCTCTCTCTGCAAAATAAAAATATTCACAACATTTGTTTAGCAACAACTACTCTCAACAATTTCCCCACTCTCTATCTGTACCTAAAACTAAGTGCAAATTCCATGAACAAAGTTTTTTCCTAGAACTGCATGCTTGTGGAACTCTATACCACAGGGCTGTTTTATAGTTGATATAACCTGCTTTTTTCTAGTCCAATGTAAACAAGTTCTGTCTGTCCTCTTAAATAATAAACTTCTACCCAATTTTCATCACTACTGATCTTACAGTTCTGTCGCACCAATTACCTGATACTCATTAACCCTTATCTTCGAGTGGCCTTCAGGACTTGATAAGTGGTAACTCCATGTAAACAAATAAATAAAATAAATTTATATAAAAAATCTGTTTCGTCATTCATTTTCGCTATAAATGTTCTGGAAAAAAAATTTCAGTCATATTAATTGATTTCAATAATCAGTTTTTTTCTATCTCATGAAGATAAAGGTTGTGAGGGTTTTACTCTCTCATAAAACATGTACTATCATCGGCATCCATTACACTGGGAATAAATCATTTAATAAGATATTTAATTTTCCCTTCACAGGTTGTAAACGATGCGGGTGCACATTTCAGTAGTGATATTTTATATTCTGTAATATAAATACATATAAATTACAAACAGCTTGGAAGGTGGGAAGAGAGAGAGACACACACAGAGAGAGACTTTGAGAAAGGCGAAACGATTGACATTTCAAAGAATGTAAAATAAAGAAAGATGATGTGAAATACTGATGCAACCTTACTGTTACATACAAACAAAAGGAAATAAATAAAAATCTACTGCCACCTGTCTATCTAGCTTGTCTCGCATTTCTCCTTCATCTGACCGCATACCGGTCACAGCAAGTAAATTCTCATCCTTGACTATAGACCTCCATTTTCTTTGACGCGCATTTTGCTTTTCTTGACCAAGTGGTGTATATTTTTCTCTTTTTTCCATTTTCTTCTCGTGCATACTTCCTAATTTGCATATGTGCGTTTTCAGGTACTACTGCTGCTACTGCTAATCTCTTCGCAAGCCAGCGCTCCTTTGCTGCTACTGATATTTTCCTACGTGCTCATATGTTAAACTGAGAGCAAGTGAAAAAACAGGGTAAGGGAGAAAGAGAGTTAGAAAAAGAAAAATACAGAGAGAAACTGGAAGATAATGAGATAATTTCTCGTATCCGAGAGTTTCAGATTCCTCTCCCATCAGTATTTCGATCACAGATAGCTTCTCAGACCAATCTGAGCATGGAATTTGCGTGGGATAGAGACGGCAAGCAATGCTTGGCAGGGGGCGGGGTTGTTCATCACGATTTTTCCTTGCCTGCCTCTTGATCTCTACCAGTCTTCTTTCTGTTTCATATCCTTTGGTACCATGTATGATGGATTGGCGCCACAGGCACCGATCCAGAGCTGTTGTTTCCCAGATGTGAAGATCAAATCCGGTGTTTGATATAAAAGAGCAAACAGTTAATAAAACATGTTAATAAAACATGTTAAAAAACACTTTGACAAAGAGTTAAAAGCATATTTAATCTAGAAAGGAAACACTTGATAAGTGGATAGTCCTTAATCCGCGGAGTTTCGAAGAAACACTTTCCTTCTCATCAGAGGGTAGGTATTAGCAAAATGCGGGATCGGATTTTGCATACAAAAGTATTTGATGAAACTACAAGTAAGTCAAAGAACTTACTTGATAACAAAAAGTGAAGCAGAAGGAATATGGTGAAGAAAAAGGTGATTACACGTGAATGGATAGTCTGGTGAAAGGTGAATAATCCAATGACGGTAAAATCCAAAAATATAACTTCAAGAAAGTCAATTGAGTTTCCATTTGCACAAGTAAAATCCAAGGAAATCACGTAATTGGAAGATGGTCCAAAATAATCCCAAAGGCCGAAATCCATGGAATAATTAATAAATATGTACAAAGAAAAGAAAAGGGGAAAGGGGAAAATTCCAATAATATTAATAAAAGAAAAATAAGATATGCTTTTCACACGACTGCCGAGACATAATAAGAAAGATCAGGGAAGAAGAGGAAAAAATCAGGGAAGAAGAAGAGGAAAAAAAATTAAATGGTGATAGAATTAAATATAAAATAGAAAAACAAATCTCAAAATGACCCGGACAAAAAGCATGTTAAAAGGCGCGAAAAAAATATAGGTAAAAAAAAAAGGTCAACTAAAATGTACAGGTTATTACTTAAGAAAATGTAAGCAAGAGTTGTTAAAAGACACTTTTACATACTTTATAAATATTAATTATTTAATATTTATAATATACTTTAGTGTTACCATCTTGGATCATTTTGGTAAATTTAATTGTAATTTATATATATATATATATATATATATATATAATATATATATATATATATAATATATATATATATAATATATACATATAATATATACATATATATAAGTGTATATATATATATATATAAGTGTATACATATGTGTGTGTATATATGTATATATAAGTGTGTATATATGTATATAAGTGTATATATATAAGTATATATATATAAGTGTATATATATATAAATATATATATTGAAGTGTATATATAAGTATATATATATAAGTATATATATATATAAAGTGTGTGTATATATATATATGTGTATATATAAGTGTGTGTATATTTATATATATATGGGTATATATATGCGTATATATATATATAATATATATATATATATATATATATATATATATATATATATATATATATATATAAGTTCTAGCATTTCAGCCCGTTGTTGCCCGTGTGTTTGGATATGTATGTTGAGCAAAAGAAAAAAAAAAGTTGTAGTAGGAAAGCACGCTCGAACCTGTACCGCGAAGGAGGAAAAGAACGGGGGAAAAACATGACGTGTTTGCTGTTACGACCACCGCCAAACCGGAAGTGATTTGTGAAAATCCGTCGCCTCTGTCGAAAGTTTTAGGCAGACATGCAAACTTACATACATAATACACGCAAACATACATTCACACATACATAAATACATACATTTATATTGATAACTAAAATTTTCGACCCAAACCGATTAAAAAGCTTGCCCTATCTCTGAATACCCTTTATATCAAATTTCAAATGTTTAGAGCAGAAATTGTCTGGGTAATTTGGTAGAGACCGCAGTGGTCAAATTTTTTAAAAATTTGACACCTATTATGACCCCTTAACATTTATTGTTTTGGGCTCAAATCATGTTATTAACTTAGATCCATGTCCAAGGAACCTATATCTAAAATTTCAAGTGTTTAGTCCCCAAATTGGCAGAGGAATTAGGTAGAGTTCTCAAAGGACAAATTGTTGAACTTTGACCCCTTAACAGCCAAATTTCTGGCCGAAAACGGATTACAAAGTACCCTGTATATCAAATTTCGCGTCTGTAGACTGAAAATTGACAGAGTTATTGCGTTGAAAAATGTACCCAGACACGTTCACTTTTATATATATACTAGCATTTCAGCCCGGGGGTTCCCGGGGGTTTGGAGGTGTATGTTGAGCAAAAAAAAAAGTGGTAGTAGGAAGGCAGGCTCGAACCTGTACCGCAAGAAGGAAAAGTGGATAATTATATTTTTAAAATAATATAGATACCGCTCCCCATATGGTTGTACCAAGTTGCTTAAAGCGAAAATTATTCCCAGCTCGCATTTAGGTACAAATGCACATTCGTAAATAATTCAATTCATTCAAAACATATCGCTAAAACCAAAACAAACAATATATATATATATATATATATATATATATATATATATATAAGTGTATATATCTATAATCTAAAGCTGAATATCTCCGTGTGTGTGCGTGTGTGTGTGTGTGTGTGCGTGTGTGTGTGTGTGTGTGTGTGTGTGTGTGTGGTCACGAATAGGCTCTTATATGGTTGACTATTTAAAAAAAAACTGATTAAATATAATGATAGATATGATTAAATATAATGATAGAAGATGTATCGAGACACAGAAATGGGCATGTTTAATCTGGCAGAACGGTGGTTCATTAAAATTGTGGGGTCTTCGTTCGCGCCTGGTCCATAAAGTATGGAAATAACAAATTAAAAAAAAAACATTTAGTGTTTTTTATATAGATGTACATAAGAATACTTTGATAAGTATGTTTTAACTTAAATAAGGATGGTATAATAAAATTTTGGGGTCTGCGTTCATGGAATGGAAATAGGTACAAACTTTAATAAAGACTTTTCATATCTATCTGCGTAAGTATACTTTGATAATTATGTTTCAGTTTGAAGAAATATGGTATAATAAAATTATGGGGTGTTCGTTCGCACCTGACCTCCATAGAATTGAAATATGTCACAAAGTTTAACAAGTTTTTTTTTAATATAGATCCACAGAATATTGTGATAAGTGTTTCAGTGTGAACAGGTATGGTATAATAAATTATGGGGTTTATCTATTTTATTTTTACTTTCATCATATTTTGCTTTGGTTTTGATACCCCCAAATTGGAAGCTATCTCTTTACAACCCTTCCTTTTCATAACCTATCATACTTTCATAAATCAGAGTCCATTTTCTGTAGGCTGTTTTTGAACCCAGTCAACGACGGGTACTTTTGCAAGTATATATATATATATATATATATATATATATATATATATATATATATATATATATATATACTAGCATGGGTACCCGGCGTTGGCTATGGTTGACATGAAGTTCCGTTTGAAACATGCCTGCTATACGAGTCATTTTCATCATGGGTAACGTGGATACCCCCCACAACAATTAAAAAAATAAAAGAACGGATACAAACATGTAAACATAATCGCCCACAAAAAGAAATACCTGATAGTCTCTCCACCAGATATTTTGTGAACCTAAAAAATAACGTTTATAAACATTATGCGTGCATTTATTTTTTTATTTTGGTAAATGTGTAGTTTAGCGACGTAAATTATTTGCCAGACAAAAAAAATATAAGAACTATTTATTTATATAAAACACATTGTTAGACTCAAAGGCTGAAATAAAACCAGACAAAATTTTCATTTGTATTATTTTTTTTATCATTTATATTTATTATTCGAGGCCGCCATATTGCCTTTAAAATTTGGCCTTTCTAAGTTTTGGCAGATTGGCCTTTTTAAGCTCTTTCATGAGCTATGTTTTTGGCCGTCATATTTTTTTTTTGTAATGAATGACCGCAAAAAGGCCAAATTTGGCCTTAAAAGAGCCAATCTGACAAACCTAAAAAAGGCCAAATTTTAAACGTGTAAGCGTGCATATTTAGTATAATAAAAAATGATAAAAAAACATAAAAATGAATTTTTTTGTTTCATTTCAGCCTTTGGGTCTAATAATGTTTTCTATAAAAATAAATAGTATTTATAAATTTTTTGTCTGTCAAATAAATTACGCCGCTAAACTAAACATTTACCTTTATTTTTTGTAAGGGCACTTTTTTTACTGGCTTTTCTTTTTGTAAATAAAGAAAATTTTAGATTTGCTTTTTTAGGGGGTGGGATTTCGATTTGCTTTTTATTTGTCGTTTTATATTTCTAATGTAATCTCCCCCCTCCCCCCAAAAATTGACATTGTCATATTTCGGGCTTTGTTTTGTTTATTAAATTGTTAGGTGAAAGTAGAGAATGGTCTCATAAAAAAAATAATTAAATTTATCGTTATTTTATATTTCCAATGTTATTCCCCCAAGTTTTTTCCCTCCCCCTCAATCGCCAAACTTTTAAAAAATGCTAGATGTGACATGCCTCGTTGAACGCTTGGTGGCAAAAAAAAAAAAACTGGGTGCTCATTTTACGTTAAATTTATATAGAAAAGTGATCCCCACTCTAACATGTTATTTTTTTTTTC
>NC_136506.1:71585301-71637801 GCF_053919585.1 Euprymna scolopes
TCCATAATTCTCGGTGTTCTTTAAAAAGTTGCAAATAACAGTTTTACTGCAATTTACCTTAGCTGCTATCGCTCGCTGTGACAAACCTTGCTTATGGAATCCTAGAATTCGAGAGTGCTCAACTTCGGTTAGTTTTCTTGTTTTAGGCATGGTAACACCTTTACACAGTGATTGCTAATCTCTAACTGAACAAAAACATTAGAATTACCATAAGTCTAACAATTTATACCCTTGGTCTTATAATTTTGATCATGTGTAAAAAGCGTAATTTAATAAAAATGTAAATTTTAGAAATAAATCTTTGGAATATAGCTTTTTGTTTCCATAACCTTTTAGATTGTAATATTAGTAACCTTAAGTCGGAAGAGTTTAAAATCTATCCTTACAAAAAGGTTTCTTTTTAAAGATTTTTAAGTGGTCTTAAATTTTTGATCAGCAGTGTATGTATATATATATATATATATATAATGTGTGTGTGTATGTGTGTGTGTGTGTGTGTGTGTAAAGGAACTTTGTCTGTGTGTGTTTGAGTTTGTTTTCTATTGACTCGAAAACGGCCGGGCCGATTTTTATGAAATTTCACACGAAATTACTTTATGTGCCTGGAAATGTTCTTAGATAGGTTTTCTATCAGAATATCCGTGAAATATATAGCTAATCGAAATAATCCGATAAAAGAAGGAACGAGCGATTTTGACCAAAGTTAACACCCTACACATGCTAACATGACCAGTGCATTTGAAAAATTTTATCACCACACGAAAGTGCCAGCATATAAAATCAACTGTATGTTCTTTGATATGATAGGGGCGTGTTCGAAATAAATGTTTCTATTTAAAGCACAATTGCACCTATGAAACATGATTTTTCCATTTTAAACTTACATTCAAGCCATTATCACAGCACAAGCAGTAAGGCCAGGCATATAAAATCAACAGTAGGTTCTTGATATGACAGGAGTGTGTTTGAAATGAATGTTTTGTGGACTAAGTCACTGTGAGAGGCATATGAAGCTTTCTCCCGGTGCATCGCGATGGGTCCCCAACTAGAGCAGGCAATCAATCGATTTGATTGAATAATGGGCGATTTCACCGATTTTTTATGACACTAAAAAAATGGGAGTGTTCACCAGTAGTTGATCATCATTCACTCTCAGGCAACGTCAGGTCTCCGTGCTAGTATATATATATATATATATATACATATATATATATATATATATATATATAATGATGATTGCTGCATCTTTCCAGATGATCGCCGTCATATTGAGTTCTCCCATTTATTATTTGAACTAAGAAAAAAGATACTACCCCCGGTCGGAAATAGTTGGTGCACAAAAATTTTCAGTTTAGTCGGAAATACTTGGTGCATACAAGTTTCAAGTTTTATAAGGCAGTACTTTTGAAAGGAAATACAGGTTAACCAAATAATTATACTTAATTAAATTGACAATTGATTGTATGTACATTCTTACAATGTATGATTAAATAAATATACAAAAAATAATGCAAAAAGCTAAAACATCTAACTATTTATTCAATTGTGTTAATTTACTTTTCAATTCTTCTGATATCAAAATTGAAGTGGGAAGTTTTCCTTTTCTTTCTAGCTGTGCTTTTGACATATGCTGAAGCCTGTAATTGTTGCCACCATCAGCCAAAATTATTTGTTCCATTGTCTCTTGCAATGTCAGGAAAATGTTTTCAACTTTGATTTTTCTAATTCTTGAAAGCTGGTTTCAACTGCTTCAATTAATTCATCAATATTCTTTGGAGCCTTTTGGTGTTGAATGGATTGGATTGTATTGAAGTAACCTAGGTCAAGCACATTCAGATCCGGACTGTTTGCAGGCTGGTTAACTAGTTCAATGTTCAGCCCTAATCTCTCCGATTCTTGTTTGAACACCGGGTCCATTGGATGTACGTGTGGCTTAGCATTGTCTTGTTGAATTATGATTCGTTGTGCAATGGATCCACTTGACCATTTTTCCGCGTGGAAACAAGGACCTTTTCAACAAGGAATTCACGAATCTGAATTTTCGTGATTATATCCATGACTTTAGTTACCATTGTTCCAGCAGGCCTGTTTCTGCTGTTACGTTTAGCCGCCTCTTGTTTGACAAATGGCCAAATTGCAATCTTTCCCGTCAAATTACACATTTGCGATGTGGATCCCAACGGGGTCGAGCTACGGCAGCAAGAAACATTGTCTTTGTAATGAAACGCTTGCTTTTAGTGGTTCTTAAAGGGTCATGTTCGTCTTTGCCTAAATAAAATTTCCTTGCATTTTGCGTCATGTAAAACCATTTCTCATCAATAAGTATGACATCAAACATTTCTCTAAAAGTTTCCCGATTTAAATCCAACTGTGAACGGCAAAAATCAACGCGAAATTTCATGTTTTCTCTCGCGAGAAGCAGGTTTACAGCATTTGAATGTGCCCGAATTTCGCCATCTTTCATCCTTGCAATAAACGTTATCTTAGTTATTCCACATGCTTGAGCAGTAGACCTCAAAGTGGTTCTTTTTCTCAAGGGAATATTTGCCAGCTGTGAACTATAGTCCTTTTTTCGGCCACAGAGAAACTTACGGCTCAAAGAATCTATAGGCACCGATAGATCGGACGAACTATCTAGTGCTCATAACCAAATTCTGCCTACAGTATTTCTTCCTATACCGAATTTTGTGGCAACATCTTTGATTGCATCTAGTTCTAGGATGCGCCCTTTAGACCTTTGTAGCAACGCTTGCAGAACTGTTGTTCGTCTTGAATTTCTCAATTCTGTCTTATCACTTCTGTTTTTACCTTCCACATTGGCAACAACTACATTTTCCATAATTATATAGCCACTGCGAGTATTTTTTAAAAATAGATTATATAACAGTCAACAAAGTAATGTGCATAGATTAAACTCTAAATGACTTTTAGAACGAAAACTGTTCTTTTCAATTAAGCACACTCTAAAGTACTACCAGTTACCCCCTAAAACATTGAAATGGTGCGTGACAAAACCTAAAACGCGGACAGTTTTAATTCTACACCAACTATTTCCGACCTGAGGTAGTACATTATATATATATAATATAAAGCTCTGTGTGTGTGTGTGTGTGTGTGTGTGTCTGGTCACGAATATACTCCTATATGGTTGACTATTTAAAAAAAACGGATTGCATATAATGATAGATGTATCGAGGATCAGGATTGGGTATGTTTGATCTGGCAGAACGGTGGTTCATAAAAATTGTGGGGTCTACCTGTCCCCCAAAGTTTGGAAATCAAAAATGAAAAAAAAAAAAACGTTTACGAGGGTTTTTGACATAGATGTACATAAGAATACTTTGATAAGTATGTTTCAACTTAAATAGGGATGATATAATAAAATTATGGGGTCTATGTTCGCGCCTGTACTCCATGAAAATATGGCACAAACTTTAACAAAGACTTTTCATATCTATCTGCGTAAGTACACTTTGATAATTATGTTTCAGTTTGAGGAATGTGGTATAAAATTATTGGGTGTTCGTTCGCGCTTGACCTCCATAGAATGTAAATATGTCACAAAGTTTAACAAGGCTTTTTAAAAGGGGTGGTGGTCCAGAGCAACACCTTAACTTTAATCGTAATTCACGTTAGCTTTTATTTATTTTTTTGAGTTGAATCATATTGTGTCGAATAAATTCACCTCGTAAATTCACGTTCTTATTAAAGTGAAAGCCAAAAGAAAAGTCAGAACTTTAGACAATTCTCGACACAAATTTTGCATAACTCTGTTTTTTTTCCTTCTCCACTTGTACGTGGCACTCTTTCGAAAATAGATAAATAGATAAATAATAAAAAATAAGAACGTTACTTGTTATCGTGTTAAAAGAAGGAAAAAATCCTGCTCACGTGATTATGTGTCTTTTTAAAAACATTAACATAACCTTTTTATTTTTATTTATATATCTGTTTAAGCTTTTTGTTGTCAGCGTATTAGAAGGAATCCAGTTGATTACAACCCTTTCTGCATGTTCTTTACATTATAATAGTACAACCCTGAATCTGACGGCGCAATACTATACCGTTCAATACTCTAAAACTGAAAAAAAGCTGTTCTGCTTGAAAATGGCGCCATTTTCTTCTTATTCATATTTATATCGATTCTTTGCTTTAAAAAACTAAAGTAGTTGCGTGTTTACTTTTTTAATATTTCATTTTGCTGTTTCGGATTATTTTACTAAAGTAAGTAAAGCTTCATTAGTTTTCAAAACTGTTTTTGTTTCTTTGTGTTTCGATATTTCGTCGATATTATTTAGTAAGAGTGTTTAGCAGAAAAGCCAACAAATGACTACCAGAAAAAATAAATATACAAGAAATAAATGTTACCATAGTCAATAAAAGTTCAGTTCATGTTTTTTTTTGTTTTGAAATAGTTTTTAATGTTCTTCACTTGAAATAATTTCAGCGAACCGAAATTAAAACGAAATTTGAGGCAATACCTACTTAAATGAATTTTTATATAAACTACACATGCCATAATCGAATATTCCTCAAGCACAAAATAACGGAAAACATTAAAATATGTTTATAAATATACCTTACGTTGACGGAACTCTCTTAAATTGTTAACACAGAATGCTTAGGTGCCCCTCCTTCAAATTGAAAACGGGGCTCTCCATTTCAAAGTCGCTGCCATTTGGATTTTTTTAAACCGGTTCGTGAATTAAAAAAAAAATTCTTTTACGAACTATTTAAAAATACAAACCAATGAACTTTTCTACCATAAAAGTAACTTTTATTGACTATGGTAACATTTATTTCTTGTATATTTATATTATTATATATATAACATTTTCTCTTTGTAAGGAAACATCATTTTGTTGGTCACTCTTCGCTACGAATGGAAACAAAATTGATAATTTTCGTGAAAATTATCTTTACTTTCATCATATTTTGCTTAGGGTAGAATTTTTGAGTATCAAAACCTATCTCTTTACAACCCCCTCCTTTTTTAACCTATCACACTTTTATCAATCACAATCCATTTTCTGTAGGCTGTTTTTGAACCCAGTCAACGACGGGTACTTCTGCTAGCATATATATATATATATATATATATATATATATATATATATATATATATATATATATATATATATGCATATATATATATATATGATGATTGCTGCATCTTTCCAGATGATCCCCGCGACATTGAGTTCTCCCAATTTTGCCGTCCATGCAATCTCAGATGACTCTGCACTCCCGCCGCAGATTTGCACATCTTGAAGCAGATGTGACATACAAATTGAGCAATTTCCATCGAGTTGACTTCCTCTGGAGGTTGAAGGGTATTCTCATGAACAATCATATGTCTTCTCAAACCAGCAGTAGACTTGCAAACTTTGCTGCATTTAAACAGATTGTTTGGTTCGGACTAATAGGTTGACCTGAACAGGAGTTTTGTGCGACAAGGTGGTTGATGTAACCAGCTTTTGACAAAAGTACTCGTTCACAAGTGTCGCATTTCCAGCTCTGTGTGTCATGGTTAAGACCGTCAATTAAACCTTTGCGAAGCTCTCACTTTAGATTGCTGTGGGCCTGCTGTCTTTTCTCTAGAACATCACAACTTTCACATACACGCTTTCGCCACTTCGGTTTTGCAGACTAAGTTCTTCCCATGTGTCGATGTCGATTTGTAAGACTTTCAAATTATTCTTTAGATAGTCCCTGAACCTCTTCCTATGCTTGTGTTGAGGGTGCTTGCCATTTTCCAGCTCCCCATAAAAAAATTGTTTTGGGAGTCTACAATCTTTCATTCGAACCAAGTGACCCACCCAACGCATGTGAGACCTGATTACAAGAGTAACATGATCTGATTACTAGAGCAACATGCTCTCACAAGGACTTCAGTATCGGGTACTTGTGCTTGCCACTTGATGTTTAAGATACGTCTCAAGCATTTTTGGTGAAATCGTTCAAGCCATTTAATGAGCCTTTGGTGCAATGTCCATGTCTACGATGAATACAACAGTGTGGTTAGCACACAGGTTTTGTAAACGCAGATCTTAGTCCTGTCTGTGATGCCACGATCAGACCACACTCTCTTCTCCAACCTTCGAAAAGCTACAGACGCCTTCTGAATTCGCCTGTGGATTCCAGTGTCGAAACAGCCATCCCTCGACAGATAACTAAGAAGGTACAAAAATGAATCAACTACTCCCAGTCTAGCACCATAGACCATAATGTTCTGCTCCACGTATGACTGGCCTGGTGCAGTAGTGAACATCATCTTTGTTTTAGACAGACTGATCCTCAGACCAAAAAGCGGTGCAGGAGTCAGCAAAGCTATTCATTATATATTATGCAAAATACAGTTGGGCTCATACAGTAACTCCTTGGCCAAGGCATGATGCAGCTTGGTTCTGGCATTAAATCTTCTAAGATTAAAAATGCAACCTGTAGTTCGAAACTTTAACATGACACCCATATAGCAATCTTGAAAAGCATGAGCAAGTAGAACAGCAAAATATATAGAGAAAAGAGTAGGGGCAGGAATATCACCTTGTTTGACACCATCGTCAACTGGGATTTCATCAGACAATTTTCCGTTAAAGGAGACTCAAGCATTCATGTCCCTGTGCAGTTCCTTGTATATTCTAACAAAGGTTGGAGGACACCCTACTTTCTCTAAGATAAGACCTCTTCGTCTGTAGATGTAGAGCAGTTAAGGTAGCAGGTCCAGTTTACAATGGAATGGCACCGAAAACATGGGAAGAAGTGATAGGAGTGGACTTGCGAGAAAGAGTGTTAATGAGCTGGCTAGAGATGGATTAATTTAAGAGTCAAATTCTTAAAGTCTTCCAGCACATATGTCATCCGGAATGGCTTTCATATATACTGAACTTTTATCTGTAGGGCTATCTCAAGTGTAATATCGATCAAACTTGAATGGACTTTATATTCACCAAACTTTACCTCCCCCAATTTATTTTGTTCTTCTTTACATGCCTATCAAAACAATCCCAACACTATTTCTGGATTGAAGAAGGTCGTCATAGCCAAAATCAAGGCAGTGCTAAAAGACGAGTGTGTCAGGGTTATCAGCAACTGGCAAGGAGACCGGACGTTGCCCAAGATTGAATCAGGATCCATGAATCTTCCACTTGCAATAGTTTTATTTTTATAAAAATCTGTGAAATCACCTATTTTTCAATCAAATCGATTAATTGCCTACTCTAGTCAGGGATTACCACGATGCACCGAGAGTAAGCTTCACGTGCCTCGCTGCGGTGACTTATCCATAATATATTGTAGTCTACATTGCAATATAGGTAGAGAGATTGCATGTTGTATCCAGGTGTGTTTATCACTGAACGGTGCTAAAACAACGGTTTTGTGTTGGGTTACAATTTTTGTGAGAAGCACGATGTATATACAAATCGTATGTTTCCACTTTTTCTAATAAAAATTGTAAAATTTATTGCTAAAAGCATGAACGGTTTAAGCAGACATTTTGGGAAGTTTTAACAATAGTTACTAGATATCTACTAGAGAATATTCCCCAAACTTCAGTTTACTTAGGGTATTCTAAGAGTTTTTTACGTAGCAAAATACGGGCACACCCACTCGTGTACCACCCTGAATATTTATACTCCTAAATATTTTTGCGTGTGTGAGTGTGTGTGTATTGATATTCATATAAAAATCCGTTTTTTCTATTTATTTAGTTATTAATTTGCTTCCCCACTGAGCAAATTAGGTACAAGGCTGTTTTTTAACGTGGAGAGTGAGGGGACGAGGACCAGTTCCCCCGAGAGGGAACTAGATAGTCACAATTGGTATGAAGGGTTTCCACTACATTGACCAAAACTGATTGCCCTAGAGCACTATATATATATATATATATATATATATATATATATATATATGGGTTAATAAATTCCAACGAAAGAAAGATGTACATTTAAATAAGGGAGTAGTCACCAACAATGTGTATTTTTTAAACATTATTTTATTATTCCGTGTCTTGGTTTTTCATTGAGAATTATGCTTGGATCATTGTAATAATGTTTTTAAGTCATTGAAATCGTTTGCGCGCGTTTCAGATGGTCTGTGATGCGTCCTCGTCAGAAATTATTTTCAAATGTGTAAAAATGGCGATTTTCGTAGTTAATTTGAAATTTTTCCAAGAGGTGGAGGCTTGTAAGTGTTTATTATTCATTGGTATGCTGAATTTTTATTGTTTTTTTATTTGGCTTGTCCAGGGAGATGTTGACCTCGCTGTAGTCGCTATCTCTTTCTGCTAATGTTTTTTTCTTTTCCTTTAGGGTAGGGTGTGTGTGTGTGTGTGTGTGTGTGTGTGTGTGTGTGTGTGTGTGTGTGTGTGTGTGTGTGTGTGTGTGTGTGTGCGTGCGTGTGTGTGCGTGTGTGTGTTTGCTTTTATTGGTTTGGGAATGTGTATATTGTTTTATAGTATTTTGGGGTTATTTGCTTCCTTAGGAAGGCGGCTGTGGTCCGAGGTCGTTACTAATGTGTATGTGTGGGGAGGGGGGGATTGGCTCTTCTGAAATAAGGGTAGGGGTGCTTTCATTCTATTTTGATATTTATTTTTTGGATTCTTGGATTTTAGTATTGTGATTTTTCGTTTTAGTCTTATATTATGTTTGTTTAGAAAGAGGGGTGTATTTAAAATAGGGGATTTTTTAATGTTTCTATTTATTTGTCTCCCCATGTGGGTATGGCCAGACCCAGGACGGTTCCTAGTGTGGGGAAGATTTTGTTCCCCAGAGGGGGGGCATTGGAGGGGGTATAGGTATGGGAGGGGGATGATAGAGGGGATGATAGTCGTTTCAGTCATGAGGGGGTTCTCCTCCACTGACTGAGGAGAAAGCGAGGTGTTGGAACAGATATTATACTATGGTTCTAGGTGTCTCCTAGTGTTGTTGGTTTCGAGGTTAAGTAGGGTTGGTATTGTTCAGTGTGTTGTATTAGAGATAGGGGTTTTATGTCTGTGTGTGGTCGTATGCGCGCACGTGTGTGTGTTTTAATGTGTCGGTTCTGATTTATGTGTGGGTGTGTATATGTGTATGTGTATGGGTGTGCATGTGAGTGTACCTTGCATTTCATGTTTTTGTGTGATGGTATTAGGTTCTGTTCAGTTCAGGTGTGAATCTGGTGATGAAGTTTTTTTCCTGTGTAAGTAAATAAAAATAATTGTCTGTTTGGAAGATTGGCATTATTTTGAAGCTGTTTCAACTGCATGTGTGTACGTGTTTTGAAACATAGAGGTGTCTGTTATCTGCAATTTTGATGTTGCTCTTATATAAGGCCACTCTATTGCTGAAATTTTTGGTGGCGCCTATGTAGGATTTGTTGCATGTTGTGCATCTTAGTGCATATACTACATTTCTGGAGGTGCAATTTAGATCCTTTTTTATTTTGAATGTTTGTGCTGGGTTTTTGAATGTGTATACTGCCCATCGCGGTTTGTTGCATTTTGTAACTCCTTTTGTAGTATGTGGGACGAGTTTTGAGGAAGTTAGGATGTGTTTTAAGTTTTTGGGTTGGCGTTTGCTTTTTATTATTTTTGTTGTTTTAAGTATGTTGTTTAGTTTGTCGTTCTGATTGAGGAGGATAAGGTTTTTTGTTATCTGTGTGAATAGTTCTGGTTTTTTTTGTGTTGTGTGTAGAGACGTATGCTAGAATTTGTTCTTTGTTGTGTTCTTTTGGGGTTCTTAGTTGGTCTATTGGAATTTTTTCAGCCAGTTCAATACCTTTCTGTATTAGTGGTAGTGGGTATCCTCTTTTCCGCAGTGTTATTTGAAGTTTATTCAGTCTAGTTGAACGGAGGTGTCTGTCTGTTACTATGGTGCAGACTCTACGTGCTAGGGAGTAGGGTATTGATTTTAGGATGGTGGCTTTTGAAATGGAGGTATTGTTGAGTGTCTGTGGGTTTGTGGTAGATGTCTGTGATTATGTTGTTGTTTTTTATTGTTACTAGGATGTCTAGGAAAGGTAGTTCTGTGGGGCTTTGTTCTAGTGTGAAGTTTATTTTTGGGTATAGATTTTGTAGCAACGTGTGGAGTTCTTTGATATCCCCCCATGAGGTTCTCCAGAGGATAAAGCAGTCGTCTAGGTATCTCTTATTTAAATATATATAAGTATATAGATATATGTGAGTATATAGCTATATATATGTATATATATATATAAGTATATATAAATATGAGTATATAGGTGTATATATATATATATATATGAGTATATAGGTGCGTGTGTATATATATATGAGTATATAGGTATGTATATATATGAGTATATAGGTTTATGTATATGAGTATATATGTATGTATGTATATATATGTATATAATAAATTCCACAGTCAAACAACGTCGCAGCTCACAAGAGCCATGAGTTTGGGCTCATCAGTTAGACACATCCGAACTTAGGATTCTAAACCCGAGCATCTTGCATGGGAGGCAAGCACTCTACCAACTGAGCAAACGCCCCGCACACAAGAATTTCTATTAACCAACACATATCAAGCAAACTGTGCCGAAATCCGATTATATATATATATATATATATATATATATATATAATGTATATATATACATATATATAAGTATAATGTATATATATATGTATATATATATATGTATATATATACACATATATATGTGTATATATATGTATATATATGTATGTATGTATATATATATATGTATATGTATGTATGTATATATATGTATATATACATATATATGTGTATATATATATGTATATATATGTGTATATATACATATATATATGTATATATATATGTATATATATACATATATATATACATATATATATGTATGTATATATGTGTATATATACATATATATATGTATATATATGTATATATATATACATATATATATGTATATATGTATGTATATATATGTATATATGTATGCATATATATGTATATATGTATATATATATGCATATATATACATATATATATGTATATATATGTATATGTATATATATATGTATGTATATATATACATATATATATGTATATATACATGTATATATATGTGTATGTATGTATATACATACATATATATATATATATATATATATATATATATATATATATATATATGAGTATATATATGAATATTCTTTATGCAGATGATGCAGACTTTCTCGCTCATACTGAGTATGATATGCAGGTTATTATGGACGACTTTTCACGAGCCTGTGATGCATTCGGGCTCAAAATTAGCTTGAAGAAAAGTAAGATCATGTACACGCCTCCTCCTGGAGAGGAGTACATTGAGCCAAACATCTTGGTTAATGGTACTAGGCTTAAGTGGTGGATGCCTTGTTCTATCTTGAAAGTGTATTATCGAGAGGTGGCTCTTTGTATGCCGATATATACACCTGCATTCAACAGGCTTCTGTTGCATTTGTGAAACTGGAGAAGAGGGTGTGGAGTAATCGTGAACTTTCTATTAAGACCAAGCGTGTGTTGTCGTGGTGCTTCTATATGCTGTAGAAACATGGACGACCCGCCAGAAACACATTAAGGTTCTAGAACATTTTCATTTTAAGTGTCTGAGAAGTATTTTGAATATCAAAAGGCACAGGGGTGGTGTCAGATCCTTGAATCATGGTTACCACTGTGTAGTTGCGATGGGCAAATCACTGCATGTATGTATGATGATCGTCTCCCGAAGAAACTTTTCTCTGGAGAACTTGCAAGTTGTAAACGCCCACAACATAAGCTCAGAAAATGCTATAAGGATGACCTTCTAGAATAACATCGGGTACTTACTAGAGCAACCCTGTGAAGGTTACCAACATCCCTAAGTGAAAGAGTTTCTGTGAAATGAACTGGATTTGAACTTGGCACACCAGGTTCTTAGTTCATGTCGTTTACTAGTTAGCCACCGCCACTTCTAAATTGGACCGCTATACCACTTTCTCATCATGTGATGGCCCGTTTTATTTCTTAACTTTATAAACTTCAAACTAATGCAACTCGTATATCCAATAGTAATAAATCTCTGTTGCTAGGCTTCTCTTTTTTCATCTGTCACGAGGTTTGAATACTTTTGCGTGGACTGTGATTTCCTTTCCTTTTTTTTTCAGCAAACAATTCTATTCTTGCTATTAAGAACACTGGGTGGTCAACACGATCTCTGTTGGGCAAGCTGAGATCGTTAATGGTGATATTTTATTAATGGCTTTGCTCAAAGGTTTATTAAATATTTACTGCTTTCTGGACTTGTAAAATCTACCATGTATGAATCACGTATAAACTATTACAATAATATGGGTCATATATATATATATATATATATATATATATATATATATATATATATATATATATATAATTTTTTGAATTCATCCAGCCTTGACAGACGTGTTTTTAAATATTCTCTCCAGTACTTTTCTTTTCTTTTAATGATTTGGAATTCATTCCATTTGCGCTTTTTTCCAAGGAACTCTGCCTTTTGGATTATTTTGGACCATTTGGAATTTACCCATTGGATTGAAATTTTAAATTCGACCGTTTTGGATTTTACTATTTTTGGATTTTTACCCTTCACCGGACTGTCCATTCATGTGAAATCTTTTTATCATTTTTCTTTTGCCTCCTGTTCCCCTTACCTCACCCTTTTTTTTTTTAACCAAGTAAGATCTGTGACTTACTTGTAGTTTCATTAAATACTTTTATATGCAAAATCCGAGCCTGCATTTTGCTAATTCCTGCCCTCTGATGAGAAGGAGAGTATTTCTTCGAAACTCCGCGGATTAAGGACTATCCACTTATCTTGTGTTTCCTTTTTTAAAATTAAATATGTTTTTAACTCTTTTTCAAGATGTCTTTTAACATGTTTTATTAATCATTTGTTCATATATATATATATATATATATATATATATATATAGTCTTCCACAGACAGAGTGTTTCAGTGTATCACAGCTCTTCTGTGCGGTTATACTAGCAACTACCTCAAACAAAGATTGTAACTTGACTATGCGACACTTCTAACCATTACATTTAGCTGCTGCTAAAATGGTATGCAAAATTTCAATGATTAAACATTGGCCAAACGACCTCAGCTCGATTTGTTTATACGCTAGGGTTGTTTGTTCTTTGATCCTCAATATGCTCAATCCAGGATAGAAAGCATTTTTCTCTTAGTCTGTTTGTCTGTGTGTTTATTTCACTTTTTCTCGGAAACTAATGGATCGATCTGGCTAAGAATTTGTATAGCTCTTTGTAATGATAAGGTCCAGCGAATTAAGTATTATAGCTTCTATTCAGTGCAGAGTTAGGGATTAAAAAGGGAATAATCACCACTATACCATATTTACTCTCAATTTTTCTTGGAAAACTACTAGACCGATCTGTCTGAAATTTTATATGAATCTTTGTTATAATAAAATGCATCAAACTGTTTCCCACCTAACAACAACTTGGATCTCTTCAAGTCCAACATAAACAAATTCCTGATAAACCGCTCCCTTAAGTAATCCAATGTATCAAATCTCCATTACTAACGATTACTACGATATTATCCCATTGATTATTGTATACGCAATAACCCTTATTCTCGAGTGGCCTCTGGGCTTTGATAAGTGGTGACTCCCATGTAAAAAAACAAACTAAGCTTTATGAAGAAGAAAATGAAGAATTATTAGCTTATAAACGTATGGAGCGTTTTGCACGTTGGACATTTCATTTGCAACAGAAAAAAGAACTTGTGTTTGTAGTCAGACTTTTTATAGGGTTACACTATATATATATACATATATATATATATATATATATATATATATATATATAGTGATGGGATGATTGAAGAAATTTATCCCGATTAAGATATTATTACAGATTCTGTTTTAAATTCTCAATTCCGATACAATTACCGATTCCTTGAAAATATCTAAATATTTAACTTAATTTTTTTTTTTAATACCGTAAAAACCCATGGAATATGTGCATATATTTTAGCAGATGCAAAAATATACTTATGGAGGGTGTTCACTAGATTTTATTTTCATTGGGTTAGGTTTTTCGTAAAAAAAAAATCATAATATTTCCTTTCTTATGCGAATCTGAAAGATAATTATTTATAACATATTAAACGAATTTCACAATTAAAAAAAAACAAAAGGTAAAAATTTAAATATATTCAAAATTCCGGTTTTTATTCTCAGAAAGTGAAGGCCTGTTGTTTTTGTTTATTTGTTTGTTTGATTTTTTTTTTTTTTACTTTCTTCCTCGTCTCCCCCATACAAGAAGGTTGGGCTTTTTATTTTAAGGGTAAGAGTGACCAAAAATGAAAAAGGGGAGATTCTGTACGCAAAAAAAAAAAAATATATACAATCCTGGTAAAAATCATAAGACCACTTAAGAAAGTAAGCGTTTACGCATATTATCGAATTTTTAATCGATAGCAAGGCAAAACAATATTATTGGCGAAATTAAAGAGCACCAAGGGGGAATTCGGATGTGCCAAGAAATAGAAAAAAAAAACTACTAAAAGAAAGATTTTAATCTGTATATACGGCGTTTAAAAGCGACAAAAAATTGGCACAAAGGGGGGAAAAACGATGGGAATGGGATCAAAGTTCCCCAAAGAGAAATAAAACTTTTGTTGTCTCCTTTTGTCGGCATAAAGAAGGTTTCCGAACCGCAATAGAGACAGATTCCAGAATCTTTAAATTGTTTTTGGTGTCTGCTCTGTGTAATACCTCGATAAAATAGGCCTAAGTAGAACACCTTGCTTATGAATTTTAAGGAGACCATACAATGTGGGACGTTGTGGACCAGAGGGTCTAATTTTTACATAAACGTCCTTGCAAAACAGGTTCTTTTTAAATAATGCAAGTAGACGTTTTTGCATTTTGACCTCGTTTTTGCAAGTATTATCCGTCAACTCGACGGGGCCAAGTTTCCAGAATTTGGAAGCATCGTTAAAAATAAATAACATTTTCTCAACGTAATCAGATCAGTTCATAATCACAACTCCTGCTCCTTTGTCTGGTTTACACATATAGATGTCGGCATTTGACTACAACGCTTTAATAGTTTTGAATTGCGTTTTATTCAAAAAAGTCGATATGATCAATAGGAGTGTTGCTATATCTGTCTGCTGACTCGACCAAACTAGATGTCATCCCACAAATATTTTCCAGGGAATAAGGAGTATTATGTGTAAGCTAAGAAAACAAAACCTCAAAAGAAGCGAGTATTCTCTCTTTATTTATACTAGTGGGGGGAATGTAAAAATCTCACCCCTAACCTCGATGTTATCTATGATAGGTTCTGCTTAACGTTCTTTGACTCAGTGGCTTGTCGAAATTTTGCAACCTGTGAGTGCATTATACACCACGCACTGTATTCCTGATTCTTATCGGTTTACTGAATGTCTTCGTCGGTTGGATTCGAGTGCATAGACATCCTTTATGTGTTCCTTTGTTGTCTCTAGTTTCTTTACTAATATACCCTCAGATGAGACGATACGTATTTGTACCGACGCGCTTTATGGCGGTCCCCCTGACTTCTCGCTTTTCCAAAGAGATATTTACTGAACTCGTTGTAATGTGCACCAAATTAGTGGAGTTTAGCTTCGTTAATATTATGTACTGTCAGGTCGACGGGGTTTCAATGGGGAGTCCGTTGGTCCCAACTTTAGCTGATATTTTTGTCGGTTACTACGAATCCGTTCTGTTTAATTCTGGAACAATACCCACCACATATTTTAGATATGTTAACGACACTTTTGTATGTTTTCAGTATTTTTCAAGAGGTTGAATTCTCTGCATGGAGCTCTGAAGTTCACTATGGAAAGTGAGAAGGACAATTTTCTTCCTTCTTGGATGTTCTTGTTGAACGTTAAAGAGGGGACTTTCTCACTAATATTTATAGGAAGCCTACTTTCACTGGCTTATATATGAACTGGTCGTCTTTTGTATCTAAATCACGTAAGGCCGACCTAATTAATACGCTGGCACATAGACTCTAATGATATGTTCATCTAACAGATTAGACTTCGAACTCGATAAGATCGGGGAAATATTTATTAATAATAGTTATCCATTGGACCTTATTGATGATTGCATTGACAAGAAGGTTAATGATTTTAAATCCCCTAAAAATTTTGGACCTGCGAAGTGCCCGGTTTATTTAAAACTACTGTGGATTGAGGACAAGAGTATTAAATTGTCTAAACAGATTGTTAGAAGTGTTTCTCGTTGCTTCTACTCTGTTTCCTTGCGTTTGGTATACATTACGAGACCTGCTTTTCCTCCTTTTCTCAAAGAACTACTCGCTTCCTGGAATGTTAAATGTTATTTTCGTTTTCAGCAACCTCGAAAACCCTTAATAGTGGTAATTTTAAAGGATTTTTGGAGGGTGGAAAGATACTGCACCTTTACCAATGTTTCAATCATTGTCATTTTTCCCCCTACATTTACATATGAATTACAAAATATCTAATATTTCTCCAAAATCTCTGGCCTTGATGGAGGGGAGACTAAAACTTGCTACTATAGTTTCAAATCTGAAATAACAGCAAGAGGAGACTTGATTCCAAATATTTCTCATATTTTATATCTCCCTTATTTGGTTTTCATACATAAAGTAGATTTCACAGTGTATAAGGATTATTTGATACTGGAGATATTCATAATCGTACCCTATTTCCAAAAGAAGTGAGATATAACACATGAGAAATATTTGGAATCAAGTCTCCCCTTGCTGTTATTTCAGATCATTTGAAACCATAGCTGCAAGCTTTAGTCTCTCCTCCATCAAGGCCAGAGGTCTGAGGAAATATATATATATATATATATATATATATATATATATATATATATATATATATATATATATATATACTAGACTACCCGTGACCCGTTGGGTCAGTATGTTATATTAGCTATGTAATTCATGTATGAGCGTGACTCTTATGACGTAAAGA
Source organism: Euprymna scolopes (assembly GCF_053919585.1). Taxonomy (NCBI): domain Eukaryota; kingdom Metazoa; phylum Mollusca; class Cephalopoda; order Sepiida; family Sepiolidae; genus Euprymna; species Euprymna scolopes. The sequence goes on from NC_136506.1 coordinate 71,602,285, forward strand.
AAATAGTTTTTTTTGACATAACAAACATTTCTATGAAAGTATATTAAAATTAAAAAAGAATATAGATAGATTTCTATGAGTCGTACTGTTTATTATAATTGATTATTTAAAAAAAAATTACAGTTACTGAATTGTAAGTGGTTGGCCATACTTATAGGTAAATGTGCACTGAACAGATACCATAATACGAATTATAGTTAAATTCAAATTTTGATATATCTGCTTTTTTTTTACATCGTTCATTTCTGTATTACGTTTAAGCTATTTTAAACCCTACTCTGCCCATGTTAAATAATAATTTCGAAATAATAACGTTAATATTTCAGCGTCCCAATTGTTCTTTTGTTTTTGTTTTTGTTTCTTTTTTTCACGTTTAAATTATCCAAATAAACAATTGTTAATACTGTCTGCTTTTTTTTTTTACATCGTTCATTTCTGTATTACGTTTAAGTTATTTTAACCCCCACTCTTCCCATGTGAAATAAAAATTTCGAAATAATAACGTTAATATTTCAGTGCACAGGTCAAAATCTGCAAAAGAAGCAATTTGTGTTTGTTTGCTTACGTTGTTATGAGTTAATACTTATGCGCGCATGCGCAACCGGATGTCGTAAACCGGAAAGCGGGTTACATACATCGTTACAAGATCATCTGAGTTTTATAATTATATAGATAACGAGTAGAACAATAAAATTGACATCTCAAAGAAAACAAGACTACAGCTTTATTTTAAAACTTTTTATTGAAAAAAAATAATTCAGGTAACGTGATTATGTAGTAGAGCGTACATCTATTTAATGACTTCCCTTCAGCTTCAATAACCATGTCGATACGGGTCCGGAACTGGGAGCATACCTTTTCCACAAGCTGGCTTTGGTGTTGTGGGAGGTCATGTTGGTGATCTCGACGTATGAAAAAACGAAGTAGTCCAGCGTGTTTAGGTCAGGGAAGAAGAGGGGCCAGTGAGAAAAGGATACAAATTCGTAGCACTCCTTCTGAAGCCAAGCCTGGATGTCTTTGGACTTGTGGGCCAGCGCAAAGTCTTCCAGTCACATCCAAGGTCTGCCAGCGGCCACCTGATTGTATCAGGGAATCACCACACATCCAGGTACAATTTGGTGTTCACTTTCAAACCGATTCAAAGTGGTGGTATGATGTGGCCCTCCCTTGAAACTACACCAAAGACCATAACCGTGGCCGGAAACTTTGTTTTCTTCACTCTGGGAACGTCCATATTAATTGTTGAAATCCGGCGATACATTTTCAGGGGGGGGGGAGGCTTGCAATTGTTCCGTTGTCATAATTTGGATCGGTAGAGAGCAGGAGTTGTACAGCGGCACATCTCTGATCTCGCTTGTTGAACATTGTGCCACTTTCAGACATGATAGAAGGCGCCTATCGGGATTTGTACACAGCTGGCCACCTAGTAGATGATCTGCAAAATAAATAAGTAAATAAATAAAACGGTTTTCATCAAACGGTAATGTTGTCTTTTCTATGGCGACAATTTTATCGTTCCACTTTGTCTCTGGCCTGCAATCAGGCGTTTAAGCGATGCTAAATGGCCAATGAAAAAGTCTTATCAAATATTAAATAAAAATATTTGCTGTAAGTTGTTCAACAAAATTCGAAATGAATTCATTCGTTTTTTTTTTTGTTTTTATGTTTTTTTTTTGTTTTATGTCTTTTGTTTACTTTTGTTTTGTTTTTTCACTTTTCATTAAAGAAACCATTCCATGAAAATTGCGAGAATTTTTGTAAAGATTTTGATTTGAAAGATATTTTTCTTTCTTTCTTTTTTATTTTGCTGAAAAAACATCAAAACAAATGGTTAGGAAAAAAAAACCCAGCGTAGTTGATTTCAAGCAATCGCCATTACATCGACAACATATCTTCATGAAGTGTTTTGAATTGACAGAATAAAAATAATACTTCCCTGTTTTATAGTACAGAAAAATATTCTCTATCATATATATATATATATACTAGCAGTTCAGCCCGGCTTTGCTCAGGCCCTATGTACTGTTCATAACTCTATGTGCATATGTATATATATATTAAAAAGTTTGACTCATGTCCAGGTAACCTACTTCTAAATTTTCAAGTCTTTAGACCCAAAATTGAGGTACGAGTTTGGTAGAGTCTGCAAAGGTCAACTCTTTCAACTTTAACCTCTTGGCAGTCAAATTTTCGCCCCAAAACTGATTAAAAAGCTTGTTGCATATCTGAATACTCTTTATGTAAAATTTTAAATGTTTAAACACCGAATTGGCTGAATACTTTGCTAGAGACCGCAAACGTCAAAGCTTTTGAATTTTGACTCCTTGGCGGCCAAAACCCGATTAAAAAGCTTGCCCTATGTCTGAATACACTTCATATAAAATTTCAAATGTTTAAACGAAAAATTGTCTGAGTAATTTGGTAGAGACCGCAGAGGTCAAAATATTTTTTAAATTTGACCCCAATTTTGATCCTTTAACATTTTTTGTTCTGGATTCAAAGCAAATTAAAAAGTTTGATCCATATCTAAGTAACATACATCTAAAATTTCAAGTGTTTAGACCCAAAATCGGCAGAGGAGCTTGGTAGAGTTTTCAAAGGTCAAATCGTGGAACTGTGACCCTTGACAGCCAACTTTCTGTCCGAAAACCCGATAAAAAGATTTTCGAAATCTCAATACTCCTTATGTCAGATCTCGAGCTTCTAAATATATATTTGCAGAATACCCGGCGTCGCCTGGGATTGAATGAGATAGGTGGAAATATGTACTAGCAGAATACCCGGCGTCGACCGGGATTGAATGAGATAGGTGCAAATATATACTAGCAGAATACCTGGCGTCGCCCGGAATTGAATGAAATAGGTGGAAATATATACTCGCATAATATCCAGCATTACCTGTGATTGGATGTGATAGGTGGAAATATATGCTAGCAAAATACCTAGTGTCGCCAGTATTGAATGAGATAGGGGCAAATATATATTAGCAGACAACCTGGTGTAACGTGGGATTTGATGAAAAAGATGGAAATATATCCTAGCAAAATACCCAACGTCGCCCGGGATAAGATGAGATAGATGGAAATATACACTAGCAGAATACCCGGTGTTGCTCAAGATTGAATAAGATAGGTGCAAATATTTACTAGCAGGTTACCCGGCATTGCCCTGGATTGAATTAGATAGGTTAAAATATTTACTAGCAGAATACCCGGAGTCACCTGGAATTGAATGAGATAGGTGCAAATATATACGAGCAGAATATCCGGCGTTGCCCGAGATTGAATGATATAGGTAGAAATATATACTAAGTGAATACCCAGCGTCGATGGGGATTGAATCAGATAGATGGAAATATATACTAGCAGAATTCTCGGTGTCGACAAAGATTCAATGAGATAGGTGGAAATATATACTAGCAGAACACTTGACGTTGCCCAGGATTGAATGAGATAGGAGAAAAATTATACTAGCAGAAGACTTGGCATCATCTGTGATTTAATGAGATAGGTGGATATTTACACTAGCTGAAGACCTGGCGTTGCCCGGGATTGAATGAGATAGGTGGAAATATGTACTAGCAGAATACTGGGCGTCGCTCTGGATTAAATGAGGGTTGTAGAATATAAAGTTTCTCCTGGAAATTGCTTAAATAATTTTCGAAATTACTTTATTTCCTGAATATATTTTTAATAGTTTTTTTGCTTGTGGGGAATATGAAGTTGATCCCAGATATGGCTTAAATAGTTTACAATTTCAAAATTATTTAATTCATATATATAGTTAGTTTTCTATGCAAGTTAACTAGGCCAGTTTCTGTAGGGTTGATCCATATTTTTCTGAATTTTCAATGTTATCATCCGGGAATCATATAACGGTTGTAGTGGTGGGTAGAAAGAAGCATGATTAGGTTACTTTTAAACGTACTCTTGAGTTTTTTAGAGATTACCAAACCTTCTCTTTTGGGGTGAGGCTGGAGGGAGTGATGTCCGTTTTGGGGTCACAAAGCAATCTCTCACAACATCATATTCCAAAAATATAGAATAACAGTGGAATTCTATTTTGGAAATGGATCCTATTCTGGAAATGACATCATTTCTCTTACTATAATGTTGTCGGTGGTGAGGAAGGAAGAGCTACAATCATATTGAAATTTGTGGTAAAGTAAACGTTGCCTAATCACCATCCGTGTCAATGCATTTATGTAATTATTTGGAAAACCTGCTGAGTTATAGTCAAGAAATAATATCATTCCACTTAAAATGATGGTGTCGTTAGTTGGGCGGGAAACAACACAGTAATGTGGAATTTTGTACTGAAGCAAGGGTTGCCTAATCACTAAGCTTCTCAATATACTTGTGTATTTGTTTGTGAAGCCTGCCTGAAAATGACGTCTTTTTTTCCAAAAAATTTTGGTGTCGGTAGTAGAGAAAGAAAATGAAACGCAGTAAAGTGGAATTTGATAATGAAGCAAGGGTTGTCTAATCACAAACTGTGTCAATGTATTTATGCATTAATTTGAAAATCCTGCTGAGACTTCTTCTAAAAATGACATAATTTTTCTTACAATTATAGTGCCGATAGTGAGGAAGGAAAGAAACTCAGTCATGTTGAAATTTATGGTGAAGCAAGGGTTGCCTAATCATTAACCAAGACAATGTATTTATGTATTAATTTGGATACCCTAAGGATGCATTTTCTAAAAATGATTTCAATTTTCTTTAAATTATGGTAGCCTTGGTGGGAAAAGAAATTATTTCATATATGCTGTACAGTACCTGTTGAGAATATGTTAAATACAATTATTTATTTATTTTCAATTAATTACTTTATTTACTTTTGGACGTTCCTATTTGGAAAATAAATAAATAATTGTTATAATTCTTTTTTTTTTTTATCATTTGCAAATGATTCAAATTTTAGTATGTTATTATGGATGATAACGACCGCCAGTTGTGAAAATTTCAGCTTTTCACAGTTGTTATTTCTAACAAATAATAGGTTTTAAAGTTTTGTCCTTAGTTTTGGTTGATATTTAATGCTTAAGCTTGTGTTAGTATCTTCCGTGGTCTTTCATGCTTAAGTTTGTACTAGTATATTCGGCGGTCTTTCTTGTTAAGTTTATAATAGTATATACTGTGGTCTGTCCTAGTTTAGTATGTAATAGTATTTTCGCTGCTAAAGTTTTTAATAGTATATTTTTTTAATTTTTCGTGCTTAAATTTGAAGTAACATTTTCATTGTCGCAACTGTAGATTGGATTAACATATAAGAATATGCTTTTCATAATTGTTGACTATTGTCTTATTTAAATATAGTCCAACTCTATAAAAATCATCTTCTTTGTCGAATACAACAATAAACCTTAATAAGAATAGTAGCTAAAATAATCTACTATCCTTTGGTTACGTAAACTATGTCCACCATCTCTTATGATTGCAATTCTCTAGACAAAGGCCTCTCAGCATTCGTGATGAGTTGAGGAATTCTTTCGGTGGAGGAGACTGCATTATTCATTGTTGCCACAGCAACCAAAGTGTCTCTTAATTGACACCTGCTCGCCATGACAACTGTTTTATAGCCAATTTGGCCAGGCAGGAAAAAGAAAAATGGCCGCTAAGATTTATATTCAGAGGTTTCTATTTTATAACCTTAGACAGACATCAATTTGGTTAATATCGGAAGAGGGAAAGCATTGTCGTGTTTAGAGAAACATATTGGCAAGGTCTTAGTATTCATCTTCTGATTATTTTTCTTCTTTTTCTTCTTCTTTTTCTTCTTTTTTCTTCTTCTTCTTCTTTATTATTATTATTATTGTTATTATTATTATTATTATTATTATTATTATTATTATTATTGGCTTACAAGAAGCTTTCGCACAGATCATCAAAGATCTCTCCTTGATAACAACCTGTGGTGTTCTCTGGAAGCTGAGTAACAAGAAATCTCCCCAGATTTCCAGTACTCTTCACCTCTTTCGTTAGCATTTGAAAATAAATTTGCATTATCGCAACAGCTGCTTGCCACTGACTTCTCGTTGGCAGTGGCTATTAATCTTCACATGGAATTTGAGAGGTAATAAGCCTCCCCAAGGTCCCAGTTCTCTTTGCACTTGTCCAGCACGGGGTCTAGTCAGTGCTCTCCTTGGTATAACTCTTTTGGAAGGGGGGGGGCATGGCGACGGTGTGGTAATGGGAGATGGGGTAAGGTTAGAGGACTTATAGGTATGCCGCTTTAACAATCTTGGTTCTGTGTAGTGCTTAATGTTTTGCCTCTGCAGCAGTTTGTCTGGCCCGCACATGTGGCTCATGTGTGTTAGTTTCCACATTCCAGGATTTTCCTTAATATTTCACCTGTTTTCATTATTGATATTCGTTGTATCTTTCCAGGCATTCCTCTGATTCCAATTTCTCCCATTCTTTTTCAAAGTTTTTCAGGATTGTTCCGAGTGATCCTACTATTATAGGTATTATCTTGATTTTCTTCATCTTCCATATCCCTTTCAGCTTTTTGGCTAGCTCTGTGTATTTGCTCCATTTTTCCTTTTCTTTGATATTCATACTGTGGTCAGCTGGAACAGCAAAGTCTACGATTTGACAGGACCATTCTTTCTTGTTAATTATTACGACATCTGGTCTTCTTGCTTGGATGGATTTATCAGTTTGTACATCCATGTCCCACAGGATTTTGTGATTCTCATTTCCAAGTACTGTTGCCTGCTTATGTTTGGTACAAATAATAATAATAATAATAATAATAATAATAATAATAATAAACTACATCTCAAACTCACAGACAAATGGTACATTTGTCTGTGAGTTTGAGATGTAGTTTATTATTATTATTATTATTATTATTATTATTATTAAGTGTTGAGATATTATGTTGGACAAAGATGGTTGCTGAAAATCAAATCAGCGAAGAATCAATGTAGTCCTGATCTTGAGTGTTAAGTAATTCCTAGTAACAAAGATGGCGGCGAAGAATCAATGCAGTCTCGATCTTGAGTCATTCCGTGACAGAGATGATGGCGAACTGATTGAATACAAAATTTGACATTTTTTATTTTATTAAATTTTGGAGCCTCTCATTGGTTGATTGTCATAAATGTGGTTATAAAGACGATAGTCGAAATCATTGGAGTCATACTCATCATTATTCGTGATGGGGGATGTGTCTTCTAGCGGCTTCGGCTACAGGAAGACTGGGTAAAGTACACGTCAAGGATCTGTTCTTGACACTCAGCCTGACAGGTGTGGAGCTGGGAACCAACCCAGTACCTGTCGAACTGAGGTACACCGCTTGGGTATCGCACAGGAAGTTCACCCTCCCAGGCCTTGCCACCCGGCTTTCAGGTGGGGCAAGTTTATAGCTTGTCATCTGGGGAATGCATATATATATATATATATATATATATATGAGAGAGAGAGAGAGAGAGAGAGAGAGAGAGAAATAAAAAGGAACAAACGTATTATGTGTTCATCACCGTTTCGTCTTTATTTCGAGACTTCCTCTGGATAAAATAAAGACGAAACGTTGATGAACACATAATACGGTTTGTTCTTTTTTATTTCTCTATTTTGTCGGAATACTATTTCCATTATTTTCATCATATATATATATATATATATATATATGGAGAGAGAGAGAGAGAGAGAGAGAGAGAGAGAGAAGTAAAATCACAAATTAATGAATAAATTAAGATCTTAACGGCTAGTAATATTTTTTGAATAATTTGGATTGGTTTTTATTAGCTGATTACGTGTTCAGTTTCAGAAAGTAATTTCCTTTCATCCCATTGAATGAAGCTGTAAAGAAAACATGGTGGCCTTGAGGAATTATGGGTATCCATGAATCTGATCGAAACATGTTTCACAAATGTGTCGCCGAATAGCGTTTGTAAAACTAAAAAAAGAATTTTTACCTATTAAACAGCTCTCATTTATTATTGGATGCTTTTTATATAAACACAGTTAGGATTCTCTTTAACACTGCAGATGCAAACTTTACCTGGATATATATATATATATATATATATATATATATATATATATATATAGAGAGAGAGAGAGAGAGAGAGAGAGAGAGAGAGAGAGACGAATATTGGCTGAAGAGAGCTTGATAAGGATACCTTAAGCGGGCCTTATTATCGGGCTTGAAACCGACGGTACCAATGACCTGTCTCAACTAACAACTTTCTGTACACAAAATATAAGTACGCTCTTAAAATTTGGATTTTCCTTTTAATTGAGCACTCTGCTGGAATTCTTTTTCCAAAAAAACTAATCATATATATATATATATATATATATATATATATATATATATATATATATATATATATATATTATAATGGTGAGTTATATTTCGGTGAAAAAAAATTGGCGTCGATAACCACGGTCAACTTTTAAGGTGGTCAACCATTCTCTTGGCCACCCAGTAGGAGCAAAACGATGCTTCCGATTTTTACACAGACATAATTCGAAAGCATACATACACGCAAATACAAAGATGCACACATTTCTTCATACATGCACATACATATAAAAATATAAAAGAATATAAAAAATATAAGAACACAAAATATAAACTGTAACAATACAGCATATACATGCATACCTATATGTACACGCATACATCTGCATACATATACACACAAATATACACACATACATCTACATATACACATCTATACACATATCTATCCCTACTGGATGGCCGTTTAGAATTGTTGACCATCAAAAAAGTTGACGAACTTCTCAAGTATTTTATAATAGTACACCGGAGAATAGATACTTAATTTTAAGGTTATAAACAAGAATAAAAATAAAAATGGTCCCTACGGAAGTAAAGATGAGAGAAAATAAAAGCATGAGATAAATATATGAATCAGAGACATGTCTTTACTTATCCTCCCTCTATTCCAAATGAAATACTTCTCTATGTCTCCCTCCCTAATCTAAGATTCTATTTTTGTAGGTGATATAAGAAAATTATTTTTTTTATCTTGAGTTGAGTTTTCGAGGGAAATTCTTGGCCTGGAGATGTAGTCTTCCCTATAACTGGCGATTACAGAAACATGTATGCACATATGTAGCCATCAATGTTTGTATAAATAAATTTGATATACCTTCTCTGTTAACTCATTGACACTTTTTGGTAGACACATGTTGTTTCAGTGGATGTACTTCTAGGAAACTAAGCAACACTGCCATAATATAATATAATATATATATATATATATATATATATATATATATATATATATATATATAATTTAAAGGAGATTAGAATAATAGTCTAAAGAGCTAAGTGTATTTTAATGTAATAGTGAAATTACTAGTTTAATTAAAATACAGGAAATGCTCGTTGTAATTTAGATATATAATAAGCTCGATAGTTAAATGTCCTAGAGCTAATTCAATATTAAGTAATGTGATTTATAATTTAAAAGTTTTAAATTTTTTTAAAATTTAACAATCAAAATTTAATTAAATTAAAAATCAGTTTCATAAGAAGGAACAACAACAAAGTCAATTATCTGTACGATCGTTTCGGAAATCCGTGCTTTTTATTTGTGGTATACATGAAGTCACGTAGAATAATTATACATAGTTTTTTTGGTAAGCACGGTCTCCTCATCAGCAAATTTAGGAGGATTTCTATTGAATTGAAAAGACACCAAAAATAAACCTAGCATTAAAAGTAAGGCAGATGAATCTTTTGGTTTTTCTTTTTTTGAAATCAGGAACTGTATTTAAAGTAGTCATTTAGATGTTTGCTATAGCTTTTTATTTTATTGACCCATTAACGAAACGGCTGTACTGAAGAGATCCAAGATGGAATAAACAAGAGTTATATAAAAGAAAAAATGTGAGTTTTTGAATTTCAACAAAATTTTGACTAATATATATATATATCTGTACGATCGTTTCGGAAATCCGTGCTTTTTATTTGTGGTATACATGAAGTCACGTAGAATAATTATACATAGTTTTTTTGGTAAGCACGGTCACCTCATCAGCAAATTTAGGAGGATTTCTATTGAATTGAAAAGACACCAAAAATAAACCTAGCATTAAAAGTAAGGCAGATGAATCTTTTGGTTTTTCTTTTTTTGAAATCAGGAACTGTATATATATATATATATATATATATATATATATATATATATATATATATATATATTAGTCAAAATTTTGTTGAAATTCAAAAACTCACATTTTTTCTTTTATATAACTCTTTTTTATTCCATCTTGGATCTCTTCAGTACAGCCGTTTCGTTAATGGGATGACTATTTTATGATTTTATGTTTTCATAAAAAATTTCTTTCTCATCAACTCGTCAGATGTGATTTCCCTCCGATGTTACTGGTGCGTTCGTTTGAAGAAAAGAAATTCCATCCCTATGTTGTTACAGGTAGGCCATATTGGGTATCATGCGATATGATTACTACTTCTTGACAGAAGCTTGCTATCTCTTCAGGTTGATGTCGGGATTCCATGTGCACATAGATGGCGCTTCCGCCCAGCTACACTCTTGTATAATTTGTTAATAGATGTGGCTGGGGAACTTGTCAATATTTGCTGGTTCTTGTGGGGGGGACTTAATTATGCACCATTGAGTATTGTGTCAAACCGCTACAGATTTACAAACCAGTCCACAGATATTATAATACTTGGCTGGTCTGGGTGGCAGCACATCCTCATAAAATTTTGGATCTTGTCTAACCTGATGTGACTTCACGTGGTTCACCAAACCAGCTTTAGACAGAAGAAATCTGTGACAGATTATACATTCCAAATCTTGTTGAAAGGCAGCAGGGACTGAGAGCACATTTAAATACTACATATTCACCATGTTTTTCCTCTTTATATATATATATATATATATATATATATATATATATATATATATATATATATATTATCAGGTTTGAAACCGACGGTACCGGTGACGTATCTCATCTAAACTTTCCGAAAATAAAAATATATAAAGATTACGCTCTTATTTTCGAATTTTTTCTTATAATAGCGCAATTTGCTGATTATTGTGGAGGGACTTAATTATGCACCGTTGAGTGTTGTGTAAAACCGCTTGCAGATTTACAGATCAATCCACAAATATTACAACAATATTTGGTGTTTATTTATTTATTTATTTATTTATTTGCGGAGTGTTATCCTCATCTTTATAAGTATAAATATGAGGACAATAGTCCATAAATAAATAAATAAATAAATATACAAATTACTCATCCCAAAAGAATTCCAAAATTAAATAAAATACTTGGGCGGTCTGGGTGGTCTGAGTGGCAGCACAGCCTCATAAAATTATCGGTCCTCTGATTTGTTTTATTTTACTCCAATCAAAGTTCTCAGAAATCAAGGGGCCCACTACCTGGGGCTAACACTTGAACTTGAGATACATAGATATTCGAATGTTCCATGTAAGTTTTTTATCTCTTAAACACTGAGTTAGTAAAAAAACATTGAGAACATAATTTTCCTCTCCTCAATTAACCATTTTCATACGTTGTAGTATATTTTTCATTTTGGTCTCTTGGTCTTACTGGATTCCAGGATAAGAATTTATCTAGTCTGGTGGAGTATCTAGCTTCGTGCTATTACTTGAGGTAATATCACTTGGAGAAGGTGCACCGTTCCTCGTAAAAGCTAATGTGGGTTAGCCATAGTGAGGAGATCTTATTTGGGCAGCGAATACTATGTGATTTTGAATATTTGGTCAGGGTTTGCTTCTATGGAAAAAATATCCTCATGCCAGGTTGTTCTGACAAACCCCTGTACAGAGAGACTTTAGACACTCGAGGACAGTGTCTAGTAGGCATTCAAGTTCTCTCCAGTAGTTCATCAAGCCAGCTTTAGACAGAAGAAATCTACCACAGATTGCACATTTCAGTTTATGTTGAAAGTTAGCAGTAATGCAAACACAAGTACTGAGATTCAAAAAAGAGTGCGGGGTTTCTAAGCGTGAGAACCGTTCGTGCCTGGAACTATTTTTCACTTTCCAGATAGAAAGAAGAACTGAAAATGAGGAAGTGCTAATCTCAGGTCTGCATAAGCTCCATCATCGACACTGAACATTTCTTCCCCCACCCCCGATGCTTATAGCAACCAACGCATACGACAAAGGCGAGGGGACAGAGAAAGAAAGAACTCGTTTTTTTCTTTTTCATTTTAATTTTTGAAGAATAATGATTTTAAAGGTTCTGTTGTTCCAACGACTTATTAATAACCCCCCCCCCCAAAAAAAAACAAACAAAAAAAAATCATTATCTTGAACATAATGACGTTCATTCTGTTGCTGTTAAAGATGATGATCATGATGATTTATCTTTTTAGGGTGTTTTCGTTTTTGATAATTAATTTTTATTTTGACTTAGAAAAGTAATTATCGCTTGCATCGAATCGATTTTAAATAAAAGCCCCGGAGCAATTTTAGTCCTTCATTGATAACGGTGATGGTGGTAGTAGTGGTGAAGATAATAATAATAATAATAATAATAATAATAATAATAATAATAATAATCATTATTATTATTAAAAGTAGTAGTAGAAGTAGGAGTAGGAGGAAATGACGGTGACAAAGCGGTTAACTAGATGGACTTAAAACGGTTCTTCTAGTGAAATTCGAAAATTGAAATATTAAAGTTCAAGTAAAACCAATGGTATCTACTGAATTATCATGTCACAGTAATGAACACATCCAAAAATTACGAAATACGATTAGGTCGAAAATTAATTATTAGTGAAAACAGTGTTCAAAGACAATTAGCGGAAATTAAGTTTCACTAAATTGGCCAAAGATTTTCAATCAGTTTTCAGAAAAGATTTACCTCCTTTTCCGACTTTCCGGTTTTTGTTTTTGTTTTTTTAATTTTCGCTAATTGTTTCCGAAAACTATTTTCATTAATAATTAATTTTCTACCTCATTGTTTTTCGCAATTTTTGGATATGTTCATTATTGTGACTTCACAATGCAGTAGATACCATTGGTTTCACCTGAAATTCAATCTTTCAATTTTCGAACGTCGCTAAAATAACGAAGAAGAATAATTAAAACGTGGATGCGCCAAGTTCGAACCAGTTTGTTCCACGGATACACTTTCATCGAACCCATTTTTGACTTTGTATCTGGAAAGAAAGTAAATAAAAACATAATAGTAACAGTAGTAGTAGACCCGTCTTTTCATAAACCAGCTAATGGTTTTCTGCCCCACCATAAAATCTTCACAAACTCAAAACAACAGCATTTTCGTTAATTATTGGCCGTTCCAAGAAATTCAGCTATATGTAACAAGATAACGTTTTATGGCATTTCGATTTCCTTAAAATAACCTCGATGCTTTTTAGGGATGTTCAGTTAATAATGAAGACAACGAAAGGAAGTCTCATTTTAAAATTTAATAAACAACTTTATTTGTTATCTTCGTTAGTGGCGTTAGTAGACGAGTACAGAAGAGAAACGGGTTAGTAGGTTGAAATGTTCTCGTGTAGAGATAGAATTAATGTAATACCGGCTTATTGAAGGAGAGAATAGTTCTGTCCATACGTGTTCATAGCTAGTAGTCGCCGGAACAAAGGAAACCGATTACAGGAGAAAGAGAGGGCAAAGGTATTCAGTGTGTTGACATGTTGTCGAGAGTGTGTGAGTGTGTCGACGAGGGTAGTCCTGTAGAATGATAAAGTTCGTGTGGGTGCAGCATGAGGAGAAAATGGTAGTTAGAAGAGAGCCCTAGCTAGCTTGTAGTACTCACATTCAGTCTGGGGCCTAAGCCTCAGGCTAAGTCTCCTCCCAGGCACAGTCAGGTTGAAAGAGGGTTAGAGGTTTGTGATTCTGCCTTTTATATACTCGGTCACGTGATTGAGAGCTGGCTTGTGATTGGACAAGCCAAGGAGAAAATGGATTTCAAATCTAGGAGTCGTAAGAATTAGTCTCTGCCTGTGATGTAGCGGTTGTCGGCTGCTACAGCTTTATCCAAGTGTTCCGATTACAACTGGCATCACATTTATTTCTTGCTCCCAATTAATTGGTTAATTAAAGTTGGTGTTGAGTTATTTTGTCTACTTCTGCTTTCGGTCGAGTTTGCCTCGTACCCACATCACTTGATTAATTGTCACCAAATTTAGTGAAAATATCGGTCAAGGTGTAACTTAGAACTAATTTAACTTTGAGATATCTGAGTCACAGAAAAGGTCGCATTTTCTGTCCAGTACTCTTAGCATTTATCCAGTGGCGGTCTGGTTAGTGCTTTTTCTCCTAGGTCTTTTCATCCTCCGTGACACTTCACAACTGTTTTGTGGTATCAGCCAAGACTGATGCCATTATTATTATTATTATTATTGCTTACAAGGAACTTTCACACAGGTCATCAAAGATCTCTCCTTGACAAAAACCCGTGGTGTTCCCTGGAAGCTGAGTGACAACAGGTCACCTCAGATTTCCAGTACTCCCCACCTCTTTCAATAAAATTTACAAATGAATTTGCATTCTCGCAACATCTGCTCACCATTGATTTCTCAATGGCAGTGGTAATTGGTCTCCACTGGAATTTGAGTGGCATTAAGCTTCCCCAAGGTCCCTGCTCTCTTTTCACTTGTCCAGTGGAGGTCTGGTCAGTGTTCTCTCCTTGGTCTTTCCATCCTCCTTTTCGGCTATTTGGTGTCAATCTTTTGTGGGGGGGGCAATGGGATAGCACACTTATAGATTTTCAGCTTCTATGTTCTTGGTTGCATGTAACGCTTCTTCATGTTTTGTCTTTGCAGTAGCTTGTCTGGCCTGTGCATGTGGTTGATGTTTCCACATTCAAGGGTTTTCCTTAATATTTCAGCTGTTTTCATTATTGTTATTCATTGTAGCTTTCCAGCCATTCCTCAGATTCCAATTTCTCCCATTCTTTTTTCAAAGTTTTTCGGGATTGTTCCTAGTGCTCCTATTATTATAAGTATTATTTTGATTTTCTTCATCATCCATGTCCCTTTCATCTCTTTAGCTAACTCTGTGTATTTTCTCTATTTCTCCTTTTTTATATATTTAACAGCAAAGTATTATTTACTCGCTAGGAGTAGTCACATAAGCCACCATCAAAGACTTTTCTTTGAGAAGAACTTGCGGTGTTCTCTGGAGTCTGAACGACAACACCTCTTTTGATAATCTTTGCAAAAGAATTTGCGTTATCGCAGCAGCCATTTACCATTGATCTCACTAGAATTTGGGTAACAAAAAGCCGCCCCAAGGTCCCAGTCCTCTTTGGACTCATCCAGGAGAGGTCTGGCTAGTGCTTTCTCTCTTTGGTCTTTCCATCCTCCTTGACCCTCCTCATTTATTTGGTGTGGTGTCGGTTTATGGTGACATACACATATACAAAAAAAAAATACAGGGGAGTGGTCGGAACGCAGGGGCGCATGGGGGTACCTTACAATTATATTGTCTCAGTTTTCATGATTCCATGTGATGCTCCTTTGTGTTTTGCATCTATAGCATTTTCTGCATGTCCAGTTCGTGTCTGGAGTTCACATGTGGTGTTAGTCTCAACATTCAAAGGGTTTCCTCAATATGTCTGCAGTTTTCATTATTATTATCCGTTGTATCTTTTCAGCCATCCCTCTGATTCCAATCTTTCAATGTTTTTTAGTATCGTTCCTAGCGCTCCTACTTTTATTAGTGGTTATCTTTACTTTCTTCATCTTCCATATCCTTTTGAGCTCTCTGGCCAGTTCCATGTATTTGATCCACTTTTCCATTTTCTTGATATTCATTTTGTGGTCTGCTGGAACAGCGAAATCTATGATTTGGCAAGACTTTTCCTTCTTGTGAACTATTATGACATCTGGTCTTCTTGCTCGGATGGGTTTATCTGTTTGTATATCCATGACCCAAAGGATCTTGTGGCTTCCGTTTTCAAATACTGCAGCAGTTTGTGCTTATACCATTTGTCAGTGTGTTCAAAATGCAATTTACTGCATTATTATTATTATTATTATTATTATTATTATTATTATTATTATTATTGGCTCACATGGAGCTTTCACACAAGTCAACAAATGATCTGATTGGAAACCTGTGGTGTTCTCTGGAGGCTGAGTGACAACAAGTCTTCCCAGACGTCCAGTTCTCTCCACCTCTTTCGATAGCATTTGCAAATGAATTTGCATCATCGCAACAGCCTCTTACCATTGATTTCTCGCTGGCAGTGGCTATTGGTTTATACTGGAATTTGAGTGGCACTAAGCCTCCCCAAGGTCCCAGTTCTCTTTGCACTTGTCCAGCCGAGGTCTGACTAGTGCTCTCTCCTAGGTCTTTCAATTCTTCTTCTTTTTCTTCTTCTTCTTCTTCTTCTTCTTCTTATTATTATTATTATTATTATTATTATTATTATTATTAACAGAAAACAGTTTACGGACTGTGCTCTTTTTGGGATAGAATTTTTAGGTTTTACGGTCTCTATAGTTTGTTAAATTGTAGGTGAAAATACAGAATAGTCAACCTAATCTCCTTCCTTATGTTAATAATAGTTTACTAAATAATAATCTTATTATTTCAGCACGGTCCATAAACTGCACAAGTACCAAATAATGTTCCTACACGTTGTGCTACTCGTGAGAGACCTTGGGCTAGAGACGGTTATGTCTGTTGATGACTTTTCTGCAAAGTGCTTCTTAAAATGTGTGCAATGCTGATAAACACAATCGTCTCGTATCTCGTTTGTACAAGGTCTCTTTGTCTGATACACGCGGGTTATCTGCAACGAGAAAACAAATACGATGAAGCTTCATAAATTGTATAAATCTTACTTTATTCGATGTTTTATGGCATAATCACGCTGACACACCGGTTTCTGTTTGATCACTGAAGTTAAGCAATGTTGAGCTTGATTAGGTAACCATTTGAGAATTCCAGGTACTGTATGTGCTCTCCACTTATCTCTGCATTGTTTCCAGTAGTCCTGGTATTCTATTTTCCACAGGACTCAAGCAGTGCCGATTCATTGGGGATTTTGCAAACCTTACCCCACAATTTCACGTTCGGCTAGCTTAACAGAGGGCATCCATTGTCTTTTGAGACTGAACGGAGCCTTAAAGCTGTATTTTCACATTTAAAAAGTAGATTTCTTTTTCAGAATTTGAGATGAAGATTGATAACTTGTATTATATATATATATATATATATATATATATATATATATATATATATATATATATATATATATATATATATATCAGGGGTGTTCAACATTTTCTAATGCTGGGGCCACATTTGAACTTTGTAAGAACAATGACAGCCAATTACCGTAAGAAAATGAACTCTCATGAGAACTATGATGATACTCCCGTCGATTTAGATGTATGAGGTCTGTCACAACAACTAAGTTACTCAGAAATCCACACAGATGATTTTTTTCTAGTGGTGAAGGCTTTGTGCAGAACCAACCATCCTTGTTGGTAAACTGTTAATCTCAGTTGGTGCAGTGGCTGCTACAAGACAGAGTACATAGTAGATCTCAAGTTTTACTTTCCTTCTCCTAGATGCATCTAGATGCATATGTTGCATATTAGGGACAACGGAGACGACGATGAGACAATTATAATAGATTACACACTGTTGATATTTATAACACATAGGGGATGCAGGGATGCGAATTCATTACTGATGAAGCTGGATTCAGTTAACATTATGGAATGAGAGCGTTTCATATGAAGTTAGTTTACAAAGATGATTACAAACGGTTGAAAGATGACAAACGAAAACTTATAAATATGATGTAGGACCAATATGTACTGAACCAATCACACTTTTTGGT
This sequence comes from Euprymna scolopes, assembly GCF_053919585.1. Classification (NCBI taxonomy): domain Eukaryota; kingdom Metazoa; phylum Mollusca; class Cephalopoda; order Sepiida; family Sepiolidae; genus Euprymna; species Euprymna scolopes. The sequence continues at coordinate 71,620,107 of NC_136506.1, forward strand.
ACAACTGCTAATCTCAGTCGGTGCAATGGCTGCCACAAGACAGAGCACACAGTAGATATCAGGTTTTACATCAAAGTTTTCCTTTCCTTCTCCTAGATGCATCTAGATGCATATCTTAATGAAGACTGAGGGTGCATTTCTCCCAGTGGATTAAACGCGACTCCAGACAGCATAATCACGTTGACACACCGGTTCCCATTGGATCACCAAAGTTAAGCAACGTTTAACCTGGTCAGTACCAGATGGGTGACCATTTGAGGCTTCCAAGTGCTGTATGTGCTCTCTGCTTATCTCGGCATTGTTTCCCATCGTCTTAGACCTCTCCTTGCTACTGGACCCAAACAGTGCCGATTCAGGAGAGGTGTGGCTGTTATTGCGTGACACTTGCCTTACAGTTACACGTGCAGCTGCCCCTTTGGCTTTCGAGATTGAACGGAGGCATCGATATACCAACCTGGAAATTTCTACGTCCCGGCGCGGTACATACAGTACATAGCATTCCCACATGGTCACTTATCTGGAACTGGCCAGGCTCATCGTTGTATGATAATTACAGTTAAGTAATTAAATACATTCAGTAATATGGTGAATACATTTAGAAATAGAAACATGATGTTCAAACATTTTGTTACTTTTTTTAAAGTGAAACTTTGTATTTTGCATTTTTACATAATTCGCCAATGTCTGCTCTGTCCCAAGTTAACTTGATAAATTTCTATTTGTGAGCTGATTTCAGTAGTGATTTTTTTGTTAACTTTAGTTTTGAAAAATCATTTTCCTGGCATGTTGCTCTAACTTTGAATGCCTTTCACGCATAGTTTTTGTAAAAAGTTACTAAGTCTAAGTTTATGAGTGTCAAAATAAAAAAAATAAAAATCGAAACTAAAATGCGTAATTATTAAAAACAAAATACAATCTAAGGGCCATATAAATTATTCTGATGGGTTGGGTTGTGGTCCATGGACCGCCTGTTGCACACACCTGATATGTATCTATACTCCTATAAATGTGGGTTTTTATTAAAAACAATTTTTTCCGTTTATTTAGCTATTTATTTGCTTCCCAATGAAAGCAAATGTGACACAAGGTCGTTTTTAACGTGGGGGAAGGACCAACTCCCCTAAAACAAAGGCAAATAGGGAGTACTCTGGCAGTTTCCAAAAAATAGTAATTGTCTCAGTATGAAGTGTCTCCCCTACATTGACCAAGGACCAATTAACTTAAGTGAAGCATCAGAACAGATATTACACTTTGAGGTATTTATTTGCTCCCCCAGGCCTTTTTTCTATTTATTTAAATAGAAAATACAACTTTGTTAGCTATGGGTCATGGAATTGCATTCATCTGCAAAACATCTAGCTAATTTGCATATTCTTTTAAACATTCATTTTAATTAATTACCTATTAGTTTTTCTGGTATTCTTATGGGATGATCATCTTTAGTTAACTATTACGTGTAATTATAATCATGCAGATATTCTACATAATTTACACTTGCATAAAAAGTTTATAGTGAACACAAACCTCTTTCTATATATATTTCTTTATACGTATATATATTTCTTTAAAAATTTTGCTGTCAGTTTTTGATCTACAGATATGAATCTTAATATATAGGATATTTTAACCCATAGGAAACTTTATATTTGGGTTTTAGCCGGGGAAAATTGGTGCCAATATGTGAAAATTAAAAAACTGAAATTTGCCGGGTGAAGGTCGAACGACGGCATTACACATATGCATGCATGACGTAATAGCTATTGGTTCATGTTTTAATTTTTAGCCTTGCAGCAAACAAGTCTTCATATCTCAGGCATTAACGTCAAAGGAAAAAGTAAATTGTAAGCTAAACGTTTGGTTTCGATTCTCGTTGGTGGCACACAAGTCATTTTCTTTTTAAACTTTTTAAATCATTACTATATATTGGGTTGGTTGCTTGGTTGTTTTTGTTTTACGGCATATCAACCATATCATATTGGATTGTGTAGTGGACTTTCGGTCAGCGTTCAAGTTGTGGATAACTTGACAAAGACTAAAGTTACTTATGAAAGAGGAGAACTATTTATGGCACAATAGGAGATTCCATTGTGCACACATGGGCCAGTCTATTCCTTGGATTGTGATTGGCTGAATAACCTGATTGGATATGCTTTTACATAAATACAAGCCCGCAGTCCAGCTCAATCTGATGTTTGTCTTGTGCATAAGCTGGACCCTTGGTAAGTGTTGCTGCTATTATTATTATTGTTGTTGTTATTGTGTGTTATTGACTAACACAGTTCTTTTGATTATTCTACATCTCCCCTCTTCCCCCCCCCCACGAGTAGGCTGGGTTGTGTGAGAGGTGTATCTCTCTTTTAGGCCTAGTTTGTTGTGTGGTAGTAACCTAGAAAGAGCTCGGGGAATCCTTGATCGAAAGCGTGGGGATATATGTGTGGTTTGTTGTTGGGGTTTGGTTGCTGTGTATGTGCTATTACAGAGAGATAGTGGGAGATGCAAGAATGTAGTATCGCTTGAGGGAATTGTTGGTCCTAGTGCTGAACTTGGTATTGGGGTTGGTGCAGGCTTAAGTTCGCATTTTCTGAGGAAACGGCGGTTCCTAAGTGTGATCCTTCTGGATCCGTTAACCCTGATTCGGTATTGTCGATCTGGTAGGGAACTGATGATTTTGCCCGTTGTGTTCCATCTGCGATTTACTGGATTTTGGATAGCTACAGTGTCATCAGCTTGTAATGGTGGAAGGTTGTGGGTATATTTATTGTATCTTTCTACTATTTTTGCATTGCGGTGGTGGAGCATTTCCTCGCGATGTTGTGCCGCTGACACCCATTCAGGATGAGGCTTGTAGAGGATTGGCTGTGATGGGATGGAGTCACGTAGTCGACGGTGAAGTAATAATTGGGCCGGTGATAGGCCAATGCTTTGGATTGGGGTATTCCGATACTGCAAGATGGCCCGGGCAACACTGTCATTGTCCAAGGAACCGTGGGGGCCTGTGTTTCGTTTCACAATCCTCTTTGCAGTTTTTACTGCGAGCTCTGCCCTGCCATTGGATTGGAGATACGCAACAGAAGATAATCTGTGCCTAACACACCATGTTTTCAGAAATTCTTGGAACGTGCTGGAGGTGAAAGGTGGGCCGCCATCGGTGCTGAGTTCTTCTGTTTGGAACAGTTGTCGGCATATGGACATCAATTTGGTTGTAGTAGTGTGACCTGATGCTAGGCGGTATAAAATTAGCCAACCAGTTAGCCTATCTGCGCAGGCAAGGTATGTGTGATCTCCAATATAAAAAATATCCATGACGATTTGTTGGAATGGCCACTCTGGGGATTGTGTTAGAATGATAGGCTCCCTTGGTTGACTAGGTGCGATGGTTGAGCATACCATGCAATTCGCCCTAATACTGCGGATTGATGCATCCATTCCTGGCCAGTACACCGATTCGTTGGCACGTGCTTTCATGCCGACTACTCCTTGGTGTGCAGAATGCAGGCAGTGTAGGACCTTTTTTCGTTGTGTTTTGGGGATGACGATCCTTCGATCCAACAATACTAGACCATTGTCAGTGCTAAGGCGGTGCCTCACCTCCCAATACTCACGGATTTCGGGCGCAGTGAGATTACGTGTTTTTGGGAAGCCTTGCTGTATTGTGTCTATTAATTTGTTATATTGTTGATCGCCACGACCTGCTGAACGAATTAGGTCTGGTGATAGCATGGCTATATTACTGCTGTCTGCAAATGTTGCTATTAAGGCTGTTGACTCTGTTATGTTGCTTATGTTGTTCGACTCCAGTATATCCATTTGAGAGGGTTTTGTTGGAAATACATCGAGGAGGGCTTGCACCATCGCCACTGGGTGGCGGGAAACTGCATCAGGGCCTCTGTGCCACTTCCCGGGGCAATGCTGTATGGTAAATCTGTATCTCAGGGTCTTTTCCTTGAGTCTAAAGAGCCGGGGGTTTTGGATCTTGCTCAGATCACGATCGCCAAATATCCCCTTCAGAGGTTCATGGTCTGTGACCACTATGATGTTTGGAGAACCCATGACGAACATACGGCATTTCTCCAATGCCCATGCTATTGCTGCTGCCTCACCCTCTATTGGTGCATATCTGCGCTAAGCATCCGTGCAAAATCTGCTGCCGGCATATATCAGATGCCAACCTTCGGAACAGCAGATTGGGGCTTTTTCCATGGTACATTGGCAATGTTTTTGTAGGAGTAGGAAGCCCATTCCTTCTTTGCTCCAATCTGGAGCAAGGCAAGTTGCTCTGTCTTTGTCAAATGTTGCTACCCCCTTCTGCACTAGGTGAATTATAACTCGCTTGGAATCTTTGAATGTGTCTTCAAGGTTTTGATTCCAAGCAAATTTGGAGTTTTGTTTGACGAGGTCCCGAAAAGGCACCATAACTGGACCCAGTGAATATGCCCAGGCTACTTGGTTGACAAGCCCAAACCATGATCTGGCATCAGTAATTGTCTTTGGGACTGGAAAATCCTGTATCGCTTGTATCATGGACTCAGAAGGGGTCACTCCTGAAGAAGTTATCTGGAGGCCTCCAAATTGTACGACATCCTGACAGAATTGGAATTTGTCGGTGTTGAGCACAATTCCATTCTTAGCACATTGGAGCAGAAAATCGAAGGTATGATAAAAGGCTCCCTCAATGCTAGAGTCATATAGCAGGGTATCGTCTACTATCTTCACCTTGCGTGGGATATCTTTTATTATCTCATCGTATCTACGAGTGTAAGCATCCCCAGATGCGACATATCCTTGAGGCATCCTAAGATACATGTATCTTCCCCACTCAGTTATGAAGGTGGTTAATGGTTGAGATTCTTTGTCTAAGAGAATCGAGTGGTATCCATCAACAGCGTCTGGGACTGTTTTCTTTGTTTTAGGTGGCACTTGCAGTGCCAACTGGAATGGCGACCCAGTATGGTGGGTTTCTCGCTTGCATTGAGAGTTAAGGTGTTGGTAATCTATTGTTCTCCTTGGATTACCATTTTTTTTGGCAGTTATTACCATAGTACTGCACCAATCAGTAGGCATACCCACGGGTACTGGAGCTATGATACCTTTTTCTACATCCTTCCAAAGGGCTTGTCTTACTGGTTCCTTGAAGTGGAAGGGTACAGGAATTGGGTTATGCCTGGCTTTAGGGATTGCTCCCTCTTTGAGGTGAATGTGGGCAGCTGGGCCGGACATGGCTGGAAATATCCCATCTTTGTTGAATGTCGTTTTGGCAAACTTTTCTAGGAGCCAGCTCTTAAGTTTGCCTATGTTATCTTCTGTTGCGGGAAAAGGGAGGTTTTTGGGGCGATTTGGCAATTGATCTACACACTTTTTAGACTCGGTGTTTACCTCTTCATGTGCGTCTGCTAAAGGGTTTGGAAATTGTTTGTGCAATATTCCCACATCGATGCAGGCTGCTCTGCTGAGATAAAGCCGTTGTATGCCCTTGCATATGTAGAGGGCTTGTTTAGTTGTTTTCCCTCTGACCACAAACTCAACTGGTAGCCAGCCCTGACACATGAGTGTGAAACCTCCAACTGTTCGTATGATCTTTCTTGATTGGATAAGACTAATCTCTGTGAGGCCCATTTTGATTAAATGCTTTGGTCCCCCAAGACAAATGGCGGCACCACTGTCGGGAAAAACCTTTAGCGTTGTACTACAACTCCTAGGGATATTGACAGCTCGTCTGGGATCTGGTTTTGGTGAGAATGGGATTACTGATGCATTTATTTCAGTTAACAGATCACCTTCTGTAGTCATAATGGTGCCCCTCATTTGATCGAATGTGATATGGGCCATGAGTGTATTCATGGGAGCTTCTTGGTCTTCAAAACTCTTTATCACTGCCGGGCGATATTTCTTTGTCCGGCACACTGCTGAGAAATGGTTAAGTTTCCCACAAGTGTTGCACATTTGATTCCATGCCGGACATGTTAAATGGCGGGCACTTGTCCTTGGAGTACCGTGTTGGTGACTACCAATTCTCTTAGCATGGCTCGATCCATTACTTGAAGGTTTTCTTTCCTCAGTTTTTCCTTCACAAAAGTTGCAGCGTAGCTCTTGGCAGAATCGGCAGCAATGCCTGCTTTGAGGAAATATTCTTCCCAATCTTCTGTCTCGAATCCTGTTCGTAGCGCCATGTTGGATTGTGTAGTGGACTTTCGGTCAGCGTTCAAGTTGTGGATAACTTGACAAACACTAAAGTTACTTATGAAAGAGGAGAACTATTTATGGCACAATAGGAGATTCCATTGTGCACACATGGGCCAGTCTATTCCTTGGATTGTGATTGGCTGAATAACCTGATTGGATATGCTTGTACATAAATACAAGCCCTCAGTCCAGCTCAATCTGATGTCTGTCTTGTGCATAAGCTGGACCCTTGGTAAGTGTTGCTGCTATTATTATTATTGTTGTTGTTATTGTGTGTTATTGACTAACACAGTTCTTTTGATTATTCTACACCTTTCGGGTTATTTAATGCCGAATCCAAAGATTTTGAAGAAATTTTTTATTAATAGAGTCTATTTGTTGTTTTCACGTCGGTTTCTATTTAACCCATAGTTGGGACCCTAACAGGTACCACCACTCCGGGCCAGAGTGGACCTGGGAGCAATGGTAATTAAAGGGTGGCTCCACACTCCCCAAAGCCCACAAGCTGGGGCCTCACCACTGGATATAGTTTAAGGTTATATCCAAGACCCCCATTGAGGGACTTTTACCCTCTGCAGGGGGGCAGTCGGCGTATTCTAATGCCCCACCGACAGGGCCGCTATATATTAGGTCCAATATAATATAATAAATATGAAATCTGTATTAATCAAAATATCATATTTAAGCGTATTTTACGACCGGGCAATGCTGGGCAGCCTGTTAAGTATAATAGAAAAATGAAAATGACTTGACGCCTTCTCTATTTCTTAAAACACATCACGTATTTTTAATTCTGACTTCTTTCCATTCTGTTTCACACTTTGCGATTATTCTGTATGCTATCATCCGAAGTTTATGCCCCTCTCTTTTTTGTTGATAATGTGTGAGTGGGAGGGGCCTCAGATTAGGGGATTTCTAGTAGTTTCTGTTCCATTAGATTAATCTTACTATATTAGCTGTGTTTTCTCGTCAATAAACTAGAGTCCTTTCTCTGAATTTTTCAGAATATTATTTAAGCATAGATGATATGTATTACTTACACATTATGTGCAATGCGAAAATGGAATCAACTCGACGCTCTTTCCACGTCATAAACGCATAAAATATTTTGAATTCTAACGATTATATAGCTGTTTGGGGGGGGGAAGCATTTTTTCACCATTAACCAATAAGAACCATTGTCAAGATAGACTTGAAGAAGATTGGATGTTACATCAGCTGAAACGTTGTGAAAATAACAACCAAGATAGAAACAGTAGTGTGAACAATTCAAATATGTTTTATTTTTTATCATTGTGTGGTAAAACATTTTCAGTTCACGGTCGAATAAACAGGATATTACTTGTACCTGCCAGGTTCTGAACGAATTCTGATCGGGCAGGATGGCTCATCGCAGCAGCAGATACAAGTGTTAGCCAATCATGGTTCCAGTGCCGAATTCCCCGGTTTCACTGTTTTGAGCAAGGTTTTTAGCGTACCTCTGCATCATCTTTTCCGGCCCTGATTAGGGGCTAGTTCAATAACTTTGTGGATGAAATCATCTGGGTGACGATGAAGAACGTGACCAAACCAATTAAGATATATTAAGGAGAACTTGCTGCAGAGAGGATATGTAGCAGCGAGAACAAATAACAGTCTTTGAAATGAACTGCTGTCAACAAAAGCAAAGGATGGGATGCATCGGCCAAGATTAACAGTCGTACAATAGAATGGTGCTGATAAAGAAGTAGTATGTAATCGCCGGGAAACGCCAGGTATTGGTTTATCTATTTATCTCTCGATCTATCTGTCTGTCTGTCTATTTAATTGCCTATCTATCTAACGAAGTAAACAATAAATTGAATCGTGGGAAATGATTAGTTGAACGAAATGCGGGTGCAGAAAGGGTTAAAGGGTCATGCTATGACATGAATCAAACTCTGTGACTAATCAAGTTGCACCGAAAGATATGCAAACGGGGACCAGGTCTGACGTATCAGAGGTTCCGGTTTCAATAAACTGAGTTAATTTTTGTGAATTTGTTCTTAGACGCCGAAGAGACAAGATGTAAAAAGGCTCCCCATAAGGGGGCAATGGTTTCCAAATGGAGCCACGAGCAAAGACCGTCATTCACTCCAGTCTGCTGTGACAAAACGCCTGGCAGTGAATAAGGAATATATATATATATAAACAAACATTCGTCTTGGGTTTCTGTTTTGCATGCGTTTTTGTTGTAACAGAATCAGTTCCACCAAGACTCTCGCGAATCTCCCAGAGGTCCAGCAGAAGACAGGTTTGTCATTATGTATATGTTGTTATATGTTTTGACACACACGCACCCACACTCAGAAACAAGATGAGCACGGCTGTTAAGGCAGACTTTGTTTTTTGCCAAAAGCAAGTGCTGTATTTGCGTTCTCCGTTACTTTCCTCTTCAAGAGCAATGGGATTTCTAAATGCATCACACCGGCATTTATCTCCATTTATTTTCCTTCTAACACACATGCAAGATTCACATTTTTTGCCACATATAGACATATAGACTAGACGATCACGGACCATAAAAAAGAGTTTAATAAGGCCGTTAGGGTAAGGGTTAAACAAAAAGTGAAATAAAGGAGTGAACTACACAAATGGATAAGGACTAATTAACAGAAGGAAATTAGCATCAAAGGCAATGCCGGCGGAATTTGTGTTGTTGCTTTTTGCATCATGACATTTTCTGGTTCCGTATCTTCACCCTTATATTTTATAAGCAAACACATACTGTTATATTGCACAAAAAATAATGATAAGACATAGACAATGTAGATGATTACTTTATTAAGTAGTGGAACAAGAACAATATGGATTCAAAAATAGTATGTTCACCCTCCTTCGCCAAAGACCCTTACGTTGCATAACATTTCTCAAGGAGAATTTGTACTTACGCAAAATGAGAACCGACCTATCGTCGGATTTTCTGGACAGTTTACGTAAAAAGATGAAAATTTTATGATATTTTTTTTTTTTGCACAAAAGCTGGCCGAGTTTTTTTTTTTTCTTTTTAATATATTATTTCTGTTATTACAAAGATAATTCACTGATGAATTTATTGCAAAAATAAAAACAATATTTTTTTGTTGTTACAAAGATAATTCAATAACAATTTTATTACAAAAATGAAAACAATATTTTTTTGTTGTTATTACAAAGAAAATACAATGAATAATTATTGGACAATTTTCATGAAACTAGAAAAATTCAAATTCAAACAAAGAAAAGAAAACAATTATTGTAAGGTAAATTTTATTAATAAATATTTTTTAAAAATAAACAAATGGTAGAAAACAAAAAAATGTGCCGTTATAAGATTTGCTTATTTTTTATTTTTATTTTCTTCAAATCGAAATAAATATATATTTTTGTTTATATGATAACCAAATCATTGCAAATAAATATTTTCTTAAATGACGTTGGCATTTGCAATTTTATTGGTCCAACGCTTTTGCACCCTTCGACTTTTTACATAAACTGCCCGGAAAATTCCGACCACAGCACTGTCCTTATTCTGCATAAATACCATAAAATATTACGTGGAATTCAATGGTGTTACTTAGTTTTATATAAGTATTTTTTACAATCTAATTGTGTTCATATTAAAACCAACAAAACAAAAATAAATAAATAAAACAAAACAAAAAAAAACATCTTAATTCATTTTAGACATTTAAAAATAAAAAATAAGAAATCTCAAATAAGGTTCAGAACTAGGAACATTACACACGATTCTCATTTCTTCCTAAACAATACCGGGATTGTTAGCGAGTTAATGATACATATATATTTTTTAGATATGTTCGTTTAATTTATCTGTATTGCAATGAAAGTGTCGTTTCAAAATTACATGTGACAGTTTGTTTTATTTGGATTCCTCTTCAGCGTTATTTTAATGACGTTTCAATCGATGTAATTCATATACCTATACAGTTAAGTTGTTTTTTGTCACTCTGGCATTAATATTAAAAGCCTACTTTTTCTATTTAAAAGTTATTAAAACAAAATACTTTATATACTGAGTCATGGATATGCGAGCGACTATATAAACATTAGTAATTTGTATATTCCTTTGAAAAACGAGTGTTAATAAATTACTTTTTTCTTATTGGATGATTGGTTTCATTTCACTATTACACTTAATTCTAAAAGCCTATTTTTCTATTGAAAAACTATTAAAATAAACTTCTTAATATACTCAGTCATGGATATGCGAGCGACTACATAAAGGTTAACTAATTTGCATATTCAAATATAATAATTATTGGGTTATTGGTTTCATTTCATTATTACGCTGAGTCCTATTTATGCATAGTGTCTACATTCTGCATAATTGCAAAAAATTAAGATGAAAACGTTCTAGCATACAGAAATATATATATATATGTGTGTGTAAATTTGAAGTTCAATCATGCATAATTACAACAAAATTTATTGTTTTACAAAGGAGTACAGATAATTATTAGTCTTTTCCTTAACCCATGGATTTTCAATAAATGGCTCATATCATCAGAGGAAATGTTGTTAGCAAAATAGATATGGGTAATTATGAACTTTGCTTAACAGCACATAGATTGAAAATTAAAAATTGAAAATTAAAATTAAGAACTTAATCTAAAAAGGATGTGAATTCTGCTTTGTGCATGTGTGTGTGTAAAAAGTCTCTATCAAACTCCTATTTGAATATTTGGTCTACAGAGGTAAAATTTAATATATAGAGTATTTGGACCTGTACCACACTTTCGATTTGCTTTTTAGCCGGCAAAAATTCTTGTTAAGAGGTCAAAATTGAAAACAAAACAGTTAACCATAGCAGGGTAAGTATAAATAAAACATAACTCCTGCTGTTACTTTTGTGCATGCGCAAAAGTAAACATTCATAGTTCAAAGTCATTTAATTTTTTAACCTTTCATATCCATCTGTTAGTAGGTCCTGAATATGACCTTAAACTATATCCAGTGGTGAGGCCCCAGCTTGCGGGCTTTGGGTAGTGTGGAGCCACCCTTTAATTGCCATTGCTCCCAGGTCTACTCTGACCCGGAGTGATAGTACCTGTTAGGGTCCCAACTATGGGTTAAATAGAAACCGACTTGAAAACAAAAAATATATTCTATTAAAAAAATTTTCTCCTGAATCTTTGGATTCGGCATTACATAAACCGAAAGGGGTTGATATGCCGTAAAACAAAAACAACCAACCAACCAACCAACCAACCAACCAACCAACCATCTGTTAGTAGCGCAGATGGTAACGGCATAAGAGCGATAAATAACGACTAATACTGGAGTGCTGAACGTTCTGATTTCGATTCTAGCGAGTAGTATCCAAATCCTATTTTGTTTAATAACTTGTGAAATCATTACGATATCTTGGATAATAATCAATAGAGAATTGGCTCCATAATAATAAATAAGAAATCTGCATGAATTAAAATGTAATATTTATACGTATTTTATGACCGGGCAATGTCAAGCAGCATACGAGTAATTGATAAAGGACTTGGTAAAATCCAATTATAAGTTGCACCATTTCAAAGGTTTAAAGTTTAATTCTCAGTGCGAGCAACACTCATAATACAATTGTGAATTACTTAGGACGTCTATCAAATCATGGTTGACGGAACGAAAACATGCTACCTCCTACCCCCCATGGAGTAAATAAAGAGTTCTTTTCGAACACGTACATCAAGTCTGTTACCAAGGTCGCTGGGGAAATGGTGGGGTCCTTCTACTGCTCCAGAAGATATCTCACTACTGATGCAGTTTTCTATCTATATAAAAGCCAAATACGTCCAAGGATGGAGTACTGCTGCGACATCTGGACAGAAGCTGCTAAAAACAGCATATCCTGCCTTGACAGAGTACAAAATAGACTTTGTGGCTTAGTAGGGGATGCCCTTTTCTCTTCCCTGCAACCTCTCTCCCACAGAAGAGACGTTGCGAGCCTGTCTTTGTTTTACCGTTATCTCCATGGCAAGTGCTCGTCCGAGCTCCAATCTCTGGTCTCTCCTTGCCAATCTTTCATGATAAACACCCCTGTCAATAATTTTAAGTAAGATAATTTATCAAATCTCCAATACTAACGATTACTACAATACTATCCCATTGATTACTGTACACGCAATAACCCTTATCCCCGAGTGGCTTCCGGGCCTTGACAAGTAGTGACGACCATGTAAAAAAAAAAAAATTGTGAGCAGATTTCCGAGTTTCATAGAAACTATGCTATACACCTGAAGAAGGGCAAAAGACGCACAGATGATCCTCATCGTTCCAACAGATGAACATTCATTGTAGAGTTGCATGGATATATCTAATAAGATATTTACATTCTCCTCCTCTTCCTCCTCCTTCTCTTCTTCCTACATCGCCGTCTCCGTCAACGCCACCGCCGCCACTTGCGTGCAGTTAGAGATTGAAATGCAATATGGAACCTAAGCATGACAAACTGATTGGTGGTATCTATGTGTGAGATGTTTGGGTGCATTTAAAACTTATCCTGGCTTCGTGAACTTCGCCATCTTTCTTGATTTCGTTCTCCACATCTGGACAATCTCTTGCTGAATGCATAAGGGAACCACAGACTGTGCGTTTGCTGCGGCTTCGATCGGAAAGTCAGGAGGATTAGATTTCTTGTAATATCCAATTTTAGAAAACACTTTCTCGTTCTTCGACCTGGGCTTTTCACCTCTTGAACCTTAATCACGCCAAAAGGGGCCATCATAAACCACATTATCAGCAGAAGTATCTTATTTTCTTTTCACAGCTTTATAAATGTTTTATTAGGTTAATGCTTGGTATGCACTGCCATATATAACATGTTTGGCTGTTTAGATCGTCTGACCTACTAGGCATTTTTCGGGGGGAGGGGGGCTAAGTTGTTTATGCCATAAACTGAAAAGCTAGACGTACCGAGTTCGAATCCAGTTCATACCACAGAAACACTTTCATTAAACTCATACTTGAACTCGTATCTAACCTCCTGGTGATGAGATGAATAAAATACATAGTGACGGTGGCTAAGAGGTTAACGACACAGATTGACAAAATTTGTGTGCCAAGTTCGAATCCAGTTCATTCCACGGAAAGACTTTCATTTCATCTAACCCACGTCTGACCTTGTGTCAAACCTCCTGGAAAGAGATTAAATAAATGCTAGTAATTTTTTGTGGGGTTCCGGTCATAAATGAAGCCTCTTTTCAATGTCGAAAAACAACGGATACTCCCTGTAATGTGTATGTATTCTATAGCAACAACTGTATCTCTTCTGAGCTGAAACTGCTTTAATCCAGGAGAAAAGTGAAGTCCAGTATATGTGGATAAGCAGAGAAAGACTGGTATTTCTGAACATTTGAGATCAAGACTGATAATTTGGATGATTAGGGTCACTGTATTTTTCTTGGCGTAACGGATAAAGTACTAGGTTAAATTCAATTTTAAGTGACACACTTCTAGAAGATAAAGGTTCAATTCCAAATATGGGCGATATAAAAACTACAAATTACGAACACGATGAGACCATATTACATATGGATGAAATAAAGGCTTCCATTTGCAATTCCATGCAGATTACCTATTAGCTCAATAAAAATGTTTCTACGGTTCTGATTTTTTTAGATGAAGATTGATTATTCATATTATTTGGATTCATCAGACTAATGTTATTGTCAAACTCGGGAATTTGGACGAAATTTCAAACGGAACCCTTTAGTTATTCAACGGGCTTTTTGTTTCATCAACCATGACTGGATAGAGGTCCTAAGTAATTCGAAATTGGATTTTTCGATCGCCCATACTTACAATTGAACTTTCAACTTTCAGGAGAATATCACTTTTGCGACTGATTTTTCCCCAAGTACTCTAACCACTGCACTAAAGGTTCCATCAGAAATTCTGTCCAAATTCCTGAGTTCGACAGAAACATTCCCTAAAAAGAAATAAAATTCCTAGCTGTTTGTTTCTAAAATTTAATTTTATGAATTAAAATTTCTAATAGCTGACATTTCATTTTCCCCCATCCTAAACCCTATCGAAATATCTCGTTTTCATGAACATAAGTTTTGTATTGCATTTTTAGCATTCAAACATCCAGATTTCGAATGACAACAATCATAATAATAATCGTTTAAGTTACTTGACGATGCTCCGACAGTCCGTAATATAACATCTCTACTTACTGGCGTACGGCCCCAATATATAAGAAAGCAACACCTCTATATGGTATGTCATATGTCGATGGAAGAGGTCACAAGAGTCAAGATTTAAATAGTGTAACGGTATCACCAATGAGCAATCAATAAACCAACTAAAAGTCTTTACATGTGTGCGTGTTAATCCAGCGTATTTTTTATTCTCTTCGTCGTCACTTGTTTTTCATGAAGAAAGTAACACAAGGAGACGTTCGCTGAGTTTTCTTCAAGGTTTTTATTTGAAAAGAATTTACTAAGGGGAAAGAGACTAATGATCTCTTAAATTGATCTTTACTTCTTAAACGTAACTTAAGAATTGAGTGACGCAGACTAGCAGAAAGTGATATTCGCCTTATATTACTCTACATTTGGCCATGTTTTGTTCGCATGGCTTCTCGGAGAGAGCTGATCTGAACACAAAACCTTAGTTTTCTCTCGTTCGAAAACTTGACGTCATTCGTTTTATCCTTATATCGTCCGATTCCTGTTTTGCCTACGGCGTTTGATCTGTGTCCCCACTTCTATCACCAACCTTTCATTCAATTCTAGGGACGATTCTGTTTTACACATGCAGGCACGGGTTATTTATATATGTGGCGTTTTTATTCTTTTCATCATCGCTGTTTTTCGTCCTCGCCGTTTCAGGAGTGACTATTTCGTCTAATGATTGTCAATCGCCTAGTCTGTTTAACTTGGACGAATAATTACCTTCCATGCGGGAGAGACACGAAGAGACGTTTGCTGAGTTTCATCGAGCTTTTATTGGAGAGAATGGACTTAGGAGAGAAAGAGAGAGAGAGAATGGACTTAAGAGAGAGAGAGAGAGAGAGAGAGAGAGAGAGGCTAAGTAACTAAATAATTATTTGCTTCGTAACGTAAACTGCTAACTTAAGAAATGGGTGGCGCACACAGGCAGACATCGAAAGACATTCGACTTAGATTATTGTAAATTATCGGACCAATTTCTTCGCATGGCTTGCTGAGAGGGACTGACTAAAATCCTTCGTTTATTCTCATTCAAAAACTTGATGTCATTCGTCATATCGTACGACTATTTTGTCCACGGCGTTTTAACCGTTACTCCTGCTTGTTGCATTATTCATAAGCCTAACAAGATCACTAGTCATGATTTGTTTGAATCTGTACAATTATGCGTGCCTCTACAATCAGACGTAAACAAAATCTCTTGTACTTTTAATAAAAAAACAACGAAAATGCTTAGAAAAATGTTTATTCTTCAGTGACAATGCTGACAGCAAGGAAAGGTCACTGGGTGGCAGTCGTGTGTGTACAAAATGACAGATATAACGTATCCGTTCTCTCTGCCACGGCCGCTTCTTCTCTGCTGTTTTCTGCCTGTCTCTTCATTTGGACGGATGACGTCAGAACATGCCTCCACGCCTTTTTTGTTTATTGTCTGAAATGTCGGTCAGTCCCACTGATACCTACCCCCGGAAATTCTACATTCCCCATTTTGAACTTCTTTGACATCATTGCCGGCGCACCTCGATCCAGGATCGCTGCCCTGACCGGCTCCCTTGTATCCGGTCTCTATTAATTTCATCTTCGCAAGCCCTAATAACCTATTGTCCTCTCCAGAATTACCTCTGCCATTTGCAAATGCCTCCTCTGTAACACTGCTTTGTCATCTTTAATTCAATCCTGGGAACAATTCTGTTTTACCGATCTGGATTATAATACACTCATTGTGGCCCCTTGCCAAAATTCGCACTAGCTAATTTAATCGCTACCGACATAGGGCATTCAATATGTAACAATAGTAGTCCGAATGTTTCATAAATGTGACGTTGTTTCAGTTGCAGATACCACATCTCCATGATAATAAAACTGAGTTTGCTGTAGATTTTCTTACAATCGGAAGCCATCAATTCGCATCGGATTATTTATCGCTGGGTTTTTCACCTGTGACAAATATTTGACGATTCTTAGGAAGGGAAATACGTTTCCAAAGATCACCTTCCTCCGCCCCTCCGCCCCCTCTCCCTTTTGCGAGATGACTTTTGGCAGATAAAAGATTCCGACTCAAATACTGCTAGTCTCATCCCGATGTGAAATCTTCCTCGATTTTAATGTCCCGTCAAGTGACGGAATTCCGAAAAGGAGCTGACAATAAACACTGTACCGGTTGTAAATCGTTTCTGGTTTCAAGACACTTTAAAAGTTTATGCCTTTAGAAATGGTGAAAACCAACACGAAAGAACCCAACCGCAACACTAACCATAAAGCTGAAAGATCAACACCTCGACTGGAGAGTAAAGATCTGATAAGATAAAAACACTGGACATTTATCTATATCATTTTAAAACTCTGTTTGCTTGCAACTTGTCCTCGACGACCGGGCGATTCCATCTTTTAAAAAGGGATTGCAGGTTAATTTATATATCTCTATATCTATTATTATATAAAAGGAACTTTGTGTGTCTGTGTATCTGTGTGTCTATGTGTGTCTGAATTCGTTCATTATGGACTCGAAAACGGCTGGCTTGATTTTTACGAAATTTCACAGAAGGGATTTTATGCACCTGGCAGTGGTTTTAGTTAGCTTTTGTATCAGAATGTCCTTAATAAGTATCGATAACCGATAATTAAAATAATCCGATGAAAGAAGGGACAGGCGATTTTGATCCAAGTTAACACCTTACACAGCCTAACAGCACAAGTGAATTTGAGAAGTTTTACCACCATACAAGCCGAAAGGACCAGCATATAAAATCAACAATAGGTTCTTTAAAATGACACGTTTGAAACGAATGTTCTTGTTTAGAACACAATGTAGGCATGATACTTGACTTTTGCATTTTAAACATTCATGCAGGCCATTATATATATATAAAAAACAATAATTTTATAAAATCACCATTAAGTTCTCTACAGTGCAATGTAGACTACAATATATTGTGGACTAAGTCACTGCGAGAGGCATGTGAAGCTTCCCCCATGTGCATCGCCATGTGACCCCAACTAGAGCAGGCAATCAATCGATTTGACTAAAAAATGGGCTATTTCCTCAATTTCGATGATAATAAAAATATGGGAGTGTAAAAAAATTGTTGCTCATCATTCAATTCCGGGCAACGTCGAGTCACCTTGCTAATATCATTAATCTATATATCGACAATGTTAAGCGTCTCGTCAGAGGTTCAACAATATACGTATATCCGCTGTGCCCGGCCACGCGTTGCTGTGGCTCAGTTTGTCTAAGTGGAATACAAATGCAAAAAAAAAAAGGCAAAATGTATGTCTCTTATGTTTATGTTATTAATACGTGTGGTTAGTTTACAGTGGTGGAA
>NC_136506.1:71645301-71647801 GCF_053919585.1 Euprymna scolopes
TTAATTTAAGTTAAGCAAAACAAAAAAAATTTTTTTTTAATATTTATACGAAAAAAGCCATTTTAAAATTTTTGATAAATAAATTAACAATTTTTTTTTAGCGAGCCGAATAATGCATGACCATTATTAAACAGGGCATGCTTTGAATAATCGATACAAAAAAAAATTCGATAAATATTGTGCCCTTTGTGTTAAAAATAGCATCATTTTTTTCGATCTCGTTTGAAAACGTTTGCCGCCTTTCGACTACGGTGGACCAAACGCGCTGAAATAATTTTTTTTTATTCTGCTTTAAATTGCCCCCCCCATTTTGGGGAGCCTGGCCCCCACACACATACACATTAAAAACCAAACTCATACAAATGGTCACCCATCTGGTACTGGCCAGCCTCAGCTTAATAATACATTGAAATTTTCGTCACTGAAAAATAAGTTTTTGGGGCCTGTTTGGTCTTCCATAGTTTTCTTATCATCAAAAGAAAACGTAAACAGAGTCGATCTGAACTCTACGTCGACGCGAAATATCTGGTTACCTATATGAATAAGTGGAATTATTTGAAATTCAGGTACTTATATTATAATATTTTTGCATATTCTCTTAGAAAATCATCCTAAATCTTAGTTAGACAATAAATAAATAAATTAATTATTTCCAAAACCCTTTTTTTTTTAAATATTTAAGTACGTTTTTTGTGCAAGACAAAAAATGTCAATTGTTAACTTTTTGGGAAAATTTAACATTTAAAATTGAATTAAAAATAGTAGAAAAAGTTTTACATTATTCTGTTTTCTATATGATAAAATTCAGGGTTTTATCTTTCTGGAAAAAAAAAGTTACTCAGAAATAATGGATTTTAATAAATGTAATTTCGTTTTAAAAAACAACAACAACTTGATTTTGCGGCCATTTTTGGCGGTGCCTAATATATGTATATATATATATATATATATATATATATATATATATATATATATATATATATATATAATTATTGTTATATAAGTAGAAACACATTACATGAAAAATAAATATATATTATAAACCTGACCGCTCAACGGAACACGCGCAGCCACGACCTGTAACAGAAATAGATTGGTACGACTGACAAAACAAACTAGAAACATATATATATATATATATATATATATATATATATATATATATATACAGCATGGGTGCCCGGCGTTGCCCCGATGTTTGGAGGTGTATGTTGAGTAAATATAAAAGTGGTAGTAGTAAGGCAGGCTCGAACCCATACCGCAAAGGAAGAAAAAAACGGAAAAAAACCTGATATCTTTGCTCTTACGACCACCGCCAAACCGGAAGTGACGTAGGTTTAAATTAAGGCTAGACAACCGAAAGGAGAGGATGACTTTCGAAATTTCGGCGAAAAATGCTACCCCCACCCCCTGTAGAAAAGTGTCCAGTTGAAGGTGAAGATATTAATGCTTTTGGATAATTTTACGATATTTGTCGTCTGAAAGGTCGAACTCAAAATGATACTGATCCTGCAAAAATCCGTTTCCTCTGTCGAAAGTTTTAGGCAGACATGCAAACATACATACATTTATATATTGGTAGCTCAAATTTTCGACCCAAACCGATTAAAAAGCTTGCCCTATCTCTGAATACCCTTTATATAAAATTTCAAATGTTTAGACCAGAAATTGTCTGAGTAATTTGGTAGAGACCGAAGCGGTCAAATTTCTTTTAACTTTAACCCCCTATAATGACCCTTTAATATTTTAATTCAATATTTAATTTAATAAAGCTTATGGGCTCCAATCAAATTATTAACTTAGATCCATGTGGAAGGAACCTATATCTAAAATTTCAATTGTTTATACCCAAAATTGTCGGAGTCGTTTGGTAGAGTTCTCAAAGGTCAAATCGTTGAACTTTGACCCCTTAACAGCCAAATTTCTGGCTGAAAACCGATTACAAAGATTTTCCCACATCTCCATACTCTTTATATCAAATTTCGAATCTGTAGACTGAACATTGACAGAGTTATTGTGTAGGGAAATGTACACACACACACACACACTTTCACTTTTATAGACATACTAGCATTTCGGCCCGGCATTGCTCGGGTGTTTGGAGGTATATGCTAAGCATAAAAAAACGGTCAATTTTTTTAACTTTGACCCCTATTATGACCCTTTAAAATTTATTGTTTTCGGCTCATTGAGTTATTAAGTTAGATCCATGTCCAATGAACCTATATCTAAAATTTCAAGTGTTTAAACCGAAAATTGTCGGAAGAGTTTGGTAGAGTTCTCAAAGGTCAAATCATTGAACTTTGACCCCTTAACAGCCAGATTTCTGGCCTAAAACCGGTCACAGATTTTCCCAAATCTCAGTACCCTGCATATCAAATTTCGAGTCTCTAGACTGAGAATTAACAGAGTTATTGTGTAGGAAAATGTACACAGACAGACAGACACACAGACAGGTTCACTTTTATAGATATATAGATAGATATGAATGTATTTTTAG
>NC_136506.1:71652801-71660301 GCF_053919585.1 Euprymna scolopes
TACACAATATATACAAAATGTCATTACTTTAATATTTCATTTATTTCTATATATAGTATGGTTCTTACAAAATATACGATTATAATATCACCTCATTTGCATATTATATTAAGGAAAACCGATTTACTAAATAGCTGTATGTTTCTAGCGAGAGAGTTGTTTTGAGTGTTCCATTTAAGGTTATTATTTCATCAACTTTAAATAACAATTATATTGATAATATATTTAATTTAATCTTTTTGGAATTATTATTTCCGACATTGATTTTTTTTAGAAACGGGTAGAGCTATTTCCCCTGGTGAGCTTTTTTAAAACTGAAAATATTTCATTTGTTTGTTTTTATTATTCTTGAAACGACTATACAGAATCTTTGAGCGTTCTGGGAATTGACCCCCGCCTCGCCCCCCCAAAAAAGAAACAAGTAAATTTTTTCCTTTATTTACGAAAAATAAAAAAAAAAGTGAAAAAAAAAAATGCCCTTACAAAAAACAAGACAAAAATAAGCTAATAAAAAGAATTCCATTTTGTTCTTAAACTTTTCAAACGCTGCAATGTTTATAAACGTTATTATTTCTACAGTGGACAAAGTCGTTTGCAAATTAGCTTTTCTTTTTATTTACGTTTACACGACTATTTTTCCCCCCGATCACTCTGGTACTCGCTGCTATTTTTATTGAAACAAAATTTGTTTTGATTCATTTATTTTTTATTGTATTTTTGAGGGTGGGGTCCAGCGCACGAGCAACAAAAAGTGCTTAACATCCGGAGAATAGCTTCTTCTCTTTGTATCCCTTCTGTCGAAATATCTGGTGGAGATGTTATCACGTACTTCTTTTTTGGGGGCGATTACATATATATGGGGCTATATTGTGTATTTAGCCGGCATGTTTTCGTTTAAACAGATATTGTTAAATAGCACAGGGTGTTTTTACTTAATGATCTTTTTTTGTAATTTTTCCATTTTTCCAATGATCATTCTTATGTCTCAGTCGAATTTGTGTAGGAAGTTCCGTAGTAGTCTTCGTCCATCTGTTTTTTATTTATTTTATTTTTTTTTGTTTTGCAAGTACTTTCAACTGATTTTCTCCAGTCGTCTTCAGGCAGTTTTTGATTATTGTTTCGTTTAAAATCTAGATGCTTTTATATGACTCAGTTCAAATTAGATTTAAATTACTTGAAATAGTAAACCTTCTCGTGTGTAAAAGAAATACGTTTTGACGTGTTAAGAACGTGGCTAAAATAAATGTACAATGGCTTAAAAGTGTGATTTACAAAATAGTATGGAATTTACAGTCTGTTTTTAATGTATTTCTTTATAAGTTTAAATTACAACTGTAGGGAAAATCGAAGCGTACCTGGTCAGCGCGGGTGTCATTTGCCTAAGAGAGAGAGAGAGAGACAGAGAGAGAGAGGGGGTCTTGAACTCAAAACGCGACCGACACGAAACAAAAACATGTCTTTTGCAAATTGAGACGCGGTCGTGTTTGGAAATATAAAATATAAAACGCCAGCATTTCTTGAATTGGGACCTGTTTCTTTTTTGTCGGCTCGACGTGGTGGATTGTAGCTTTGGTCAGTGAACTTGGTGAACGTAGAAAATAATTCTTTTTTTTTTCTCGACTTCAAACATTCAATATTAGAAGCTATTCCGTCTTTTTATTACCTTTCAACGATGGAGGGCAAGATGTTTGATGTCCGGTTGATGTCGGAATTTAGTGGTGCTGCAGCTGATACGCCCATTATCGAGTGGATCGAAAATGTGGAACTTGTGTGTGAGCTTTGCACTATGAAAAATGTCGAGCGCATCCTGCTATTGAGATTGCGAGGTGAAGCTCTGGCGATACACGGGCAACTTAGTACAGAGCAGAAAGCAGATACAAAACAGATCAAGTAAGCCCTTATACCCGCGTATGCCACCCATGCAGTTAATGCATATGATCAGTTTGTCACAAGACAACTTCGACCTGATGAGACCGTGGACGCCTAGCCCGGTTGGTTGGGGGACCGTTGCCCGACCGTTGGTTAACATGCGCATTCGTTTCTGGGCTACTGCAACATGTCAGACATATTACGTGCTTCATCCAGGATAGAAACGATGAGTGTGGAACAACAGTTGACTCGAACGAGAGCTGTCGTGTCTGACAACAAAGGCTCTGAAGAAGTGACCGCCACTACCTCCGCCAGATGAACACTTTTAGAATCAAAAGTGCGCAATGACGGTAAAAAAATTGCTTGCTACAGGTATAGTGGTTCCAACCACTTGGCAAAGAACTGCTTAGAGAATCGCCAAGGGAGGGCAGACAGTCTGTTGCGCAAGGCCCGTCGCGAGATACGTTGCTTCAGATACAGTGGCCTTGGACATATAGCATCGCAGTGCCAGGGAAAGGCCGAAGGGGAGGAGGCATTAGCATAAGTCTCCTCCAAACAAACTAAACACTAAGAAGCTCCTCTCCATGAAAGTATATATAGATGGGCGAGAATGCACGGCGTTGATCGATTCCGGGTGTTCGCAGACTCTAGTGAGTAAAACTGTGTGTCGCTTTTGGAAGCGGAAGTCAGCAGGAGTCCTAACTGCTGATGGAAGGACATTGAATTGCCAATGATACGGCAAAATAAATGTAGAGGTTTGCCAAGTTCCAGGCGTTACTCGTGGATAAGCATCAGTTGGGCTTCTATCCAATACTGGAGATTGATGCGATCAAAAGACTTGGTGGAGTTTGTTTCACAGAATCAGGCGAAGCACGTTTCGGCGGCCAAAACAGATGTGCTGCCATCTTGATCGACGAGCCAGATTTTCGTGTGACTTATGATCGCATTAACAAAGATCGTGAAAATGGGCAAACGATAGCTCTCCCAGTGAACTGAGTAACAGCGTGCAAGAATGCACAGTGCCTCGTCATGATGCCTATGAGAACGAGACTCAACAGTGGCAGCAGAATGGACGGTGCCATATTCGGAAGAAGAACTTGACTCACTCAAGGTTCTAATTCCCTTAATGATGGTCGTACAGGAACAGAAGCAAAAGGTATCCGATATTTGACAACCGAGAATTGAATACGTTTGTAGATGCTTTCACTGCCAACGTGTGCGCGCAGAAACTGAAAGTGGCGGCGACAAGGAGCCAACATGTCGCTTATGGATCTTTGGAATGCATATCTGCAAATCCACGGCGACAAGGCGCTATGACCGTTTCAAACAGTTATTTTCAGTGGCTAGTCTGACACGAGTGGAATTTGGGCTGAATATGGCGTCACTTATTATGAAGTCTGTTATATATGCTATCGTTTCTCAAGACCATGCGATCAAAAGCGCTACATAAGCATATGTTGATAATATTTTCATCAATAAAAGTGTAGTTCCTGCGTCACGCCTGCATTTTTTAGACTATGGTTTGGTTTTCAAGGATCCGGTGCGACTGAAAGACGGAGCCAGAGTCCTTGGCTTGCAAGTCTGGGAAAAGATCACACTCTTCGATGGAAGCGAGGAAGCCCAATTCCGGAAATTCCTGATGAATTGGCCCGTCGGTGTATATTTTCTCTCTGTGGGAAACTTGTTGGTCACTTTCCCGTATGTAGATAGCTGCAAGTGGCAGTTACATTCATCAAGCGCCTAGCAACTGCAGCAACAAAGTACTGGGATGACAGAATAAAAGACGCGTTTCTCTTTGACATATTGGCAGAAACTGTGAGCAAAGTACGAGAAGCGGATTCCGTAGGAGGAGACTGGTATATGGGCGGCAAAGGAGTGGCACTGGATACGAATGGAACGGTTATTTAGGATGCGTGTTGGCTACGTCCAACTAACGATGCTCAGCACATCAATCTAGCTGAACTGGACGCAGCACTCAAAAGAGTCAATTTGGCCCTTCAGCGGGAAGCGACAGTGTTATACTTGGTCATCGATTCGGTGTGCGTGCACCGGTGGATTTCTGACACTTTGACTGAAAAAGCACGTGTGGACACGAGAACAGCTGGTAAGATGCTTATTAGGCGCCGGTTAGGAACCCTGCAATCATTCGCGAAAGAATATGGATTGACCACGATATAAAACCTGTGAAGTCCTGTCAAAACCAGGCAGATAGTTTCGCCAGCGTACCGCGCAGCTGGATGGATCTACTCAAGGAGAAAAGAGAGCTGGTGCTCGGAAGTTGCGCAACATTAAGACGACTGGATGAGGAGCAAGTGACTGACATCCAGACGTAAAACGAACATTATATTTTGCAAGATCGGTTGACCCGCAGGTGTCCAAAGAAACTGCTAAATCCGTTGTAAAAGCCTGTGAAATTTGTCGATCGATAGATCAGGCACCTGGTCTCTGGAAAAAAGGAGAACTCGGCATGAAGAACAACTGGAGCAGATTAGGGATGGCCATAACCCACGACAATGGTGAGAATTTTTAACTATCATCTTGCTTTCGTCGAGCGTAAATGAAATTGTCAGTAGCGTTCCAGACTGCATCTTGTGAGAATGCTATATTACTTTCTGTGACTTTTTTATTTGTTAAAGTTTGTAGTAATAAGTTCATTCTCTCACTTGTTTCAATGTGTGCCCCAGGGGTTGTTTTAGGGCTAATAAAAACACTCCATTTTTTGGGACTATTTTGCCATATTTGTCCCAAATGTTCTGTGTACGTCTATTTAGCAGTTTTGCATGGTGCTGAACTCAAATTTAAATATGTTAGGGCCTTGGGGATTTTGGGGGCTAAATGGGGGGGGAATGATGGGCTTAGGCATTTCTTTTTTTTCTTTTGCATGGTGCAGAACTCAAATTTAAATATGTATAGGCCTAAAACTGCATCGTTTGTTCATTTTTACCAGGATTTGACATCCCCTGGGGACTTTTGAGGCTAAATGGGGGGGGGGCAAATGCTGAACTTAGTCATTTTTTATGCCTCGTTCATTGTGCAATTACGGGGGACCATGCATGCTTCACTTCTTTTGGGTGGGTGAGGGGGGCTTGTAGGTTCATTGCAATATTCCGAATCCAAATCATGTCATCAATTTTTTATTAAAATTGAAAATTAACTTCAACAAATATCTTTCTAGATAGATAGATAGATAGAGCATTATAAATATTTTTTATATAAATATTCATTTTCGCTTACATAGTTATAATCATATTTCATTGATTCATCTGCTTCAAAATAATTATGAACATATCAATTAAGATGGTCGGTAGATAAGAACAAACCGGACATCAAGAATAAAAGCAAACACAAAATCAATAATAATAACACAGCACAGCGAATCACAAGTTACGCATTTAAATTAAAACATCCACCTTTTTTTGCATACAGTTATAATTATTAATTATTACACATACGTATGTGTGAATCTTTTTCACTGTTACCCTTTATGTGTCCCCATTCTTCTAACCACTTATTTAACGTCTTTATGGGGATGACGGTGACTAAGCGGTAACTGCCGCAGACTGAAGACCTGGATGTGCCAGGTTCAAATCCAGTTTGTTCCGCACAGGCACATTCATCTAATTTGCACCTGACCTTTTGTCTACTCTCCGAGAAAAGAGGTAAGTACACACTTCTTTAACGTCTTTCCTGTTGCCAGAGGGTGTAACTATAAAAGTGTAACTATAAAAGTGTCGCCCTAAACAAAACAACACTACGGCTTTATTTTAAAACTTTTATTGAAAAATCAATTCAGGTAACTTGATTATGTAGTAGAGCTGACATCTATTCAATGTAGCCTTCAGCATCAATCACCGCCTTAATACAGGTTCGGAACTGAGAACTTCTAGCTTCTATAAATTTTTGTCTGTTTGTAGTGGACTTATGCTGGATAAATCTGTTGTATGCATGTTGCCTCTGGGCAATGGCAGCTGCGCAAGTAGAAGTAAACCATTGGGAGAGCGGGGTTTGCTATAGAACTTCTGTGTGGGGACATGTGCTTCAATTGCTGCTTTCAACCATTCAGTAATCTCATTTGCGCACTGTTCCGCGGGAAGAGAAAATATATTTCCCCATGAGGCATCTCTGATGTTATTTCAAATGGCATCCCAGTCAGCCTTATTGCACCACCTTGTCATTTTGAGCAATGTCTCTTCAACCTGGGGACGAGAGTTTAGAGTTATGTTCATCATTATCGTAGCATGATCAGCATTCCCGAGTTGGTAATGGGCATTTGTTACACAATCCTTATGAACTGATGTCAGAAATAGATCTGAGGCAGGTCGGGAATATTACTGTCTGTCTAAAGGAATGTGACGATATTGAAGCATGATTTTACCACGTGGAAGTTATTTGTGATGGTATTTAAAGTGGAGCTTTATCACGTGGAAGTTATCGTTTATTAAAGTTTAAGCGGGATTTGAAGATGTGGAAGTCATTATTCGTGATGATATATAAAGAGGTGCTTGACCGCATGACAGTTATCGTTTGTAACGATATTACACTCAGATTTGACCGCGTCGAAGTTAACATTTGTGATGATATTTAATGCGGGGCTTGACTGTGTGAAATTTAGCGTTTGACGGCGTCTTCTCATTTAAGACGAACCCCGGGTCCGAAAGCTTAGGTGTGTTGTCTGATATCCAAAGAGAGTAGTTGGGGATATGTCCGTGCCACGTGGAGATGTTTTCGGTCCGAGAGTCAGGAAGAGAGAGAGAGAGAGAGAGAGAGAGAGAGAGAGAGAGAGAGAGAGAGAGTTGCTGTGGTTTTATCTGTATGCACTTCGTCACGTGTTCAGCACGCCAAAGAGATGGCGTCTAATTAGGTAAGCGAGAAAGGAAGTTCACTGCTACAACCGATCAGCAATGTCTTCGGGCCAAGATCAAAGTGTAGTATCTGTTCCGGCAGATGCTGCACTTAAGATAATTTGTACCAGTCAATGGAGGGGAAACCCTCTATACTGGGACAATTATTATTTTTGGTAACCAGAGTGCCCCCTTTTTGCCTACTTTTAGGGGAGCTGGTTTTTACCTCACATTAAAAACGGCCTTGTGCCTAATTTGCTCAGTGGGGGAGCAAATAAATACCATCTGTTCCGGCAGATACTGCAAGCAAAGACCCTATGTGAGGGCGACCCCACAGATAAGACCTTGTCAATGTAGGGGCAACCCTTCATACAATTGTCACCATCCAGCTCTCCTACTCCCCGGGGAGTTGGTCCCCATTTCCCCTTCACTCCTCCCATTAAAAATCGGCCTTGTGCCTAATTTGCTCGGTGGGGGAGCAATTAAATACCTGGTCAAGATCAAAGTCTAGTATCTGTTCTTCAGATGCTGAACTTCCATTTCTTGTTCTCTTTCGGTGGTGGAGCAGTCCTTCACGACTGAGATAATTTTCTTTTATTTTTTTACTTTTTGTCCACGTTAAAAAACGACCCTGGTGTCTAATTTTGTCCCGTGGGGAGGCATAGTAATTAGGTACAACCGGTCAGCAATGCTGTTATAAAACAAACATATTCAAAGTCTTAACCCATGAGTATATGCTGCTCTTGCTGTTACAGATATCTACCTGCCTGGATTGGTTCTGGTAGAAAAC
>NC_136506.1:71662801-71712801 GCF_053919585.1 Euprymna scolopes
GTTAAACATCTAAACAAATAGAGATTTATAAGAATCAGGATCGGTACTTGAATCGGGATCGGGAATTGCATTGAAATTGGGAAAAATATTGAAATTGTCCCAACACTAATATATATATATATATATATATATATATATATATATATATTCAAAATGGCGTAATGGAAACATATTATAAGGTATTTACAGCTTCTCTTCCAATTTTCGGATTTAAATCATGTCAAAACGCACTTTATTTCCTTTTGATGAATTGATTGTTGCTATTTCTTCTGATGAGTTAAGGGCAAAATAGATTCACTAATTGATATAATAATTAAATGATTGATTTTGTGCTACGAAACAGTAACTGTCAAGAATCGTAAATGTCAACTGAATTAAAGGAATAAATTGTAAGGTGGTCCACACCATGAACTTTGGAATATAGACTTTTGTCATGCATTCATTATATATATATATGTATATATAAAATGAAAATTACAATTGAATTTACCAAAATGATCCAAGATGGTAAAATTAAAGTAAATTAAAAATATTAAAGAATTAATATTTATAAAATTATCTCAGCCAGATATAAAAGCTCGATAATACCAAATAGGAAATAGAGCTTATAATATGAGCAAACAGTTAATGAAATATGTTAAAACACACTTTGAAATGAGTTAAAAACATATTTAATCTGAAAAGGAAACACTAGATAAATGGATAGTCCTTAATCCGCGGAGTTTCGAAGAAATACTCTCCTTCTCATCAGAGGGTAGGAATTAGCAAAATGAAGGATCGGATTTTGCATGCAGAAACTCCGCGGATTAAGGACTATCCATTTATCTAGTGTTTCCTTTTCAGATTAAATATGTTTTTAACTCATTTCAAAGTGTTTTTTTAACATATTTCATTAACTGTTTGCTCATATATATATATATATATATATATATATATATATATATATATATATATATATATATATATATATATATATAAGCGAGATAAGACAATGATAGAATTCAGATGAAAATCCTGATAGATATTACTTGAAGTAATATTTTCAAGGAGATCCTAGCCAAAAAGGAAAAGCTCAATATTTGCAAGGAGCAGTACACTTTCGCTATATGGAATATCGCTTTCTCCCATGGGCCTATTTTCTGCCCACCTGGATTTGTAACGCCAAATGACACTGGACTCCCTCCGATAATGGACCACCCAGCTTGTATCAACTTCTCTTTTCGTACAATTTTCTCCATATAATCATCCACAAATAATTTCAATAATTGTGCTGAAAAGCAAAATAGCGTCCACTCGCAGCTGAACATTTGGCTAACTGCATTTCATTTCCTCTGATGATATGAGCCATTGTTGAAAATCCATGGAGTAAGGAAATTAATATAACCCCTTCTATATGTTCCTTTGTCAAGCAATAAATTCTTAAATCAAATATATGCCTCTATATGTTGTTTTTTTTTCAGAATTTAAAATTATACCACTAAATTTATATATATATATATATTTATTTTCAGGAAGTTTAGATGAGATAAGTTATCGATACTGTCGGTTTCAACCCTGATAATAGGGAACCGTTTTTGATACCCATATCAAGCTCTCCTCAGCCGATACTCGTCTGTTTTATAACCGGAACGGGAAACATACACATACATTACAAGATCTCGTTCAGATCTCGTTTTTTTTATGCAAATCTCGTTTTTTTTAACAAAATTAAATTCAAATGATTAAATTTTTAAAAAATTGTCCGTTTAATATTTTGAACCCTAAAGAAAACAAAAGAAAAAAAAAACTTGCATATGCTTAAATGTATCTGTTATACAAGGTGTCCGTAAAGTTACTATACAGTCTTATTGTTTTATTGTATTATATTTGTATTAATAGTTGAAGATCTTCGACAATTTGTTATTGATGCATTTGCCGACCTTGATCGTGACTTGTGCGCCAAAGTTTGTCAGAGTGTGGTGTCACGTTGTCGAGAATGTATTGGAGCTGAAGGCCTCCAATTTGAATATTTGTCATAGAAATTGTTTGCCTTGATTGTTACAGTCTTTTCGGATGTAACACGTGTATTTTCTGAGATTTTTATAAACATAAAGGTGTTATTTCTTTTTATTTCTTTTGTTACAAATAAATATTTTAATACAATATCTTACTGTACTGTTAATATATTACAGGGTGTCTGTATAGTAACTTGTAAGACTGTATAGTAACTTTACGGACATCCTGTATATTATCATTCTGTGAACTATTCATCACGTCACCTATGGAAAAACATGGTTCATTTAATTCATTAATTTAAAAAAAATTCTTGTTTTAAACAGAATTGTTTTTATCCTAACTCAATGTCTAAACTAGTCTAAGAGAGATAATTTTGTAAAGGCCTGAAGCCTAATTCAAATGGATAATAATTATTTTTATTTTAATTTAACTTTATTCCTTTTCTACATGTACTGTATAATACACGTTTATATTCTCATTCGATCGCAGTATTTAATATGGGTCATTTGTAAATGTCTTTTAAATAGTCTGAAAAAAAAACCATTTTATATAAAGTTTAATTATACTCCTCGAAATTTTATTTTAAAACACTAATCCATCAAATTTATTAAAATCTAAATCAAAATTAAAATTCCAAAAAATATTAATTCCAAATTTAAAATTAAAATTGAATTCATGATTAAAATTTTTTAATCAATTTTAAAATCAAAATTAAACATTTATATTTTAAAATTTATACTTAAAAATTTAAATGTACTCTTTGTTTTGGGGGAAAATGATTATCTAGCCTAAGGAAAACCTTATAAATATATTCCTCTATCTTTTATAAACTATTAAATATAAAAATAAATAAAAACAAAAATAAAAATAAAAACAAAAACATTTTTGAATTCAGGCTTTATCTTTTTTCTCATCCCAGTTTATAAGGAGTGCTCTCCTTCTGTGTATACAATTTTTTAGACATTATTTCCGCACATTTAAACAGCTTTTTCCTGAACCATGAATTAACTGTAGAATATGGTACTTCTCAGCGCAACAATATATGTATATATATAGGGTTCTCGACGGTAATTCTTGGCCTGAAGACGTAGTCCTCCAACGCGAGTGATTACAGAAACATGTATGCACATATGTAGCCATTAATGTTTGTATAAATAAATTTAATATATATATATAATATATTTATATACATATAATATATTTATATACATATATATATTATATATATAATATATATATATATAATATATATAATATATATATAATATATATATAATATATATGTATAATATATATAATATATATATAATATATATTATATATATTATATATATTATATATATATAATATATATAATATATATTATATATATAATATATATATAATATATACATATTTTTTTTACATAGGCATCACCACATTATCAAGGCCAAGAGGCCACTCAAGGATAAGGGTTAAAGAGTGTACAGTAGAAATTGGACAATATAGTAATCATTAGTAATGAAAATTTTGGTAAATTTGATAACTTATATGGAACGGCTCATTAAGAACTTATTTACGTTAGACTTGAAGACAACCATATTGTAGTCAGCCGGAAAGCAGGAAAACGGAAGACAATTCCACAGGCGTGCAGTTCTAAAAAAGAAGCTTTGTTCATGGAATCTACGTTTAGGTTTAGGCACAGATAAAGAGTGGGGGGAATTATTGATAGTGTTTACAGCTAGACGAGTGTTTCTTGTGAAAGTTTGGCGAGGGGAGACCATAGATTGAAGCTCAGTCGAACACTTTCCATGAAAATAATGATACATCAGAGACAAACTCGCAACATCTCTTCTGTGAGATAGAGGTTGCAAGGAAGAGAAAAGGACATCTCCTATGAGGCTACGAAGTCTATTTTTAACTCTATCAAGGCAGGCCAAGTCCTTTCTAGCAGCTCCTGCCCAGATGTGGCAACAGTATTCCATCCTTGGACGTACCTGGCTCTTATATAGATAGAGAATAGCATCAGCAGTGAGATATCTACCGGATCGATAGAAATATCCCACCATTTTTCCAGCGGCCTTGGCAACAGATTTGATGTACATGTTCCATTTAAGATCAGGAGTAATGGTCAAGCCAAGAAGCTTGTCAAAACTAGAGGCCTCCTGAAGACGAGAGCCATTCATTTCAATTGATGCCAGATGTGGATCAGAATGTTGATGATGTTAAGAGAGAAGCTTGGTTTTAGATGCATTAAAAGTAACCAGCCACTCCTTACCCCATTGTACTACGTGCTCAAGATCAGAGGAGAGAGAATTGGAGAGAACTTGGTCGTTTACTGTCTTAGATGTGCTACCATAAATGGTAGTGTCATCAGCATAAATGTCTACAAATGATGTAAGGATGTGATTTGGAAGATCATTAATGTAGATCAGGAAAAGAGTTGGACCGAGGATGGACCCCTGAGGGACACCGGCATTAATACTGTGAGCTTCTGATTTTTTCCCCTCAACTACTACTCTTATGAACCTATCAGAAAGAAATGATTTAATAATTGAGAAGACATTTCCAGCAATACCATAGCTAGAGATCTTATGAAGTAAACCTTTATGCCATACCCTATCAAAGGCCTCAGATATATCAAGAGCAATTGCCATAGAAAGGTTGCCTCCATCTAGAGATTTGATAATCCTATGAGATATAACTGTAAGTACATCTGCTGTAGATCTAGCAGAACGAAACCATATTGAGTGTCACTAAGAATGTTATTTTTGTTGAGATGGTTGATTACTTCTGTATTTAACACAGATTCCAGCAACTTACTCATGACGCACAGGAGACTTATTGGCCTGTACTGAGAGGGGGATGAGCGATCACCTGAATTCTTAAATACAGGGCATACTGATGAAATTTTCCAGGGAGATGGGAAACTATTCTCCTTAAAACAACGTTTAAACAGTTTTGTAAGTATGGGCGCGAGTTCAGGTTGAAGTTTTTTGAGTACTATAATTGGAATACCGTCAGGGCCAGTTGCTTTACTGGAATCAAGGTTTTTGATTAGCTTGGCAACATCACGTACAGATATACGTATATCACATAGCATGTTTTCTGATACAGGAGGAAATATTGGGGGTTGGCGGCCTTGATCGCAAAGGGTAGAATTAGCTGCAAAGTTCTTGACAAAGAGTTTGGCTTTGTCTGATGCTGACGAGATTACCTCAGGTCCATTGATAATAGTTAGGATGGAGCACACGCTTCTGTTCAGGATTCTGTTTGCTATTTGCTAAAACTGGTGGGAACCAAGCCGCTGTTCAGCTACTTTGGACTTAACAGATTGAGCATACAACTCTCTTGCATTTAATACATATTATATATATTATATATATATATATATATATATTATATATATAATATATATTATATATAATATATATTATATATATATTATATATAATATATATTATATACAATATATATTATATATAATATATATTATATATATATTATATATATAATATATATTATATATAATATATATATATAAATATATAAATATATATATAGAAATATATATATAGAAATATAAATATATATATATAAATATATATATATATATGAATATAATATATAGATTGTATATATATATATATATATATATATAAATATATATATATATATGAATATAATATATAGATTGTATATATATATATATATATATATAAATATATATATATGAATATAATATATAGATTATATATATAATATATATATATATGAATATAATATATGTATGGCATAATCACGTTTACACACTGGTTCTCGTCATATCACCGAAGTTAAGCAACGTTGAACCTGGCTAGTACCAGACGGGTGACCATTTGGGAATTTTAAGCATTGTATGTGCTCTCCACTTATATCGGCATTGTTTCCAGTCGTCATGAACCTCTACTTGCCACTGGTATTTAATAACGCCAAGAGATGTGTGGTTGGATATTGCGCAATTCTTGTCGCAAAAATTCCACCTGCAGACACCTTTAAAAGTGGGTATCCATAGTCTGTCAAAACTGAAGGAAGCCGCAATGTATGTATGAATGTATATGAGATATATGTATGTGCTCGTGTGTACATATCTGTATGTGTGGAAATAATATAATGATTAAAAAGCGTAAAAATTTATGAACAAATATTTAATGCTATATTTCACTTCGATAAGTGCATATCTGACTGATTTCGTTTGTGGACATGAGAATCTAAAGAAGCGATTAGTGACGTATAAGCTTCAGAGTTATGCATTAATTCAAGGGGAACATTAGATCGGTGCTTGGACTTGGGAAAGAAAACAGGATGTCTGTTGGTGCTGAATAAATGTATGTGGGCGAAAAAATTGTAAATAAAATATCGACATTCGGCATAAGTAGATGTGTCTAAGTAGACGGAACTGAGTTGGCACAGAATGAGATTCGGTAGACTGTCGATGCCTACATATGGCTAGAACAACAGAATTGCAGATATAATCACTTTAAACTCATTTCCTTTGTTCTTTTATATCACTTCCCTTCTCTAACTCTTCATCATCTCTTTAATATAATTCCTTGTTTCGCATTTCTTCCTTGTCTAATTTTCTGCTTTTCTCTAGTCTTATTCTCTACTTAACTTTTTATTCTTTTGTCTAATTTTCTACTTCATAAACCTTCATCTTTTTACTTCCCTTTCTTGTCTAACTCTCTATTTCACATTTTCTATTTCTATTTCATCCTTGTCTAATTCTATGCTTCACATCTTACTTTTTGTCTAACTTTCTATAATTCGAACCACTTCTTTTGTCGAACTCCTTACTCAATATCCCTTCATTCTCTACTTCACAACTCTTTGTTGTCTAGCTTTCTCTACTTCTGCATCACTTCTTTTGTTTAACTTTCTCTACTTTGCATCACTTCTTTTGTTTAACTTTTTCTACTTTTCATCACTTCTTTTGTCTAACTTTCTCTACTTCTGCATCACTTCTTTTGTTTAACTTTCTCTAATTTTCATCACTTTTTCTAACTTTCTCTACTTTTCATCACTTCTTTTGGCTAATTTTCTCTACTTTTCATCACTTCTTTTGTCTAACTTTCTCTACTTTTCATCACTTCTTTTGTCTAACTTTCTATCTCCTCTCCCTTCATTCGTTTACTTCTATAATCTGCATCTCTTCTTTTGTCTAACTTTCTCTACTTTTCATCACTTCTTTTGTCTAACTTTCTCTACTTTTCATCGCTTCTTTTGTTTAACTTTCAACTTGATAAAGAGAGCTACACGGAGAGAAAGAAGTTTTAAAAGAAATATGTTGCACGTACTTATTAACTCTTCTAATTTGTTGTCTTACCGGGAAAGGCTGGTTAACCATGTTAGTGTTTAATAAAATCCATCGAGATGTAAATAAGTGCTTAATTTTGTCATAGAAGTTTTATACATAGGAGTCGGTGGAGATTACATGGGTATATTAAATATACAGTGATTTAATAGTTCCAGTTGAAAAATACAAAAACGTCAATAAACCTTATACATAACATTTATAATGTAGCAAGAACGCCCGATGTTGCTCGAGATTGAATGAGGATAATTACTATTTTTTTTTATTATGTTCATAAAACTATATTATTTCATTTGTTTTCACTGCCACCTTCTTTCCCGTTTTTTTTTTTTTTTTTTTTCAATTTTCACACCAAACAAGGCACAGTGCCACTTTGAAGCAGGGGGCTACTATCAGGGACTTAATTTGCAGGGGCATTATGAAGGGAGATGAGTAGAAAGAGGTTTGTTCACATTACACTTGAACTTCTGCATATCAGTACAGTTAGGAAAGCAGAATCCCGAAAGGGAGTTCTAAAGACCTTCCGTTCTGGGGAAGAAACTACTGGAGTAAAAGGCTTTCTTGCACCTAGGGATCTCTACTGTAAAGGGATGAGAATTACTAGCTTGTCGGGGGTAGTTACGTCGAGGAGGTACAAGTGTTTGCAGTTCGTCAGAGCATTCACCATTAAATTATTTGTAGAACAGGCAGAGGGCTGCAACATCTCGTCGATGGGACAGAGGCTGAAGCCTAGATGACAGTTCAGGACCTATCAGGTTGGCGACTGTCTTTTGAACCCTGTCCAGGAGCGAGAGACAAGCAGCAGATGCACCAGCCCAGATGTGACAACAGTATTCCATACATGGGCAAATGGTGGTCTTATAGAGGTACAGGATATTTTCAGGTGTAAGTAATTTTCTAGCACCGTAGAGGGAGCCAACCTTCCTTGCAGCAGCCTTGGCAATGCTCTCAATGTATCTATTCCAGTTCATATTCCCTGCAAACTTTAGGCCGAGGAGTTTAAAAGAAGTACTTTCAGGCAATGTGTTCTTGGCAATTGCTATTGGTGGTTGAGAAGGTTTCTTGTAGTTATTGAAGGAAACAAGCTTAGTCTTAGCAGTATTGAATGTGACCATTCATTTTTGTCCCCATTCCACTACAGATTGGAGGTCATCCTCTAGTGTTTCTGCCATTTCCTTGGATATGTGTTAATTTGTTTTCCCCTCATATCTGTTATAGAGAGTGGTGTCATCGGCAAATATACCCATCTCCGATACAATTTTATCAGGGAGGTCATTTATGAATATCAGGAATAATAGAGGTCCAAGGATAGACCCCTGAGGTACTCCAATATTTATGTCATATTGTTTAAATGTACGGCCGTCGAGGACAACTTGGATTTTTCTCTTACTTAAGAAGGATTTAATTACATTATGAATTCTTCCAGTGATTCCATATGATCTAATCTTCCTTAGAAGACCATCGTGCCATACCCTGTCAAAAGCCTTAGACATATCGCTCTACCCTCCCCTGTTTTGTCCAATGAACGGTATATACGTTCAGAAACCTTAACACACTCGGAGCAAACTCAAACGTGGGAAGACACTTTGAATTAGTGTTGAAATAAATATATGTATTTAAATTTTGAAGGAGGCTTTTTCACGTGGGTCATTTAGGAATGAGGGGGGGGTCACATAGATATTCAACATAAATGATGATGTAGAGATTCGGCATCACTTCCGTTGTCTTTCACAGAATTTTTTTATACATATGATTTAATTTAATAAAAATAGGATATATTTAAAATTTTAGGGTACAGAGAGCTTATGCCTTCATTGCCCTCTTGGGGGTGCACTTAGATATTCCGAAACACTTCCATTATTTTCCTATGAAAATTTTACATAAGAATTTACTTTTAGATTTTATCTATATTCTCTAACCTTTCTTTCTTTAATGAACACACAAGCATTGCACATTGAGTTTTATATATAAGGAGATAGATCACAGTTCGCATCCATTGATAGTGTTTTAGGTAGAGTATATCTACCTGAATATTACAGATGTTCGCCATCTTGATTCGGTTAACTCCACAATTCTCTCTAACCTTTTTGGTGACTGGTAAAAGACTCCTACACAATCATGGAAGTCATGATCCTCTGGGATCATAAATATAGATTTATTTTCCTTAACCATTTCTTTTTTTCTACCTTTCTTACTTCGTTTTTACATAATATCCTTTTTTTTCTGACTCCAATTTAAATTTGACTTCGTTCTTTAGTTTGTTTGTTTTTTTTTTTTGTTTTTTTTTTCATGATTTTATTCCGTTTGTTCTCGTCGTTGCAGGCCTGGAGACAGAACGGGAGAAGACCTCGATCTTATCTATTGTCGGTTAAAAGAAATCCAGGCATTTGACAAGTTCCATCCAATGTTACTACATCAAATATGCATCGTCGGATACTACGAGGATCTCGAGAAAGGAGTCACCTGTAAGTTTTTACATTCTCTTATCTTATATATAAAGTTGCGTCAGTGTGTCATGTATGAAAAATAATTACCTGGCATTCATTTCAAGTAATTTTTTTTAATATATATAATGTGCATATACACTATTACTGTTTATAAGAGAATTATAAATTCGTAAGGAATTTGTCTTCCTACCACAAAAAGTGTTCTTTGACGCATGCACAAATATACATTTATACGTTAAACAACATTATTTTTTTATTTACTTGTTTATATGCATATGAATATGGCTCAGAAGATAACGAATAAGGCACGAGGAATTTCCACAGGTTCTGCTAGTGATTATTTGAATTACTGTGTTCCTTCTTGTGGACTGGTGATTTGGAAGAGAACCAGCCTTAATGCATCCTCTTCATTGAATGGTAAAAATCAAACTAATTGTGTAGGAGGAAAATATTCGTGTAAGCACATTTTGAACTGGTCCAACAAACAGCATTTATACCCCAAGTCATTTTATTGGTTGTTGGGCAAATTACTCATTGCTAAACTTTGTTTATATCAAGAGAAAATTGTATATCCAAAAATGCGACGGTTACAAATTTATTTTATACGAAAATAGTTCGCAAACAATAAATTCCATTTAATCAATAGATGGAACTCTGCCGGGTACTAACATTTCCCGGATGCTACCAGATCAATTTGTCTGGATATATTGATATTCCGACCTAAAATGCACTAAAGGTTGATGTTATTGTTGTTTTTATTTCTCTTTGCAAAACTCAATCATGTTCTGCAAAGTCGAAATAATAATTTTCTTCTACAAAAAAAAAAGGAAATACCATGAAAAGATATTTGAAGATACAAAGAACTTGAAGCATAAAAAACATTTTTTCCCAAATTACTGGATTTGGCATTGAATAACCTCAAAAGTGTTGATATGCCGTAAAACAGCAACCAATATTACCATTTTGGGTCAACGTGGACCTGGGAGTAATGGTGACTAAGGAGTGTCTCTAAATTAAGACCCTACAACCGGATGTAGTTTAATATCACACCCACTTGCTCTTCACTGGCATCAGTTTTCCTCTATCAGGACTCTACAGACAAATTTATCTTCAGTTGACCTTTGACAAGTAAATAATTTCCTTTACTAGACAAATAGAAAAGTTACTAGCCAAATCCACATGATTTTTAGAATATGACATCTTCGTTCTGTGACAAGTACGTACATCATAAAGATTTTTTTGTATTTTTTTTTTAAATAAATTAAAATTTAAATATACACCCAATTTTATGGTGAGATATGAATGCTTATAAACATTCGAATTTCTTCAGATATTTTTAAACAGCCTTTGTAAAAAAAATAAAAAAGAGTATATTGTTCTATTAAACCTTTATTGCTTAAATAATTTGACTTTGTTCGTGTTATTACAAAAAAAATAAAGGTGAAAAGACATTGTTCGGCACTTTTACAAATTTAGGAAGAGATTTTGTAGTCGATAAATGGAGTTTTCAGATAAAAAAAACTGATTTATTTTTGTCAATTCTAATAAGTTACAATGGTAGCTTCCAAATTATGCAGTCGAAATTACCTAATATCACTGAATTATTAAACAAAAACTTTAATCGTGTTAACAGCTGAAAATTTTCCGCCATCTTTTTTCAATCGAAACGAAAAATGATCTCCCTTTTGAACTCTCCTGTGTTTTACGAGCGTTTTCATCAAATTCTATTTTTTATTTTCTTAAATAAATAATTTTCTACCTTATCGATTTTCGTAACTTTTGGATATAATCATCTTAAAAGTACGAAAAATACGTAGATACCATTGTTTTCATGTAAAATTCAATATTACGATTTCCGAAATTTCATCCCAATAGTGTAGAAGCGCCCATTGTTCACTTAGTAATGAGTTTTGAAAAATTGTTGATGAAAGAAATACAATTGCCAAGAGATTTTATCATTTCTAGTCTCCATTTAGAAAAGTCACTTGCAAATGCGACTGTTTCACTCGCAACGTAAAGCCCTGCCTATAAATGAAATGCTCACAGAAAGAACACTAAAATTTCTGAACTGATCAAAACACACCTAATGAATAAAACAATAATTTTTTTTTGCAAAATTCGAATTCATTCAGCAACATAGACGCCTTCTTTTTTATGCTTTTATGCCCTTTTTTTTTTTTTTTTGTAAAACGATTTATCTTTGGCATCAAAATATACGTCAGTCTCATTGGAATCAAGTCTCTTTCTCTATAGCATGCTTTTGAGGTCTGCCAACACTGAAGTTCAGATCTGAAAAATAATGTGTGCTGATGCCATTCGAAGTGCAATCTTGCTGAACCATGAGAACTGTAGAGGCAGCTTGCGAAATATCAGAAAAC
The DNA here is from genome assembly GCF_053919585.1 of Euprymna scolopes. Taxonomy (NCBI): domain Eukaryota; kingdom Metazoa; phylum Mollusca; class Cephalopoda; order Sepiida; family Sepiolidae; genus Euprymna; species Euprymna scolopes. The sequence goes on from NC_136506.1 coordinate 71,674,954, forward strand.
GCCAGGGAAACTACTACTATTACTACTGTACGGTTTGACGTCTTCTGTTCCCAGTTGCTGATGTATAAAGGGCCTCTTGTGTTATTGTTGGTGTTGATAGTTGCTCTCCAGCCATTACGATTATTGGCCAGATGCTCTATGATGTTTAGAGCGTGAAGGTTAGCCCTGATGTTGTCCAGCGCAGCCATAGCTTCTTTGGCCGGCTGCCGTATTTGCCTCTGGCATCAAAGGACAACATTCTATGTTGTCATCCATTTTTTTCACGTGCCTAAATCATTCCACGCCTCAGGATAACTTCCTAAGAAGAGATGCCAAGATGTTCTTTAAGATCGGCCATGCGCCCATTGTGCGTAATTTTTGAACAACAGATCCATCTGACGATGGCGTTGTTGTTTCTTAGAAGCCATGTTCATATCATCAACGGTGACAACCCAGTTTTCTATGACATGACGTATGAAAAGTTATATTAAATTAATAAAAGAAAAAAAGAAAAAGAAAAAAGAAGAGTGTATTATTAGTATTATTATTATTAGTAGTAGTAGTAGTAGTAGTAGTAGTAGTAGCTCACAAGGAGCTTTCACTCAGGTCTTCAATGATCTCTCCCTGAAAACAGCCGGTGGTGTTCCCTGGAAGCTGAGTGGCAACAAGTCTCTCCAGGTTTCCAGTACTCTCCACCTTTTTCGATAACATTTGCAAATAAATTTGCATTGTCGCAACAGCTGCTTGCCATTGATTTCTCGTTGGTAGCGGCTATTGGTCTTTACTGAAATTTCAGTGGCAATAACCCCACCCCCAAGGTCCCAGTTCTCTTCGCACTTATTCGGCTGAGATCTGGTCAGTTCATTGGTCTTTCCTCTACTTGGTTATTTGGTCTCGCTCTTTTTTTGGGGGGGGTGGGGGGGCAGTGATGTGGCAATGGGAGGATGGGGTGGGGTTAGAGAACTTATAGATATGCGGCTTCAGTGTTCTTGGCTCCACGTAGTGCTTCATGTTTTGCCTTTGCAGCAGTTTGTCTGGTCCACACTTGTTGCTCCTGTGTGTTAGTTTCCACATTCCAGGATTTTTTTAATATTTCAGCTGTTTTCATTATTGTTGTTCGTTGTATTTTTCCAGTCATATAATAGTTTGCATCCAAATTTTCTTGGATCGGCCGACTTTTTTCCGGCCTTTCACCTCAAGGATTTGCATTTTCTTATTCAAAATTCACTCCTCTCAATCGTTAGAACTTTATCAAGTTTTCATATATTCAGCCTTATTTTTTTAAATTATAAAAAAATAGATGTATTTTTTACCTTTGTAAGATAAGAGCTCAAATTAAAGAAACGTCTTCCTTGTCGTCATATTTCTTTAAAATAATATTAAGAAAAATCATTTTCTTTTTAGCAATTGCTTGAAACAATTTTTTTTTAATATATCGTAAAATATATGATCGATACGTGTATAATTTGCAAATAATTTTTCGCAGGTGTTTATTTATTTGCCAGTCCAATGTTCAACGTCGGAAAATGCAATAAACGATGATGGAACTTTCTACAATTATTGGATTATGCATGGGAATATTCCTGGAGCACATGTATACCATTCCATTGCAATAAGTTTGCTCTTACTCTTTTCCCATCTGAAGTATTTCTGGGAAAAAAATTGCCCCATTCCAAATTGAATTTTTAAATTAAAATGAAAGCTATCACGCTTCGAAATTATTTCGATAAAGCTTTATAGTTTACATTATCTCGATTATTTGGACTAGTATTTTCATCTTGTATATTATTTTTTAGCAAAGTTTCGGCCGATTTAATCTCCAACCTTTTCCAATTATAGAGCCTGGAAAGCGCATTTTGAACAATCATAATGCATAACAGTGTTGTGCAGTGGTCAGGTTTTTGTATTTGGAAAGCCTCACAACACAGGAGACTTTTGTTGAAATGGAGAAACATACAGTAATGATACCTCATCACATGAACTTGTAAAACGCTGGCATCGTGAATTCAAACATGGCCAGACATCAGTGGAAACAGCCCCCACACCTGTTCATCCTCCTGCTGCCATTGATGAGGCATCTGTCAGTAAAATTGAGGCTGCCATTTTGGAAGGTCGATGTGTGACTATCCAATAATAACCCAAGATGTCAAAATTAGTCCAGGGTATATGGAAACAATCATTTATGACAATTTACATTTGAATAATTGTTAAATCTACTTTTACCATTGGTCCAAAATGTATGCACACTGACAGCGAATAAAACACAACACAGTTGATCTATAAATTAATATATTGTTTTTATTTCATACCGACAAATCAGCTTCTGATTATAAGCTATTACTGATGTTTTGACATTTCTGAAAGTACGTGACTTTGGTGCATGGTTGGATTGGATGTGGGCGGTGAAGAAATGTGACAGTCTTGCTTCTCTCTGACCAACTACCCGCTTCCTCTATCTGACGATTTATATATACATTCTTTTTCCATTGGAATGTTTAATATTTCCTATTGTCCCTTATCCAGTCCTTTGACCGATATCCTCTCACATATTTCTAGGCCAAATTATATATTTCAATAGGCAATTGTGGAAAGTCCTGCATTCTTTACATGGAATCCATTTGTGTGTGTGCAACTCATTGAATGTTTCTCTTCCAAGGGTAGCTTGCCAACAATACTAAACAGGATTCATTTCACAACTGAATCAGTTCAAACACTTGCGAATCAGCAGAGCCGTAATTTGACACATAACTCATAGAGATATAAATCTTTACACATGTAGATTTTCAGTCAAATCAGAGAATTAGAAGTGGGACAGGAGTATTACTCATTGAACACCTCTCGTATTAAGCAATGTTGACATAAATACTGAAAATCGATACATAAAACATCGATACATAAAACATCGATACATAAAACTCTTTATGACATTTTATGTGAATAAAATAAGATGATGATTGCTTCTTATTGACAGAAGTTTTCCATCTCTTCAGTTAAATAATGTGTGGCTGCATGCACGCAGGTGACTTTTTAATCCAGCTTTAGTCCTACATGAAAATACACATATGTGACATAAAAACTTTCCTTCTTGTGAAGGTGATCGCATAGTAATATTGTGAATCCTCGAATGCCGTATCAGGCCACTTTTAGATTCGCAGATTACATCTCAAATATGACAACTTAGCGTTGCCGGGTGTGCTGAAAAAGCCTACTCATAAGACTGTCGCTCCTGTCTTTGGTTGTATGATTTCAGATGATTTACAAAACCAGCGTTTGACAAAAGGTATTTGCCACTTCAGTTCCTGCTGTAATTTCTCTGACATTATAATTTCGTCTTGTTGGCTTAAAACACGTTTTAAGACAACAAGATGCAACTCTTCAAAAATTTTGCAACTTTCTCTGGTGGTTTCTTCTCCACAGTGATTGATATACAACATACATACATACATACATACATACATACATACATGGCTCCATTCAGTCTTGACAGACTATGGATACCTACTGTAAGAGTGCCTGCACTTGATATTTTTGTGGCAAGAGTTATGCAATCTCTAACCACACCTCTCCTAAGTTGGTGTTGTTGAATACTAGTGGCAAGCCGAGATTCAGGACGATTGGAAACAATGCTGGGATAAGCGGAAAGTACATACAGCACCTATAATTCCCAAACGGCAACCCATCTGATACTAGCCAGGCTTAACGTCGCTTAACTTCGGTGATCTGACGAGAACCGGCGTGTCAACGTAATTATGACGTATGTAATGATGATTGCAAAGTATTGTCAAACGAGTGCCACTCCCTCAGTCACTAAAGTCCATGTGCCTGAAGATGATTTTTCAGCCCTGCCAGCGATTTGCACATCCTCAAGCAGACATGACACTCAAAACGTTTATTGGTTTGGATGAACTAACAGCAGCGGAACCTGTATCATCGTGTACTTTCATGTGATTAATAAAACCTGCCTTAGACAATAGAGCCCGATCACACACCTCACAGATGCAAAGATCTCCATGGTTAGGCAGTAAAGTTTGGTGTTTTCTACATGCTCTCTTGAGTTTCACTCGGTTTATTTATGCTGCTTCAAAGTGTTCTGTGCTCCTGTATACCAGTGTCCTCCACTGTTTGCGATCATACGCTAGGGACTCCAAACTGTCAACAGGAATATGAAAGCTCACCAGACTCTCCTTGATGCTATCACAAAAACGTTTTTTGGGCTTGTGCTGGGGTCTTTTGCCAAGAAAAAACTCAGTATAGAACAGCTGTAATACATAGACCCCCCCACACACCCACAACACCCCCACACAAACATATATATATATATATATTGAATTTTTCCATAATTTTTATAATGATGCCATTTTTTTTAAATTAAAACTGAACATTCATATTACCACACACCAAAATATGTCACATCTGATAATTCTTGACGAATCGCTAAATCTAATAATATTTTTTTAATGATTATAGTTATGAAATATTTAACGTTTATCGATTTTGATTCAAAATTATTATTTTCTTCTTTTTTTTTTGTTCTGTATTAATTTTTCTTGTTTTGGACAAACAACTCAAAGAAAAAGAAGAAAAATAAAAGAAAAAAATTTTCTGAAATATATTTTTTTTGACTGTTCGAATTATTGACTTAGTTTCTGCAATATTCCAATACAGAAATGAAACTCTGAAAATTATTTTCATTACTCTCCAGTGTTTTGTGAGAAAACAGGATATTAATGATTTTAATTTAGTTTTTTTTTCTTAATCTATATAATTATGATTATAATATTCTGTGGATCTTGCTTGCTTGCTTGCTTGTTTGAATCTTGTCTTTGACGATCGACGATTGCATATTTTAAAAAAGGAATGATAGGTGAATATATATATATATATATATATATGCATATATTACATATATATATATTACATATATATTACATATATATATATTACATATATATATATTACATATATATATATTACATATATTACATATATATATATATATGTAATATATATATATATTACATATATATTACATATATATATATTACATATATATATATTACATATATATATATATTACATATATATATATTACATATATATATATTACATATATATATATATTACATATATATATTACATATATATATATTACATATATATATTACATATATATATATATATTACATATATATATATTACATATATATATATATATATTACATATATATATATATATTACATATATATATTACATATATATATTACATGTATATATATGTATATATATTACATATATATATATTACATATATATATTACATATATATATATATATTACATATATATACATATATATATATATTACACATATATTACATATATATACATGTATATATATATATATTACACATATATTACATATATATACATGTATATATACATATATATATACATATATATTAAATATATATATATATATATTTCACATATATTACATATATATACATGTATATATATATATATATATGTATTACATACATATATTACGTATATATATACATATATATATTATATATATATATATACACACATATACATTACATATATATATACACATATATATCACAAAGACAGGGTGTCCCAGAAGTCGCGCACCATGTCGATTTATATAAAAACAAATATGAATATCATTGAATATCAATTTTATTAATCAAAATCAGAATAGATGCTCAAATGGTTTACCTTCAGCCTGAATACATGCATCGATTCTTTTTATAAAACCATCTTTTACTCTAATGAGGGTTTCAGTAATTTGCATGTTTGGCTTCAAACGTATTTAACACGTATTTTATTCTTCAAATTTCACTCAGCGCTTCTAACGAATATAAACAAAAAAAACTACCGATATATATATATATATATATATATATATATATATATATATATATATATATATATATATATATATGAATGAGCCGGAAATACAAGGAAACACATGTCTATGGATACTCTATCTGTCTATTTCTTTCTTTCATTCTCTCTCTCTCTCTCTCTCTCTCTCTCTATATATATATATATATATATATATATATATATATATGTATATATATATATATATATATATATATGTATATATATATATATATATATATATATATATATATATATATATGTATATATATATATATATATATATATATATATATATGTATATATATATATATATATATATATATATGTATATATATATATATATATATATATATATATATATATATATATATATATATATATATACAGGGTGTCCCAGAAGTCGCGCACCATGTAGATTTATATAAAAAAACAAATATGAATATCAATGAATATCAATTTTATTAATCAAAATCACAATAGATGCTCAAATTGTTCACCTTCAGCCTGAATACATGCATCGATTCTCTTTATAAAACTATCTTTTACTCTAATGAGGGTTTCAGTAATTTTTTGACATTCAATTATTATCGCATCTTTCAAATCATCAAGAGTGCGTGGACGATTCTGGTAAACTACAGATTTAAGATGTCCCCAAAGGAAATAGTCGCCCATATCGAATAAAATCTGAAACAAAAAAAATATAAATATAAATATATGGTGCGCGACTTCTGGGAGACCCTGTATATATACATATATATTAAATATATATATACATATATATTTAATATATATACACATATATATACATATTAAATATATATATACATATATTTAATATATATATATATATATATATATATATATATATATATATATATATATATACATATATATTACATATATTTATATTATATATATACATTACATATATATATATATTATATATATATTACATATATATGTATATTACTTATATATATTTATATATTACGCACACACATATATATATATATTACACACACACATACATATATATATGTGTGTGTATGTAATATATATATATATATATATATATATATAATATATATATATATATATATGTATAAAGAGAGAGAGAGAGAGAGATTAGTAATGGGACGATTCTAAAATATTTTTCCCGATTCTAATACAATTCCTGATTCCGTATTAAATTCCTGATTCTGATACAATTACCAATTCTGATTCTTTATAAATCTCTAAATATTTAACTATAAAGTTGTTATTATGTCCCTATTATCGTAAAACCGCATGAACGCATGTTTACATATACTTCCTCAAACGTAAAAAAAAAAAACACTTTTGAAATGTGATGTGCAGATTTTCGTTTTACTGTTAGTTTAAAGTCAATGAATATTTATTATTTTATTATTAGCCCCAACAGTTGAAGATTTTGTTTTAAACAAAATAAAATAAAAAAGATAATTTAAGGAATCGTTCTTGTCATCAGAAAATAAGCACACATTTTTTCCGATTCCGATACCAATTCCAGTACCTGCAAAACTTCTGATTTTTCCGATTACTGATTCCAATTCTGATTAATCGTCCCAACACTAATATATATATATATATATATATATATATATATATATATATATATATATATATATATGACTTAGGTGCCATCAGCTAAAATCAAAACCAAATCATACAACTCTCCACCCTCATTTCCTTAGCCTTTGAGTCACGCCTTATATATATATATATATATATATATATATATATATATATATATATATATACATATATATATATATATATATATATATATATTAGTGTTGGGACGATTAATCAGAATTGGAATCATGTCAGTTGATAATTGTATTTTAAACAATATATATTGTAATATATATTGTAATATATATATATAAGTTTGGATCTCACTACTATATATTAGGTTCAATATAACAATAGATAAAGAATTGTCCCTATAATAATAAATACATAGTCTGCATGAATTAAAATATCATATTTAAGCGTATCTTACAACCAGGCACCGGCTTAAAGTGATGACTCCTATTTTTATTTCGCACGAATGGATTAGTTTACATTGGGTGGCCTGCTATATATATATATATGTATATATATATATATATATATATATATATATATATATGGTTTATTTTTTATTACCGTTTTATCTGTTTGGTTACATATGTTTCGGATGTTGGACCGTATGGTCTGACGAGGCTGTTAGATTGTTAACACGGTCCAACATCCGAAACATATGTAACCAAACAGATAAAACGGTAATAAAAAAATAAAACACATATTTGCTCTGCAATAGTATTGAGCACTCTCCTCAGGTTTTTACTAATTACCAGTTTTACTATATATATATATATATATATATTGTTTAAAATACAAGTATCCACTGACATGTGTTTCGTTATCTACGACTCATCTACGACTATTAGCGAGATTCGAAATTGGGACCCCATGGAAAGAAGCCTAACCTCTACCATTGGCCCATCTCGCGCGACTACTGAATATATCGCGATTTATGTAGATGTTATTTATTTGTTTTTGTTTGCGATACTTTGGGAATGAATTCAATTATTTATACGTGAGTGCATTTTTATCTAAATGCGCGTTGGGAATAATTTTCCTTATATATATATATATATATATATATATATATATATATCATTACAAACATCACTATAGATTTATATTTATTACTTCATTACAAATAACACTATTCATTCATTTGATTAGTTATCAATACCGGCGGTTTCATGGAAACAAGGTAATTCCTGCCTTTAGCTCAATACCAAATGTGCTACAAAATCATAGGCATAAGAATGGATATACTTGGTATTCTTGGACCCAATGGGCAGGAAGTATTGATGGGTTATCAAATTAATGTATAGGGCTGTAATATCCCCTATTTTTATTCCGCCCGAATGGATCAGAGGGGATTGCAAATTCCATTGTTATGATGCTAGGACTTATGCATTCATGACCTGAAAGTTTCATCCCCTTTTGCGGATATTGACGGTGAGAGACCCCAAGATAGCAACCCCTGTTATGGACGTGTATCAGAAGCAGAGATTTATCATTGAATCCGTGACAAAAGTGCATTGAGTATGCTGATGGTTATGTAGAAAAATAAATTCTGGAGGATAAAAGGTCGATCATTTTAATGGTACTACTCCCGTTTCCGTAGGTCTTTAAGCTTTTGTGTTAAAAAATAGGAGGCTTTACTTTTGGAACGACCCTCATATAATGATGTATGCATATATATGTCTATCTCTATCTCTACTATTATATAAAAGTCACTTTGTGTGTGTGTGTGTGTGTGTGTGTGTGTGTGTGTGTGTGTGTGTGTGTGTGTGTGTGTGAGAGAGAGAGAGAAAGAGAAGGAGAGAGAAAGTTCCTCATAGGTTCAGCCGTTTCGGAACCTATCTTTTACAAATTCCACACAAAGCTAATTTATATTTCTGGCAGTGGTCTTAGATATGTTTTGTACAGAAATTCATCCTATAAGTATCGAAAAGCGAAAAAATCCGATCTTAAAAATAGTTTTTTCTTCTCTCATAGATAAAAAAATAATTTTTACAGGGGGATCATTTTACGTTACACCGGCCAAAGTTATACCGGTGTAATGAAAAATAATCCCCTGTAAAAAATTCTTTTATATACCTATGAGAGAAGAAGGACTATTTTTAAGATCGTCAAGCCCAAATATCAGCTGACGTGATGTTCTTAACACGTACAGGCGGAATTTGACGAACGACATTATCATTATAATTTTTTTATTATTATTATTTTAGCAAATTACTCCACCAGGCAAATTGTTCCCCATAATATATAAAATTCAATAGAGGATTGATTCTGTAATAATACATACGAAATTTGCATAAATTAAAATATCATGTTTAAGCGATTTGTACGACTGGGCAACGCCGAGCGTCGAGCTAGTCTATGGATATTCCTAATATTATTAGTAGTTATTTCATAATAATAATAATAATAATAATATAAATAAACGGATGAATTTAGATTATGACTGATTGTCATTATCGCAACAGCCGCTTATCATTAACTTTTTCCCTGGAGTCTCATCATGTTTCGTGTTCATACACTAGTCAGTAATTCTATATAAAAAAAAAAAAAACGAATAGATTGTTTGATTACTTAATAAGAGGGTCATATTTATTTATGTATAATAATTGCAGAAGTTCAGATTAAAATGGTACCTAGGGTTTCAAGCTAGGAGTGGAGTCGAACCAAGCGAGAAAGATTTCTGGATTTTCTTGCGTTTTAATTATGAATCGCTCTACTTCTTTCGTTAGGCATCATTTTTTTTTTTTTTTTTTGCATGCGTTCACCAACCACCCTCAGTTTGAAACTTAAGATACCATGCTGATTGAATGTATGTTTGTGAGATGAGAATTTATAATTATTTATTTTTTTATTATTTGGAACATTATTCTCATCTTGATTGGAGTTTTTTTTTTCACAACGTTTCGGCCGATGTAACCTCCGACCAGATTCATGTGCAGATTCATGGTTTCAGTTTTGGATATTATTGGTGAATAGTGAAAAAAAATAGTTGATTTATTTGCTTCCCCAACGAACACAGCCGTTAGAAATTTAAAACGTATATAGCGCCAAGTCTATTTTTTTTAAATTTATTAATAAATTCAGGTCCATTCCGATGCATGTCTATTTTTGAGATGAGGATTTATAATTATATTTACATTCAGTGTGAATATACCCGAAGATGGTTGGAGGTTACATCGGCTGAAACGTTGTGCAAAAAAAAACAACCAAGATGAGAATAATAGTTCAAATAATACAAAAAATAATCAAGGTACCATGTTGATGTGGATGTCTGCAATATTATAAATAAACTCACTTTATGCTCTTATTATTAAATAAATTAAGTTCACCAATAAAATTAAAAAGTCAATAGAAAATGTGAATAAAAAATAATGGTGGCACAAGAAAATGAAAAAACATGAAAAAAAATAACGTTTGTGTGAAAACACATAAAAAAGTCAAATTATGAAATCTATAATATAAAGCTCAATGTGTGTGTGTGTGTGTGTGTGTGTGTGTGTGTGTGTGGTAACGAATAGGCTCCTATATGGTTGACTATTTAAAAAAAAAACTGATTACATAAAATGATAGAAGATGTATCGAGACACAGGAATGGGTATGTTTGATCTGGCAGAACGGTGGTTCATTAAAATTGTGGGGTCTGCGTTCGCGCCTGGTCCACAAAGTATGGAAATATAAAATTTTAAAAATTAAAAAAAACGTTTACAAGTGTTTTTGATATAGATGTACATAAGAATACTTTTCATAAGTATGTTTTAACTTAAATAGGGATGGTATAATAAAATTGTGGGGTCTTCGTTCGCGCCTGGCCTCCATAGAATGGAAATAGGCACACACTTTAATAGACTTTTCATATCTATCTGCGTAAGTATACTTTGATAATTATGTTTCATTTTGAAGAAATATGGTATAATAAAATTATGGAGTGTTCGTTCGCACCTGACCTCCATAGAATGGAAATATGTCACAAAGTTTAACAAGGTTTTTTTTTTTAATATAGATCCACAGAATATTATGATAAGTGTTTCAGTGTGAACAGGTATGGTATAATAAATTATGGGGTTTATCTATTTTATTTTTACTTTCATCATATTTTGCTTTGGTTTTGATACTCCCAAATTCAACCCAAATTTACAACCCTTCCTTTTCATAACCTATCATACTTTCATAAATCAGAGTCCATTTTCTGTAGGCTGTTTTTGAACCCAGTCAACGACGGGTACTTTTGCTAGTAAAATATAAAACCATAAAAAAAAATTTTTTTAAGTTACTAAAAAATTTACAAAGTGAGAAATAAAAGAATAAAAAATGATAAAATAAAAATCTCGGCAACAAATTAAAAATTTGTCTAAAAATTCAGAAAGACAAACAAACCTTGCGCGATATTGTTCAAGTGACCCATCAGCGATAATTGAATGAAATTAATATATATATATATATATATATATATATATATATATATATATATATATATATATATATATATATATATATATTGTCATTTTTAAACGTAGACAAAAAATAAAATGGCTTCTTTCATTTGTCTAGCGCTGAATCTGCCATTTCTTCTGTGATGCAACTCCTTGTATGGTTTCAGTTTTGATTTAGTTATTCAACTGAGAATTTTAAAATTATTTCTTCTAGGAACAACAGTCTGTGAAAAAAAATGTTAACTAGAATAACACATTTCACTACGGTTAAATTTGCCCGTGTTTCTTTAATATGAAAGATATACTTATGTAGTTAGTTTATGATAGATTAGAAATCGATGTGCGAGACGAATGCGCATGATAAGCTACTCCTTTTTTCTTTCGTTTTGTTAATATGTTAACACGTCGCAAAGGAGCATAAGAAAAGAAGAGGAAAGCAATTCAACTCCTGTTTCAGGTTTTAAGAAAATATTCCACATTTTTCCGCCACATGCGACTTCTCGTTACGTCTGTAATGTCACCTACGTCTCTAACGTGATCATCTTCTCTAATGTGATCATCGGTTTGCGCACACGTTCTTTTTATGATATTTTTCTTTTTCCTTGCCGTGACGTCACTTCGCACATGGTTCGGCATTTGCATACAGTCGCCATAAGCACACCCGCACTCTGTTACAAGTATTCGTTCGGTTTACGCTTTCTTTCCTTTTCACTTTATCATGACATTTTTGACATTGAATAAAAAAAAAGCAAGTGGCTTTAACTGCTACTCTTTTTTCTTTCTCCGGTTGATGTGGGGGGGGGGGGTCTTTTTTCAGCACTCCCAAAAGCAAGAAGTTTTTACAGGAATATGTGAAATCAAAATATTTTCCAATTAATAAAAAGCGTTTCAAATACCAAAAGTAACAAGCCGGTATGAAATTAAAGACGCCTAAAATATTTTGTTCGTTAATTCATGCTTGCTCGCTTTCATTCCCAAAATCCCGTTGCTGACTCTTGCTGACTGCTACTCACCATTTATAAAATTCATGTTTGTATCCATCTATTCATTCAATTAAACTGCATGTATATTAATTGTTAGCGCTGTTCTTGGTACTTTCTTAATGCACATGATAAACTCAAGTCTCTGTTTTTTTCTGGACAAATGAGTTTTTATTTAGCCTTTAATGTTACTACGTCGAACCTGTGTCGCCAATGTACTACCTTAAGGAGGGTCTCTTTACCTTGATATGTTCTCAATCTCCATCCAGCTCTTCTCGCTGCCTCCATGATAAAGTTGTTCGCCCATCTTTTTTGAGATTCACAGACCGGCTTTTTGATCCACTGTCTCTTCCACCCCAAAATCAGACTCCCTCGTAATAATCGCGTTCCACGAACGATTCTGTGACGTTACAATATGACATCGCCACATATCCACATGTGCTCTGCACTATTCGAACCATTTCTCTATTTTGTTGTGACACATTAGGTAAGCAAACAACCTACAGCTATTCTATATATCGCACTGGTCAAAACTGCTAGTCTGTCCATGTAAGCCGATTACCTAAGAATATTACAATGCGGTAGCAGTGTCAGAAATTTCGTGAAAATAGTGAATAATTCCACCCCATCTTTCCAAGCTTATAACTCCTCGAAAAATGTAATTCAAGCCCTAATTTTTTTTTCAATTAAAGGAGTAAGGACCAAGGTTTTATTTAAAAAAAAAAACAAAACAAAACAATGTGTTTTTTTTTTTTAAAAAGGTTTTAAACTTCGGACTTTACAGGTAAATTTCTAAAAAACTGATTTTTTTTTTTGTTTTAAATTTGAATATATTATTTATTGACCTTTTCTCTTCAATTTGTGATATATAAAACTATTAAACATAAATTAATTATTTACTTTTTAATAGACATTTCAAAATGAGAGGCGTAAATTATTCGACCCCCTATCTTTCTAAGCTTATAACTCCTCGAAAAATGTAATTCAAGCCCTAATTTTTTTTCAATTAAAGGAGCAAGGACCAAGGTTTCATTAAAAAAAAAAAAAAAAGACAAAAAGAAAAAATGTGTTCTTATAAAATAAGGTTTTAAACTTCGGACTTTACAGGTAAATTTCTAAAAAACTGATTTTTTTTTTTGTTTTAAATTTGAATATATTATTTATTGACCTTTTCTCTTCAATTTGTGATATATAAAACTATTAAACATAAATTAATTATTTACTTTTTAAGAGAAAGTTGAAAATGGGGGGGGGCGTGAAAATGGGGGGGCGTGAAAATGGGGGGGCGTGAATTTAAAAAAAACGTTTGTCTAAAATATTATATTCGGTTTATTGGAAAGAACATAAAATTTCACATTGACCCTGAAAATATCGTAAAAATAGAATCAATAGAAAAATTTTGATAGATTTTTAAAATTTAAAAATATTGAGTTTAAAAATTGAAAAATATTGAGTTCGGAAAATTCATTACTGTTTTAAAAAAAAATAAAAATATTTTTATTACTTTTAAAACAACTGTAATAGTTTATTTTGGAAGTATAATCCATAAAGAAAATAAATAACCCACTTTTAACAGAGAAATTACGAGATTTTTATATTGTATTCGCAGTTTCGTGTTAGGGGTGTCAAAAATTCCTACAAAAATTCTGATACTGCTAACAATGCGGTACCAAAACAGATAAATGATGAAGACCACTATATCAACAAGTCAAACGAACTGGAAAAAAGGAAGCAGGAAGTAAATCAAACAATTTTGAAGAACATATGGCATAATAGTAATTGTAGAAGAGACTGTGACTAGCAACATTACGTCCGTGAAAAATGGTGCAGAGATGAAGAAAAAATGGCGGCTGATCAAGTGACAGATATGCTTCTGGACCTCATCAAGAACGGGCAAAGATTCACCAGTCTCCACATAAGGTTTGATTTGTAGAGATAAAGAATAACCTCGGACGTGAGAAAGTGTTGTGAGATGCTGTTTCGCTACAGAGAGGCATCCCGGAAGAATCTTTCTGCATTCATTAAAATTATGTGAGGGAAGGATTTGAATTCGAATGAATACTAAAAAGCAAATGGCTCTAATAGCTTATCCTCTTTCTGTCTCCGCTTCCTTTGGATTTGCTTTCTTCATCAGTTCCAAATGCAAGTTGATTTTCACAGGAACCTGTTAACTCAAAATATTTTCAACCAATCAAAATCGTTTTAAATTCCAAAAGTAACAAACCCATGTCAAATTAATGAGTCGATACAAAAAAAAACATCCTGTAAAAAAACTGAATGGCTTGACGAGATCAGTTCTTCTAAGCAACACTTGTAGCACACCTCAACTCTAAGCATCAACAAGGCCCATCCAAGAAGACTAGAATGTTCCACACGGGAATTGCTCTCGTCTTCAGGAGGCCTCAAGTTTTGACAAGCTTCTGGGCTTGACCATTACTCCTGATCTTAAATGGAACACGTACATCAAATCTGTTGCCAAGGCCGCTGGAAAAATGGTGGGATCTTTCTATCGATCCAGTAGATATCTCACTGCTGATGCTATTCTCTATCTATATAAGAGCCAGGTACGTCCAAGGATGGAATACTGTTACCACATCTGGGCAGGAGCTGCTAGAAAGGACTTGTCCTGCCTTGATAGAGTTCAAAATAGACTTCGTAGCCTCGTAGGAGATGTCCTTTTCTCTTCCTTGCAACCTCTATCTCACAGAAGAGATGTTGCGAGTTTGTCTCTGATGTATCGTTATTTTCATGGAAAGTGTTCGACTGAGCTTCAATCTATGGTTCCCCCCTCGCCAAACTTTCACAAGAAACACTCGTCTAGCTGTAAACACTATCAATAATTCCCCCCACTCTTTATCTGTGCCTAAACCTAAACGTAGATTCCATGAACAAAGCTTTTTTATTAGAACTGCACGCCTGTGGAATTGTCTTCTGTTTTCCTTCTTTCCGGCTGACAAGTCTAAAGTAAATAAGTTCTTGATGAGCCGTTCCATATAAGTTATCAAATTTAACAAATTTTCATTACTAATGATTATTATATTGTCCAATTTCTACTGTACACTCTTTAACCCTTATCCTTGAGTGGCCTCTTGGCCTTGATAATGTGTTGATACCTATGAGAAAAAATGAAAAAAAAGAAAAAGTCCAATGTGAACAAGTTCTAATTGAATCGTCCCCCTAAGTAATCCAATTTACAAAATTCCCACTGTTTACTATGCTAAAATCACAATGACTAATGTATACCTATTAACCCTTATCCTTGAGTGACCTCTGGGCCTTGATAAGTGGTGACACCCATGTAAAAAAAAAAAAAAAAAAAAAAAAATTCCACAACATAGAAGGTCGTCAGAGCACTATTGAAAACGCCAAATAAAATTAAAAATGTCTTCAGAGCTCTATTAGAATTAAGTTTCCGCCACTTTTCTTTCTTTCTAGAGAAATGACAATAGTTAAAACCGAAAAAATTATAGTCTTTGAATTTGAAAAAAAAAAAATGCTAACTCAATTATCTGGGTTATATTAATATATGTTAACATTAAAATTCGTTATATATTATTGCTTTATTTGAATCCTTTGAGATGAGTAATTTTTGCATTCATTCTTTTTTGCGGACTGTTATCCTCATCTTTATGTAACTGTATCCCCAGTAATTATTGCCTTCCATAGTTGCTGTCTCATCACGTTTTTTGCCAACTAATCCTCTAGCTTGCTTGGGTAAGATTGAAACTGCAACCTACTCACTAATGCTCACCTGGAACCATAAAAGACTCAACGCCTTTACCCACTGCACCACAGGGCCCGAAGGTCAGAGTCCGTGGCGCAGTGGATAGAGACATTGAGTCTCAACGATTCCAGGTGAGCAGTGTCTGAAGATATCGATTTCAATCCTACTCCAGCAAGCAAGAGAATTAATTGGTCAAAACATGGTGAAACAAGCGTAACTATGAAAATGAGAAGAGCGATCCACAAAAATAATGAACTTTAAAAATCCTGTTGAATTCTTGATAACATACAATGATATAAATAGACATTTGGTCCCTTTTAATTTAGATATTATTTTCCAGGATTATCTATAATATAAAAGGCAAAATGTGTGTGTGTGTGTGCATTTTTTTGTATGTTCGCCAAAGGCTTTGTGGGGGGGGGGGTAACTAAATCTTACAACTTTTTATATACTATCTAGATTATAATATGTTCGATTTATGAAATGAGGTCATCTGTACCTTTTTATTATGTTACAAAATTCGCGCTGTGCTTTGATTTTCTCCTATTTTTTCATTTTTCTTATCATTTTGTTTAAGCCAGGGATGGGGCATCCTACCAGATGCCAAACATACACCTGCTATTTTAGACACTCCAACCGAGAGATCTTTTTAAGATTCTAACCGTCCCTTTAAGTGCAATTGTCTACTATGGCGTAATGTTTGACTAAGAAAACCACACGTTCACGTTCGTTTAACCACCTGCTTTTTTAAACGTTGAATTTCACTCTTCTTCACATCTCTGCCCGTGTAGCGTTGTGGTAAGTTGTCAGGCTATTCGCCTCAAGGCTTCGGGTTCGAGCCTACCTCCCTACCAATTTTTTTTTTTCTTTTACACCCGTGCATCTCGTCTATAATATAAAATACAAAATGGGCACACGCGTTTTTGCATGTCCAAGAAAAGCTTTGTTTCGCCGGGCTTCTCAACAAGGTTACTATTTTGGAGAAGTTTCCTTGTCCTCCCTAGATTATAATATCTCCGATGCGAAAACAGACATCGTCTCTATCTTTATTTTGATCGAGTTTTAAAAAAATCCCTGGTTTCCAGTGTTTGTTTGTCTTTCTCGTATAAATAAAGCAAAACTAATTGAAGCAAATGCATCGCCTAGCCCTACTAGCCGGGAAGTCTTGAATTTTTTTTTCACACACCAACAAACACCCGGGAAACGCCGGGTATCCCCGCTAGTACTAAATAAATGGCATAATCACGTTGACACACCAGTTCTCGATAGATCATTGAAGGTAAGCAACGTTGAGCTTGGTTAGTACCATATGGTTGACCAATTTGGGAATTCAAAGTGCTGTACATAGGAGGACATCGACACCTCCCCGCAAGAGTTGCAAAAACCTAATGTCGTCATCTACCCTAACGGGGATATACATGCGACTGGGGGCTGTTTGTGAATTTTATACTCCCATAGAACTTTCTCCTTTGGAGGAAGCTGGTTAAACCCGCATAAGGTTAGTGCCGTTTTTATTTTCCATATTGAATAAACAATATCAACTTTGTATGGGTTTGTTGCGTATTTTTTAAGTTTTAGACGGACAGACAAACACTTAAACAACTGCCCTTTGTATAATAGTAAACAGAACACGCATTATGAGTCTGAGTAAATAATAATACAGACAAATGCTGTTATAAACCTTAACCACCTTTGATATGATATGCAAACTATGAAATAAGACAGGTCACATATAACATCGATATTACTGTACCGACGTATTTGTAGTCAACGAAATCTAATTACGTTTCTTGTATACTGGCATAGTTTTAGATTTCCCAGTTCCTTCAAAGATTGGGTCCTATGAGGCGTTTATCTAGTTATATGTCTCACTTCAATGGTTGATTTGATCTTAGACGTAAGGCTAAACTGGTTTTCCTTTTCCTCTGAGGAAGATTGTATTATGGGAATGAAATATTGCATTATGGACATGAGCAGGAAATTCAAATGTCTTGATGTATACACAGACGTGAAAGAAAGAAGCAGAAAACCCACGAAAAATAATTTCTGCTTCCTTCACTGACCTGATGCTACCAGCTGAGGCCGTCTGAAGATACCGGCTTCCTGACTTAAAATGCACCAAAAGTTGATGTTATTGTTTCCCTTTCCCTTGGCAAAACCCAATCATGTTCTGCAAAGTCAAAAACAAGATTGACAATGTTCCTCTACAAACAATCAAACCAAGTATCATAAATAAATATTTGAAAATCTAAAATATAAACGGCTATATGTCTGTCTCCATATTTTCAAACTTTATCTGTTTCGAAACTAAAAGTCGCAGAGCGGCTCTCAAATGCTTCGACTTTTTACGGGCCGTTCTCTTATGGGTCTTTAGCCAGTTAAAATAGTTTTCAAGGGGTCAAAAAAATGTGTCAAAATTGAAAAAAATCGTTAAATATTTTGTACATTCATCTTAGTTTATTTTTAATTTTTAATCGGTTTATATCCGTGTCACGTTGGTACAGTGGTAACGTCACCAGCTTTGAATGCTACGGTTTCGGTTTCGATTCTAGCTGATGGCACCTAAATACTTTTTTTTTTACTTTAGATATCATGACTCTGTAATAATATATACGAAATCTGAATGAATTAAAATATCATATTTAAGCATATTTTACGCCCGGGCAAAGCCGGGCGTCCCCATCTGCTAATATTACATTTTTTTTTTCAAAATTACTGAATTCAGCATTAAGTAAGCCGAAAAGAATTAATATGCTGTAAAACAAAACAAACAAAAAATAAATCCTTTGCTGACGATCAGCACTCGCAGTCACACAAAGCAGAGGTAAAAAAAAAAATATCGATAAAAAAAAGTAATGTTGTCGACCATAAGTTTTTTCGTGTTTTTACAAATAAAAGTAGTGTAAAACACATTACGGTTACCAAAGGTTACTCTTAAATAAGAAAATAAGGTGCATGTACAAAATTCTACGCATATGAAAAAAAAACAAACTAAATCTTACCCATGACGGAAAAAGTTTTTACAACAAAAATCATGTAAAATCATAGAACTGTTTTATTTTTAAATAAGAAATAATGTATTTGCATAGAATTTAACCCATATAAAATCTAGTAGTAGATACTAGGTTTTAGTAGTGCTCCAGAGGCCTCCATAATTTTAATTAGTGCTTTTAGTGGCGCTCTGAAAACCTGAGTTTTATTCTTTTTCATTGATCACGTAAAAAAAATTTTCTCCTCTCGTGAAGCAGGGGGTAGAAACTTGCTTTATTATTGCTCAGGAGGTCTCCTTACTTTTTTTAGTGCATTCAGTAGTGCTTTGGAGGACTCCTAAGTTTTATTATTTTATTGCTCATTTAAAAAAGAATTTCTCTTTTAAAGGGGAGATTTTCAGAAACTTGGTTATAGGAGTGCTCTGAGACCCTTTCTAATTTTAATTAGTTCTTTCAATAGCGTATTGGTTGTTTCCTATGTTTTATTTTATTTCACTGATCTCGTAAAAAAATAATTTCTTTCCGGGGAGGGGGGTAAAATTTGGTTTTAGTAATGCTCTGAAAGTTTCCTTACTTTTATTTAGTGCTTTTAGTAGCGCTCTGGTGGCTTCTTGAATTTTATCTTTTTTAAGTGCTCACTTAAAATAATTCCTCTTCTGAAGGTGTTAGAAACTTGGTTTTATTAATGCTCAGGAGCCTCCTTAATTTTATTTAGCGCTTTCAGTAGCGCTCTGGAGAACTCCTGAGTTTTATTTTTTTTTTTTTCCACTGCTCATTTATGAAATTGTTTTTGTTTTATTCGTTATATTTTGCTTTAAAATAAACTAGTTTCAGGATAATGAGAGATAAAGAAATAAGTTTTGAAAAAAATATCTTAAGCACATATTTTTAATACTGCTTTATTATTTATGGCCCTGATTAATAATCTCTGGAGCAATAAATTATGAATATAGTAGGATACTCAATAAAATACTGCTCAATCACTTAGATGTAACACGCGCATACAATAATGCAGTAGGACTCTTGGAACACGATAGATGTTGAATTCAAATGTACTCAATACTACAAGTATGACAGGTACGGGTTATAATTTTACTCTTAAGTCTTATGTTGAATCTATCAGTGCTCAATACCCTAAATAGAATATACATGTAATTAGTAAGGGATATTTACTGAATTGAAAACTGTCCAATGAGTTAGATAGTAAATTAATTCTTAAGACCTATCATTAAACTTAATTCTTACTGTAACAAAGCACGGGCACACGTATTGCAGCTGTATGCAAATGACCGAGCCGTGTGCAAGATCACGTCATGTCGAGGAAGAAAAGAAAAAGATATAAAGAGAAGAACGTGTGTGCAGACCAGGGATCACGATCATGTTAGAGACGTGGGTGACGTAGCAAGAAGTCACGCATGGTGGGAGAATGAAGAATAAAGGTCTCTTCTCAAAATCTGAAACAGCGACTGAGTCTACAATGTGTTGGGTTCCGAGTGTCTATGTGTTAACGCGTATGTAAACGTGTACTATGTTAAATTACTACTCATCCAATTGTTCATAGGTGACCTTCTCAGTTATATTTTGAAATAAAATTTCAATTTTCGTTCATTAAAAAAAGTTATAATAAAATTACTGATGTTCAGAATATATAAGGAACGTGAGAGACGGTTTATTCTGATTGGCTGTTGGTTACCATAGCAACTTTTTCATCGTCGAGACCTTCATAAATTATAGCGGGAATGTCGCTCGCATGCCATCTTATTTATGTTATATAGAAAGAGTTAACAAAAGTGATGCTTTTTGCTGTGCTAGAACTGATAATCTTTCGCTTATAACGTCGCCCGTTACTTCTGTTTCTCTCTTTTTTGCCGTGCTAGGGCTGATAATCTTTCGCTTACGACGTGTCCCATTAATTCTGTTTTTCTCTTTTTTCTTTCTTCTTTCTGTTTATTCATTAATAACGTCTTTTATTTTATTTTTTTAGTCAATTTAAGAAGTTGGTAATATTTTTATGAATTGTTGACCATGCGTATGCTACTGAACACAAAAAGTAAATATTATTTCAAAGCAAAACCTGGAAAAACTATGGATTACATAGAAAAATGCGAGCATGAAAAGTAATATGGTTAAGATTTAGCTTAGAAAAGTAAAAGGACTAGTTATTAAAACTGGAAAAGAAAAGGACAAGATATTCTAGTAAAAAAACTATAAAAAAAAATATAACTTAAAATATTGCAGCATTAAGAATTTTTTTTAATTCAAGTTAACATTATATATAAATTCTTAATGTTGCAATATTTTAAGTTATAAACTTATATTTTTTCTAGAATATCTTGTCCTTTTACTTTTCTAAGTTTAATCTTAACCATATTACTTTTCATACTCGCATTTTTCTATGTAACATATATGTTTGCAACCAAGAATTCATATTGAAAATAAATATGTTCTGACTTAATGTGACATTTTCTTATCGTTAAGACAATCAAAAATAATATAGTCTTAAAATTACTTTTTTATTTTGAACAATTTTGTCTCTTATCCTCTAAAGGCCAATGGGCCGTCAAGTATAATGGTAATAAACCTTAATCCTTATTCTAATGTTGATTAAAATTTATAACACGATTTTGATTTGATAATATGCCTACAAATTAAGACTCAAGCGTAAAGGGTCTTAAGAAGAAATTGAAATTCAGAAAATTTTGCATAATTGTTTCTGGTGATTATGGATCCAAATTCAATGTAAATCTGAAATATTTGAGTTTCTTGTGATCATATTATACCTCGATAAACCTTTTATAATATCCCAAATAAAGAAAATTCGAGAATATTTACTAATTGATGTCAAATACGTATTATTAAGAGTTAATAGGAATATTTCTAGCGGAAATCAAGTGAACTGTTCTAAGTGAACTGTTCTGACTGAATTGCTAAACCAATAAAGGTGGGGGAGAACATTTAGATTTATATATATATATATATATATATATATATATATATATATATATATATATATATATATATATATATATATATATATATATATATATATATATATATAACGTGTCTACTAGATAGATTTATAGTCAGGAGAACATTTGTACACTGTTTGCGTGTGTGCAATAGTTTAGTGAAGACCTTGTATTTATTTCCGTTCTAAACTGTTTTACTGATGTCCCGATTAACTAATGGCCTTTGATATTCACTGAAGCATTATTTTTAAAATGCCAAATAATTGATGCATTTCTTGTTGCCGAAAGTTACTAAATGGAAGTATTTCGTAAAAAAGAACATTTTCTTAATGTCTTCTTTGTGAGATATATATATATATATATATATATATATATATATATATATATATATATATTTATATATATATATATATATATATATATTTATATATATATATATACAAAAATAATATCGTTTTTCACGCTTCAAAAAACCCTCATAACCTTGAAATCACTATTCTACAAGCATACGTGGACTTTTAACATTTTATATATATATATATATATATATATATATATATATATATATATATATATATATATAAATTTAGAGGTATAAGTAATAGAAAACAGGATAAAAGGTGCTCAACATGTTAGTAGAGCTGAATATATATATTTTTTTCATAACCACAAAATATTAACTTAGTTCATTACAATTGTTTCCGCAGACAGAGGAATTCCCTGTCTGTTTCTTCAGATGGTAAAATGGTAAAATTCAATTTATGAAGAAACTGATAGGAAATTCAAATGTCTGCGGAAACAATTGTAATGGACTAATTAATATTTTGAAGTTGTAAAATAAAATACACACACACACATATATTATATTTCTCTTTGTCTGTTTGTCTGTTTGTTCATTCCACTTTTTCTCGGAAACTACTGGCCCAGTGGCCCAATCTGGCCGAAATGTTGTTTGAACATTTGTTACAATAAGCAGCAACAAACTAAACACTGTGATACTGGGCAGGACAAGCTGCTAGTAGCAGCTTGTCCTGCCTTGACAGAGTTCAAAAT
Organism: Euprymna scolopes; assembly: GCF_053919585.1. Taxonomy (NCBI): domain Eukaryota; kingdom Metazoa; phylum Mollusca; class Cephalopoda; order Sepiida; family Sepiolidae; genus Euprymna; species Euprymna scolopes. The sequence continues at coordinate 71,698,596 of NC_136506.1, forward strand.
AGACTTCGTAGCTTAGTGGGGGATGCCCTTTTCTCTCCCCTGCAACCTCTTTCCCATAGAAGAGACATTGCAAGCTTGTCTCTGCCTTATCGTTACGTTATTTCCATGGCAAGTGCTCGTCTGAGCTTCAATCTATGGTCCCCCCTCGCCAAACGTTCATGAAAAACATTTGTCTAGCTGAAACCACTGTCAATAATTTTCCCCACTCTTTATCCAAACCAAAACGTAGATTTCATAAACAAAGCTTCTTTCTTAGAACTGCACACCCGTGAAACTCTCTTCCGTTTGCCTGTTTTCCAGCTGATGACAATTTGGTTGTCTTCAAGTCTAACGTAAACAAATTCTTGATGAACCCTCCCCTTAAGTAATCCAATTTACCAAAATTCCACTACTAGCGATTAGTACCATATTATCCCATTGACTACTGTACACTCAATAACCTCCCGGGCCTTGATAAGTGGCGACCCCTATGTAAAATATATATATATATATATATATATATATATATATATATATATATATATATATATATATATATATATATATCAATTCGATGCACAATTAAGGATTAATAGAGATTAGTTATCACAATATTACATTAATCTCACTTTATCTCGGGAACTATTGAGTCGATCTAGTTGAAATTTTGTATAAGCCTTTGTTATGACAAGGGGAAATGAACTTAGTATAATGGTATCTGTTCGAGGTACAGTCAGGGATTAAGAGAGATTAGTCACTATAATGCCACATTTACTTAAATTTTTTCTCGAAAACTACTAGACTGATCTAACTGAAATTTTGCATGGATCTTCGTTGTGATAAGGTGCAGTGAACTAAGAATTATGGTATGTTCGGTGTACAATTAACCAAACTAAAAAAGGGGTCTTACATTGAGACAAGAAAAAAATCTACAGCCTGAAAAGAAATACCAATACAATACAAATTTGGAGAACTTAGTAATATTTCAAACATAGAGCAATATTTATGTAACATAGCTGTTAATATGTAGGGACCTAACAGACTCCGTCGCAAGAAACACAAGAAAAGGAATAACACGACTCCATTTTTCTTAGTGACACAACCGGTATTTATTTGCAGACATTTTTTTTACAAATCTTTTCCCTATCGCCCTCTGCCACCATGTATAACACGTCTATTTCTGTCCTTCTCTGACGTGATTCTCGAATCTCTGTCGAATATCGCTCCCACGAATCTCTTTCGAATACCGCTCCCTCAAATCTCTTTCGAATACCGCTCCCTCGAATCTCTTTCGAATACCGCTCCCTCGAATCTCTTTCGAATACCGCTCCCTCAAATCTCTTTCGAATACCGCTCCCTCAAATCTCTTTTTAATACCGCTCCCTCAAATCTCTTTCGAATACCGCTCCCTCGAATCTCTTTCGAATACCGCTCCCTCGAATCTCTTTCGAATACCGCTCCCTCAAATCTCTTTCGAATACCGCTCCCTCAAATCTCTTTTTAATACCGCTCCCTCAAATCTCTTTCGAATACCGCTCCCTCAAATCTCTTTCGAATACCGCTCCCTCAAATCTCTTTCGAATACCGCTCCCTCAAATCTCTTTCGAATACCGCTCCCCCAAATCTCTTTTTAATACCGCTCTCTCAAATCTCTTTCGAATACCGCTCCCTCAAATCTCTTTTTAATACCGCTCTCTCAAATCTCTTTCGAATACCGCTCCCTCAAATCTCTTTTTAATACCGCTCCCTCAAATCTCTTTCGAATACTGCTCCCTCAAATCTCTTTCGAATACCGCTCCCTCAAATCTCTTTCGAATACCGCTCCCTCGAATCTTTTTCGAATACCGCTCTCTCGAATCTTCCGAATACCGCTCCCTCAAATCTCTTTCGAATACCGCTCCCTCGTATCTTTCGAATACCGCTCCCTCAAATCTCTTTTTAATACCGTTCCCTCAAATCTCTTTCGAATACCGCTCCCTCAAATCTCTTTCGAATACCGCTCCCTCAAATCTCTTTCGAATACCGCTCCCTCAAATCTCTTTCGAATACCGCTCCCCCAAATCTCTTTTTAATACCGCTCTCTCAAATCTCTTTCGAATACCGCTCCCTCAAATCTCTTTTTAATACCGCTCCCTCAAATCTCTTTTTAATACCGCTCCCTCAAATCTCTTTTTAATACCGCTCCCTCAAATCTCTTTCGAATACCGCTCCCTCAAATCTCTTTCGAATACTGCTCCCTCAAATCTCTTTTTAATACCGCTCCCTCAAATCTCTTTCGAATACTGCTCCCTCAAATCTCTTTTAAATACCGCTCCCTCAAATCTCTTTCGAATACCACTCCCTCAAATCTCTTTTTAATATCGCTCCCTCAAATCTCTTTCGAATACCGCTCCCTCAAATCTCTTTCGAATACCGCTCCCTCAAATCTCTTTTGAATACCGCTCCCTCAAATCTCTTTCGAATACCGCTCCCTCAAATCTCTTTTTAATACCGCTCCCCCAAATCTCTTTCGAATACCGCTCCCCCAAATCTCTTTCGAATACCGCTCCCCCAAATCTCTTTCGAATACCGCTCCCTCAAATCTCTTTCGAATACCGCTCCCTCGAATCTCTTTTTAATACCGTGTTCTTTTTCTGACGTCACTCCTGAATACCTTTCAAATATCTTCCAAATACCTTTCGAATAAAACTCCATTCTCTGACGTGATTTCCGGTCTGCGCACACATTCTTCTTTTTATAATCGTTTCCTTGCCCTGACGTCATCTCGCACCTGGCTCGGTCATTTGCATACAGCTGCCATACGCGCGCCCGCGCTCTGTTACATATATAGATTGGTCTAAAGATGGGAATAAAGTTGGAGTAGCAACCACCAGCGTTTATATAAAAAATAAAAAAGTACGTCACATAACAATGTTCCTATCTTTACTGCTGGAATACGAGTTTTAAACATGACAATTGCTTATATAAAGAAAAAAACAGTTCGTAATATTTACAGACTCATTTTTTTCCTTCATTGCCCGAGCAGAAAGGAGATCGTACCTCTCTTACATCTTCAATATACTGGAAAAATATACTCAAATTAAATTACAAAAAGAATAATCATGGCTTAATACCACGCCATAAAAGGTAGATAAATCAGCTCAAAAGGCCATTAAGGATAAATAATATCAAAACACCGCATATAAAATTTTAAAAGAAAAATTAAATAATACAACAAATTAAAATGGTAAACAATGTAGAACATGCGCATTATTTATTTATTTTTATTTTTTTTTGCGGACTATTATCCTCATCTTCATAGTTGTTTTTTCACCACGTTTCGGTCAACTCATCCTTTGTCCTTCTTCAGGTAATTATGGAAGGTAGGAATTACAAGGGATGAGTTAAAATATTCGACATTCTTACCCCATCGCGGTTAATCGCATGAAGAAGGCCAGAGGATACGTTAGCCGAAACGTGGTGAAACAACAACAATGATGGGAATGAGGATCACAGTTCGCAAAAAACAAAAATGAATGCACAAATTATGAAGCATTATCTCAAAGGATTTAAAAAATAAATAAATAAATAATAATAATAATAATAATAATAATAATAATAATAATAATAATAATAATAATAATAATATACAACATCTTTATTCCAAACTAGCGGGAGTACCGGCGTTGTCTGGGTGTGAAGAAATGGAATCAATACAACCACGAAAGAAATAGACACTGCCTGGGTGGGAGAGGTGTAAAAAAAAAAACACCAAAAAAAAAGTTTAAATAATTAGTTTTTGTTTTAAAAGAAAAAAAATCCTATTACGTAAGCCTCGAAATAAGAAAAAAAAAAGGAGTAGGCATGCAGGCAGGCAGGCAGGCAGACTCGAACCTGTAACGCGAAAGAAGAAAAGCAGGTGAAAAAAAATGTGACGTATTTGCCGATGCGTCCATGGCAAAACCGGAAGTCGCGAACGTGAAATTAAGGATAGTCAATCGAAAGGAGACGATGACTTAAAAAAATGTTGGCGAAAAATTCGATCCCTCCTAGTAGAAAACTGGCGTTTGAGGGTGAAGGAATCAATGTTTTTAGCCTATTTTCGATATTTGTCGTCCGAGGCGTCGCGCTTCAAAACAATACCGATCTCGGAAGATCCATCGCGTGCGTCGAATTTTTGGCAGAGCTACGCACACACATACATTTTTGCCCTTATATATATATATATATATATATATATATATATATATATATATATATATATATATATATATATATATTGTTTAAACACCAACCCATAGAACAGAAAACAAAAAACGTGATAACCGATCGAATGGGAAACACCGTGTTAACACATGTACATATCGGTCATACAAGATTAACTCATATATATTTGCTTAAAGGAAAAGATGAGTTTCAGTTTAATAAAGGACTAACAATAAAACATAATCCAATGCAAACAATACATACATATATTCGGGAAATATTACAAAGTAACAAATAAAATATCGTTGCCAGATCTGGGCTGATGCATCTACCCTTAGTCTCTCCCTCTTAAACAGGGTCCAAAAAAGAGTTTCATATTTCTTTTATCCTCTGTCGTTTGACTATATGCTTTGACTAGCGCATTTGACATGTTGCCCGCTGCTCTAAATCACATCACCCATCTTTGGGCACAATTCTGTTTACAGCTAGGTTATCTTGACATGAACTAAGAGTGACTATCGTCAAAATTCACGCTAGCTAACTTGATTGCTACTTACTGTCGTGTGTTATAATAATAATAAATAAATAATAATGATAATAATAAATAAATAATAATAATAATAAATAAATGATAATAATAATAATAATAATAATAATAATAATAATAATAATAATTGTTGTAATGTAATTTCGAAGTGCAGTAGTTCTTCATTGAAGAAAGAAGTCGGCGAAACATTACGTAAAAAAAGAAACATTTGAAAGATAAAGGGCAATAAAGGAAGAACGTTGTCTGCAAGAAAAGTTGAACTGAAGAAGTAAATTAAATATTGTCTCTTACAATGTGATTTTATTATCTGTATTGAACTATGTAGCACAATATTACTTTCTGGGTATTTATTAGTACTTATTAATTTATCTCATTTGGGTCAGTTCTATATTATAAAAATACGATGGATATTATTTTCATAGAAATGTTAATAAACTCATATTTGCTGCATGTTATTGGTTTTTCTGTTAGCGCAAAAAAATAGTTTTTTTTTATCTAGAAAATTATAAGTTTTATCAAAACATGAGTGGTGATTAAATATATTTCTCATTCCGTGGACTTTCCACGGGTATTCTTAGTTATCGATATTTTTCGATGCTTAATCCAATTGATGTTTGATTGCACGAAAAGAGTTATCTGTTCTTGTTCAGCAGGTGGAAACTTCTCCTCGGGCGGAGGTTTGGGACACAATCAGATGAAATGCACGCACAGCTTCGATTCAACTAGCAATTTTGTACTGGAAGTTGTTCATTATGTCTTTAACACAGACCGTCAGTTTGATCTTTAATGACTAATAACAGCTTATATATATATATATATATATATATATATATATATATATATATATATATATATATATATATATATATGTGTGTGTGTGTGTGTATATATAAGAAATTTTGTGTTTGGCTGTGTGAGTTCGTTCCATATGAACTCGAAAACAGCTGGGCCGATTTTTATGAAATATCACGCAAAGATACTTTATGTATCTGGCGGTGTTCTGAGATAGGTTTTGTATCGTAATATCTTCGATAAGTATCGATAATCGATAATCGAAATAATCCGATGAAAGAAGAAACATACGATTTTGACGAAAGTTGATCTTACACAGCCTAACATCAGACATGCATTTGAAAAGTTTTATTACCACACAAGTCGAAAGGCTCGACAAATAAAATCAACAGCTGGTTCTTTGATATAACAAAGGTGCGTTCGAAATAAATGTTTATTTTTAAAGCAGAACTAAACTATGATACTTGACTTTCTTTATTTTAAACTTAAATTCAAGCCATTATCACCTCACAAGCAGTAAGTCCAGGCATATTAAATCAACAGTAGATTCTGTACAGTGCAATGTAGTCTGTATTTTGAACTGTCACTGCGAAAGGCGTGTAAGCCTCCTCCCGAAGTACCGCGATGGGTCCCCAACTAGAGCAGGCAACCAATCGATTTGATTGAAACATTGGCGCTTTCACCGATTTCGATGGCAAGAAAAATATGGTGGTATGGAACATGTAATCCATGGCAACGTCAGGTCACCCTGCTGGTGTATATATATATATATATATATATATCCTATAAATCCGTTTTTCTTTTGTATGTATTGGTATTCATATTAATATCTATACATTTTCTATTTATTTAAAATGAAAATACAATTTTCTTATACATGGCTTGTGGAATTGCATTCACTAGCAAAAGATCTAGCTTATTTGCATATTCTTTTAAACATTCATTTTAATTAATTCCCTATTAGATCTTATGGGATGATCATCTAGAGTTAACTATTACGTCTAATCATATTCATGCAGATATTCTAAATGATTTCTCCTTGCATAATATTTGCGTAAAATGTTTACAGAAAACAAAAAATTGTTTCCATATATATTTATTTATACGTCTATATTTTTGTTTAATCTATCTATCTATCTATCTATCTATCTATATATATATATATATATATATATATATTTATATATATATATATAAAAGTGAACGTGTCTGCGTGTATGTGTGTACATTTCCCTACGCAATAACTCTGTCAATTTTTAGTCTACAGACTCGAAATTTGATATACAGAGTACTGAGATTTTGGAAAATCGATGTGATCGGGTTTCGGCCAGAAATTTTGTTGTTAAGGGATCAAATTCCAACGATTTGACCTTTGTGAGCTCTACCAAGCTCTTCCGACAATTTTGGGTCTAAACACTTGACATTTTAGATATTGGTTCGTTGGACATGGATTTAACTTAATAACTTGATTCGAGCCCAAAACAATAAATATTAATGGGTCATAATAAGGGTCAAAGTTACAAAAAATTATCGTTTTTTTTTTTTTTTTTGCTCAGCATACACCTCCAAACACCCGGGCAAGTATATATATATATATATATATATATATATATATATATATATATATATATATATATATATATATATATATGAGAGAGAGAGAGAGAGAGAGTAAGGGTAGTGTTTTCCGTGATAGAAGCGTTTATTGAATTTTAAAATAAAATACGTATGAAATACGTTTGAAAGCTGAATTACACCGCAGTATTATGAAAATACACAAATATTTACTTAAAATAAAATGTCTACTGTTTAAAGCACTGTTGATATGGAATGAAAAATTCAAAATTTAACGGTTTAAAAAACCAAAAACAAGTTCAGAATCTTGTGTTATGTAGAGTAATCGAACTATTATTCTCATCTTGGTGTTATTAGCACAACGTTTCGGTCGCTGCAACCTGCGACCTTCTTTGGGTGTTGAGAACATGCTTCTTTTCCTACTAAGGAAAAAGAGGGTTGGCTCTGCATTACAAGAATTCGAACCGTTTGTTTGAGGGTGGGTCCGTAGATTATAAGCAGATTCAATCATCAGAGGTCACTAAGATATTTGTTAAAAATTTTTCTATGGCTCAATTTTTCGGGATATCTGTACTAATTGTTAATATTAGTGAGAAAATGTTTTACGAAACAGAGGATTGATAACCATGAGTATTTTTGTTTTGTTTTTTAAACATGATATAGGGGGGGGGACTCTAAGAAAAAAAAGTAAGAAAGGGAGTAACCATTCTCTAACGTAGGATGATGTCAAAATACTGGATGCAGAAGAAAAATGGCGGATCAGAAAACTAAAAGAAGCAGCACATATGAAAGAATAATAACATCATCAGTCACCCTAGCATAGATCTAAGTTGCATTTGGACGCCTCTAATTACAAGATCAAAAAAAAGAATATGATATATGCCCATCTCAAGGGAGGTAACTTCACAATAACAAAAAACTCTTAGAGTTGACCCCCTTACATCGTGTTTTTTTTTAACAAAAATACGCAAATATCTTAGTGACCCCTGATGATTGAACCTTCTTTATGATATACGGACCCACCCTCAAACAAACGGTTCGAATGCTTGTAATGCATAGCCAACGCTCTTTTTTTCTTAGTAGAAAAAAAGCATGTTTTCAATATCCGAAAAAGGTCGCAGGTTGCAGCGACCAAAACGTTGTGCTATTAACACCCAACATGAGAATAATAGTCCGATTAATCAACATAACACAAGCATTCACATCTCATCTAAAAAATTCAGAATTGCAAGTCCAGAATCTCTTTCCGGCCCTGTCGGTGGGGCATTAGAATACGCCGACTGCCCCCCTGCAGAGGGTAAAAGTCCCTCAATGGGGGTCCTGGATATGACCTTCAACTATATCCAGTGGTGAGGCCCCGGCTTGTGGGCTTTGGGGAGTGTGGAGCCACCCTTTAATTACCATTGCTCCCAGGTCCACTCTGACCCGGAATGGTAGTACCTGTTAGAGTCCCAACTATGGGTTGAATAGAAACCGACGTGAAAACAACAAATATATTCTATTAAAAAAATTTTTCTTCAAAATCTTTGGATTCGGCATCAAATAACCCGAAAAGGGTTGATATGCCGTAAAAAAAAAAAAAAAAAAACAACCAACCAACCAATCAGAATCTCTTTCAATAAATAAACGTATTCATTTATTAACTTTAAATTCAATATTTTGACTCGTAACAGAATCCTCTTCAGGAAAACAATTTTTTTATCTCCCCCCCCTCTCTTCTTCTTACGTACCATGATGGCGTTTTCATTCAGATGTTGTCCAACTGCAGAGTTCAAATGTCCGTTCCAGTAGAAGCGCCGGCCTAGCGTGTATTTAAGTTATAAAAAAGTCTACTGTTTAAAGCACTGTTGAATATAGAATGCACTTCGACAACTTCTGAAGGAAAACGTGTCGGCACCGCCATCATGTTACGTAAAAAAAAAAGAAAAGAAAAAAGATTTTAAAAAATGCCTGATGAAGATTCTGTTATGCATCGAATTATCGAATTTAATTTCAATAAATAAATATGTTTATTTATTTTTTAACAAATCTGCACTTGTTTTTGGTCTTTAAAACCGTTAAATTTTAAATTTTGCATTAAATATTTACTTGTTTAAAATTTAGATGTCGGCGCTATACGCTATCTCCAGAATTTTATAGATTCCACCCCTTTTTTTCTTTTTTCCTCGCCATGACGTTAAATTGAGAAAAATAAAATGTTAGTATAGAAGCGTTGATTGAACTTTAAAATAAAATAAGTTTGAAAGCCAAATTACAACGCAAAATTAAGAAAAAGATATTAAACTGATGTAAAAAAATCACAACAAAAAAAAACAGCGAACTCTTTAATAAGTGTTTGTTTTTTTTTCTGCTTCAATTTGGCATCATGGCGCTGAAAAAAAAGAAAACTGTGTAAAATTTTGAAGATGGCGTATAGCACCGAAATATTATTTTAAACAAGTAAATATTTGTTTATTTTCATATTATTGCGTTGTAATTTGGCTTTCAAACATATATATATAAATATTTATATATATATATACATACATATATATATACACACACATATATATATATATATATATATATATATATATATATATATATATATATATATATATATATGAAATAAAATGGAGGTGGAAGGACCGGAATACTCAACGTTTCGTCCGATTTATGCGGGCTTCTTCAAGAGGGATGGTCATTGACGTCAATGACCATCCATCTTGAAGAAGCCCGCATAAATCGGGCGAAACGTTGAGTATTCAGGTCCTTCCACCTCCATTTTATTTCCTATCGTCGGATTTAATCCAGCTCAACAATCATATATATATATATATATATATATATATATATATATATATATATATATATATATATATATATATATATATGATAGACTTCTATTTTTTATTCCGCATAAATGGATCAGAGGGAAAATCAAATTGCATTGATATAATGCCAGTACTTAGTTTAATTTCTCTCTTGCAGACATTGACGTTGTGAGACTCTAAGAAACAATGCCTATCATGAACGTGCGTCAGAAGCACCAATGCAGCATTGAATTTCTCCATGCAGAAAAATTGAACCGGTCAACATTTACTGGCGCCTGTTGAAGGTTGAAGGTTTACGAAGCTGATATAATTGATGTCAGTTAAGAAATGGGTTCGTCGATTTTAGAGTAGTGACAGTGATATAGCGCACTCTGGACTTTCACGACTACCGCTTCAAAAGAGACTTGCAAAAGGACATTGACAATGCTGATGACTATGCAAAAAAGTAAATTCTGTAGCACAAAAGGTCGCTCGTTTTAATGGTTCCACTTCTGTCCTCGAAGCTCTTCAACGTTTTAGTTTTTAAAGCAAATAAATAGGTGGCCTTTCTTTTGGAACGACCTTCGAAGATTTTGCCTTTATATCAGCACTGTTTAAATTTTAAAAAAAAATCTGAATTTGAGAAATTCAGATTTGTTTAAATACCGAAAGTAGAAATGTAAAACACACACACACGCATATATATATATATATATATATATATATATATATATATATATATATATATACTAGACTACCCGTGACCCGTTGGGTCAGTATGTTAGCTATGGAATTCATGTATGAGCGTGACTCTTGTGACGTAAAGAAAATATTTTTTTTTTTGACATAACAGAAACATTTCTATGAAAATATATTCAAATGAAAAACACGGACGGATCACTCAAACAAACTCCCTATTCGTGTAAAATTACCTATTTTTCCGAATATTCGCTCAAAAATCGAAAATTAAACATGATTTTCCTACGAATCGAACGCCGACGAAAGTCATTGAGCAGCAAAAACGCACATGAACTTACCGATGAGAAATATAAGAATGAAAAACCCATATTGGAATCCTTCAACCAAGTTATAGAAACTTAAAACCTAAAAATAAAAAAATAATTAATAAAACCTGAAGCAAAAAATAAAACCTAAATAAATAAAATAAAATAAAACTAATATTGAAACAGATTAGTAAATGTGTCAACAAATTCACCGTTCTCACACAACTATTTTGTATCTAGAAATGTAAAAAAAAAAGAAAAAAAAGAAGGAAGGAAGGAAAAGGGACGGATAGAGAGTAGTAGTAGTAGTAGTAGTAGTAGTAGTAGTAGTAGTAGTAGTAGTAGTAGTAGTATTGGCTTTGCTACAATTGTTCTTATGTTTGTCAACGGGTTAAAGTTGTTTAGTTGTAAGAAAATAGCGACAGTATAGCTTCCCATGTTAAATAATAATTTCGAAATAATAATGTTAATATTTCAGTGCGCAGGTCAAAATCTGCAAAAGAAGCGATTTGTGTTTATTTGTTTACGTTGTTATGGGTTAATATTTATGCGCGCATACGCAACCGGATGTAGTAAACCAGAAAGTGGGTTACATCACTCGTTACAAGGTCATTTGAGTTTTATAATTATATAGATAAACATAATTTGATTGCAGAAGTTCCTCTCTGGACCAAAATACCGTAGGTTTACAACAACAGATGGCACATATAAATTCATTACGTCTACACTATTAGCCAATAAATTATGTAAATATAGAACGACACGTTATTAATTCGTTATAATACAACCCTAGATTTAATCATACGAGTGACAACATCACTATCGCAAACATCTAAAATGGGAGTAGCTTTTATTTTCCCCCTCTAAATAAAAAGTATTTCTCCCGCTACCAGTGATGACCGAGTAAAAATATACACAGTACAAATATATTGCCTTGCCAACCTTATTAACTGCAACATACACTGATAGACTTACACCTACCTTTACAGTTCCCAATTCGAAAATAATGATCTTTCCCCACATAAATTCGGGTATTCTCATTGGCTGAAAAGATAAAAATTTGTTGTTCCGGATTACATATACTAATACTAAAAACGAACACTTCAAATCTCCACCAACATGACCTCTACATCTACGTGATCAATATCTTCCTGAATGTTGAAGCAACTAAAAATAGTCTAGAATTATCATAATCATAACTATACGAAGTTACATCCTCACATTTAACTACACACACATTTTCGCCGCACATTGTTTGCGCAAATAATACTTTCCTGTCGTCGCATTTTCGTGAGGTTATAGACGAATGTTTATATTACCTTTCCGTAACATTTACTTTTTCCTTTCCCCAAAACATATTCGTAATAAAACTTTCTTAACTGTTTACATCTCCTTTTTATTGTTTAGTTTCAGCGTCTAATATTATCATATGACTTAATGAACGCAATAAATGAGGACGTTACATTTTATGTACCATTTCAGCGTCCTAAATTACAATGGCAGTGAATGCATTAGTAAACACGACCAACCTTTTTCTTATGTATTTTTCAGCGTCCTAAATTATGCCGACAAAATCAACGAACATTAGTAAACAAGACCAACTTTCTTTCTGGAATATTTGGTTTGGCATGAAAAATTGTACGAAACTCTTCCCACTTATAGGATGGGGTGTCTATTTCGAGAGCCGTTCTTAATATGGGGATGTTGCGGGTGACCAGAGGAAGTTGTAGGTGTCCGTTCTGAAATCCCTTCTTACCAAGAAGAGGTTGGGTATGGGTGGCAACAACAACAATAATAGTACTTTGCTTTTTTACAAGTGGGTGGGGCTATCAATTATACAGCATTTTTTTTTGGGGGGGGTGTAATTTTACCTTAGATTCACCTACACACTTTCCTTTAAAATGACTTTGCATAGGTTTTCCGCTATGCTGATTAAGAAAATCTCAGTTATATTTGGCGGATGCAAGTTGTTTTTGCCATATAAAGCTTGTATTATGGACTATATATATATATATATATATATATATATCACAGGCCGCCAGATGAGTACACACGGGCGAAAATCAAATGTAATTATATCCAGCCTATACTGCCACACCCGACATCTTTCTTGGTTCATAGTATTTGCGCTTGGAGATATTGACACTGACTCTCAAAGTTAAATTTGGGGAAAATATTTGGACGGTCATCCCAATACCAAAATGGGGTATCTATTTCGAAAGCCGTTTTTAACATGGGAGTGTTGCCGGTGACAGCATTAAAATATACATACGTAACGGTTCATGTTTTAAATTTTAGCCTTGCAACAAACATGTCTTCATAGCTCAGGAATTGACGTCAAAGGGAAAAAAAACGTAAGCTTAACGTTTTGGTTTCGATTCTCGGTAGTGGCGCACGACTCCTTTTTTTAAAAAAAAACTTTTTAAATCATCACTATATAGTGGGCCCAATATAATATAATAATAAATATGAAATTTACATTAATCAAAATATTTAAGCGTATCTTACGACCGGGCAATGCCGGGCGCCCAGCTAGTGTATTTATATATATATATATGTGTGTGTGTGTGTGTGTGTGTGTGTGTGTGTGTGTGTGTGTGTGTGTGTGTGTGTGTGTGTGTGTATTTCGGAGCAAAGAAAAACCAACAAATTCAAGAAATAATGAAAATCCCATTATCAGGATCTTTCTTGCACAGTCTCACTTTGAATAGTTAAAAATGCCATTCTTACCATGTCAAGGATTCGTTCTCGACGCAAATGAGCCATTATGACGTATGATGGACTTTATTCTGACGGGCTGAGGTATGGATCTGGATAATTTCTCAGAACTAGATTGCATTACGTTTTTTGTATGCTGACCTAACAAATCCCACTTTCTGAGCTCGTGTCAAATTTTCCTGTGAAGGGACGGAAGTAAATAATCGGAATCTGCTGTCAAATGCAAATTATAGAGTTTCAAGACAAAACTTCATGTAAAATATCTTCGAAATATCGACAAAGAAAGACGCCATAACGAAATGGGGTTACACACTTGAAAAACGATCTTAAATCTCAGAAAATTTAGATTCAAATATTCAGATATGTCAGATGATGAAAAGATCTACTGGTGCCAAGCAGATCAATATGTTAATTCCCTTTGGTTACAAGAAGGTATCTAAAATGGATTTGCCTTATTTTGTGAATCGCTCAATTGAATCTCATAAACAAGAGATACTAGACGATACGACTTAGTAACATACAGGCATGGATATTTGCATATTTTGGCAGCAAGTCATTATTCAAGCACGTCTGATTGAACACGACGGAGTTATTCTTTGTTCCGATTTTTCTGG
>NC_136506.1:71717801-71742801 GCF_053919585.1 Euprymna scolopes
AAGTCAAATTTTTAAGTATTAAAAATTACGCATGAATTTATTTTTCCTTTTATTATAAAAATAAAGCGTTGTAAATGTTAACAATAAAATTTTCTTTTTCAAATATTTCAGGAATATTTAGAGAGTTGAGTTAATGCTTTTCGGGCACTCCCTAATAAAATAAATATTTCAACACAAGCTACTGAATAAACGAACAAACGACTTCGTAAAACTTGCAAGAAAAATGTTTATTGAAGCAAGGGCACGATGCCATTTAGATATAGCTAGGATAGAACTCGTCTGCCTTTGCCCGGTAGTTAATCCCAAGTGGAAATTGTAGATACCGGTGTAGGCACACAGAGAGTGTGAGGAAACAGGTCCGCTCTCTTTGACGTCTCGCTGGAAAAGGGGCAGAGTTTTTCTCGTCCGGGACGGAAGCAGTTATAGTTCCTTAAGGGGGTAAGAAAGATCCCTGTGCTGTGCCTCTGATTGGTCAGTATCTGCCATATCGCACAGTCAGGGGAGGCACTGACGCACAAGAAAAGAGTTCTATTTTTTTCTGCTACAAATATCACGGAAAAAACCTCCGTACAGTCCGTGTTAATGAAATCAATATAATTCAAAAGGAAATTAATTTATCGAACTAACGATATTATCAATGAATTAAGCATTGTTTTTTTTAATATTTTCACCAAAAATATTATGATTGCAAAAAATATTTCATGTGATTTTAATAACAGTTTCTGGGGAAGTTTTAAACGTAATATGATAATGTGTCTATTGTACGCATGATCGTGTAAACATAAGCATGATATTGGAAATAAAAAAAATGAAAAACAAAATGATATCTCGGATCACTAAAACAAAATAATTAAATATAAAAAAATGTTATATATTTTTTCATAATGATTAATTTTAAGATGTATGGGTGGACAGAACGACAACAAAATATAACTTTTATTAGTAAATAATCATTTTCTTTCAAATTTGAATTCTATTTAATCTTCTATAATATAAATATCACCTGTCTGTTTAAATGTATGTATGTATGTATGTATGTATGTATGTATGTATGTATGCATGTATGTATGTATGCCTTTTGTGTCAGGTCATGTCATATGCTACTGGTACCATGTAACCCACTACTACCTGCCTCATGGTCGGGTCACCGGCGACTAAACTGGTTCCCCCACCAGACTTGTTTGGTGAGGAGGGCGGCTAGTCTCCCTGGAGGATTAAAAACAAGACCTTCCAAAGGGCGAATGAACTCTTTTTTTTTTTTTTTGCTGGCTATCTTGCTCTTGCTTGTTGCTGGATCTCAACATTTTGAACCGAGAGAGAGACTTAGCTGTCGTACAAAGCTAAGACTCTGTAACATCATCTTTGTATAGATACTCCCTCAGGCATTTGGGCTCATGGATTTTAAATGTCTGAGGGAGTGGCACTCGTCTGACAAGACGTTGCAATCATCATGTATGCCTAAAACTTTCGACACAGGCGACGGATTTTCACGAGATCGATATCATTTTGAAGCTCGGCGTCTCGGACAAATATCGAATAATTGGTCAAAAACATTAATTCCGTCACCCTCCACTGGACAGTTTTCTACAAATAGGTGTCGATTTTTTTATCGAGCCATTTTTGTATTTCATCGTATCGGTTAGATTAACTTTGCCTAATTTTAACGTTCCTAACTTCCGGTCGCGTCATGGAGTAAGGGTAAAACGTCAGGTTTTCTTTCACTTCGCATCACGGGTTTGTGCTTGCCTGCCTACTACCACTTATTTTTTGGATGGATCAACACTACACTTCCAAGCACCCGAGCTAGTCTTTAATAAAGAATCTTTTTAGCCTATTGTTAATGAAAATAATATTTAAGACTAAATCGAGTAATGCAATTACTAAAATTAACTTTTGTTTCCAAAGCCTAAGGAAAACATTGATAAAACAACAATCATATATCATTTTAGAGCATTATTGAATAAAAATATGTATACAAAATTAAATCTGGAACTTTAAAAAATAAATTCTTACTTTTGTACATTTAAAAATTTCTAATTAAACAAGCATTTATTGTTTTCCTACAATAAAATCAAATTAATTAAACGAAATTATTACACTTCCCGTGATCCATAATTTTGTGAAAATCAGCGGGATTTGTGTTTGTATTTTTAGTGAGATGTTTCTTTATGCTGTGTTATAGCGGTTAAAGGGGGGAAATAAGTCTTGTAAAGAAAGTAAGAGTTATCGTCCTTTATAATACTGAAGAGTTCCAAGAAAAAGAAAAGTGAGCAATATGGCGGCTGGGCTAACACATTCATATCGTTCTGTAATTAATTAATTTTTCTGCCGTGAATAAATTGCATTTAATTTACGATGAGCTTGTCTACATATTACTCGAATATTCCATTTCTCTGGATACAACATACCGTAAATCGTTTTTATAGTTTATTATGCTAATTTTAGTTTTTAAAAAAGTATGTGCATTAGTTTCGGTGTCTGAAGCTTTTCATTTACTGATTATCGTTGAAATAATTTTTAAAAACTGATAATTGTTTTTTTAAAAAGATTTTTAAATTTAATTTATTCAGATTTTCGAATAAATTATTGTGATTATTTTTTTTTCAACATATTTCTGTGTAATTTTTTTAACACATGAATATACATTTACTTTACTTTTATTCTTTTATTGATTAAATTTGGCGTGCTATCTTTCAAACACAATCAAAATATGGACGTATACTAAAAAATAATTATGATGAGCCCCTTTTAAGAAGCAAGAGATTTTTCAGCCATTTTGCACATACCTAATTGTAGTTAACAAAAAGAAATGGTCGACCAAACAAACATTGCCATGATGGCTTTCAAACTGGTGAATTAAAAAGTATCGACGAATTTTTTAAATGGAAAATGAAAACTGCTGATGGGAGTTGAACTGACCAACCTAAATATGAGACAGCTCATCTCGATTCCCTAGCGCCGAAAAAAAAGTTTATATAGTGGTGTTTGGAAAATATAATAATAAAATAATATACTAATGACATAATATGGTAATAAAATAATATAATAATAAAATAACATGATAATATATTAATAAAATATAACAAAAAACTAATAAAATAATAATATAATAATAATAAAATAATATAATAGTATATTAATAAAAATGTAATAATAAAATAATATAACAATAAAATAATATAATAATAAAATCAAATAATATAATATAACAAAAAAGAATGTCACAATAAAATAATATAATAATATATTAATAAAAATACAATGATAATAATAAAATAATAAAATAATATTTTAATAAAAATATAATAACAAAATAACATAATAATATATTAATAAAAATATAACAATAATCTAATAAAATAATAATATAATAATAATAATAAAATAATATAATAATATATTAATAAAAATGTAATAATAATAAAATAACAATAAAAAAATATAATAATAAAATAAAATAATATAACAGAAAAGGATTTAATAATAAAATAATATAATAATATATTCATAAAAATATAATAATAAAATAATATAATGAAAAAATAATGAAATAATATAATAAAAACGTAATAAAATATAAAAATAAAATAGTAATAAAATATAATAATAAAATAATAATATAATATAATAATAAAATAATAATATAATATAATAATAAAATAATAATAAAATATAATAGTGAAATAATATAATAAAATAGTAATAAAATATAATAATAAAATAATAATATAATATAATAATGAAATAATATAATAAAATAGTAATAAAATATAATAATAAAATAGTAATAAAATATAATAATAAAATAATAATATAATATAATAATAAAATAATAATATAATATAATAATAAAATAATAATATAATATAATAATGAAATAATATAATAAAATAAAAATAAAACGTAATAATAAAAATAATAATATAATATAATAATAAAATAATAATATAATATAATAATAAAACAATAATATAATATAATAATGAAATAATATAATAAAATAATAATAAAATATAATAATAAAATAGTAATAAAATATAATAATAAAATAATAATATAATATAATAATGAAATAATATAATAAAATAATAATAAAATATAATAATAAAATAGTAATAAAATATAATAATAAAATAATAACATAATATGATAATGAAATAATATAATAAAATAATAATAAAATATAATAATAAAATAATAATATAATAAAATAATAATAAAATATAATAATAAAAATAATAATATAATATAATAATAAAATAATAATATAATATAATAATAAAATAATAATATAATATAATAATGAAATAATATAATAAAATAGTAATACAATATAATAATAAAATAGTAATAAAATATAATAATAAAATATAATAATGAAATATAATAATATAATAAAATAGTAATAAAATATAGTAATAAAATATTAATATAATATAATAATGAATTAATAACATAATATAATAATGAAGTAATATCATATAATAGTAATAAAATATCATAATAAAATAATAATATAATAATAAAATAATAATATAATACAATAATAAAATAATATAATAAAATTGTACTAAAATATAAGAATAAAATAGTAACAAAATATAATAATGAAATAATAATATAATAATAAAATAATAATATAATATAATAATGTAATAATAAAATAGTAATAAAATAGATTAATGAAATAATAATATAATATAATATAATAATAAAATAATATGATAATAAAATAATAATATAATATAATAATGAAATAATATAATAAAATAGTAATGAAATATAATAATAAAATAATAATATAATATAATAATAGAATAATATAATAACATATTAATAAAATATAATACGAAAATAATAATATAATATAATAATAAAATAATAATAATAATATAATATAATAATGAAATATTATAATAAAATAGTAATAAAATATAATAATAAAATAATAATATAATAATATAATATAATAATAAAATAATAATATAATATAATAATGAAATAATAATATAATATAATAATGAAATAATAATATAATATAATAATGAAATAATAATATAATATAATAATAAAATAATAATATAATAATGAAATAATAATATAATATAATAATGAAATAATTATATAATATAATAATGAAATAATTATATAATATAATAATGAAATAATAATATAATATAATAATGAAATAATAATATAATATAATAATAAAATAATAATATAATATAATAATGAAATAATAATATAATCTTATAATAATAATAATAATAATAATAATAAAATAATAATATTATATAATAATGAAATAATTATATAATATAATAATAAAATAATAATATAATATGATAATAAAATAATAATATAATATAATAATGAAATAGTAATAAAATATAATAATAAAATAATAATATAATATAATAATGAAATAATATAATAAAATAGTAATAAAATATAATACTTAATAATTTAATATAATAATGAAATAATATAATAAAATTGTAATAAAATATAATAATAAAATAATAATATAATATAATAATGAAATAATAATAAGATATAATAATGAAATAATATAATAAAATAGTAATAAAATATAATAATAAAATAATAATATAATAATGAAATAATATAATAATGAAATAGTAATAAAATATAATAATAAAATAATAATATAATAGTAAAATAATAATATAATATAATTTATGAAATAATATAATAAAATAGTAATAAAATATAATACTAAAATAATTTAATAAAATAATGAAATAATATAATAAAATAGTAATAAAATATAATAATAAAATAATGATATAATAATATAATATAATAATAAAATAATGATATAATATAATAATAAAATAATAATATAATATAATAATAAAATAATAATATAATATAATAATGAAATAATATAATAAAATAGTAATAAAATATAATAATAAAATAAAAAAATTAGAAAAACAGGCCGAGGGAGGCAACATTTCGTCGATGGGACAGGGGCTGAAGCCTAGCTGATAGTGCAGGACGTGTCATAGATTTTCCAAACATCTTATATATACAGGGTGTCCATAAAGTCCGTGTGCGCCTTAAAATATTTATAATTTTATTTGTGATTGCAATAGAAATAACATGTAAAAAGGATTCATTTTGGAACAATTCATTTTAAAATTGTACACGGACTTTATGGACACCCTGTGTATATATATATATATATATATATATATATATATATATATATATACATACATATATATTATATACATACATATATATACATACATATATATATACATACATATATATATATATATATATACATATATATATACATACATATATATATACATACATATATATACATATATATATATACATATATATATATACATACATATATATACATACATATATATATACATATATATGTATATATATATACATATATATATGTACATACATATATATATATGTACATGTATATGTATGTACATATATATGTATGTATTTGGCCGTCTGTAGCTTCCTCAGACTTTTACAGAAATGTGCTATTTTGGGATGAAAGAGTGAAAGAGTGAATGAGGCCAGGGGGGTTGCGAGAAGGGCGGAAGGATGAAAGAGAGGAAGGAAACAAGGGGAAGGTGGGAGGGGCGCCTGGTATGTGGATAAAGTTTTAGTTTTGGGGTTTAAGGAACTTGTGGAAGGGTCTGGGAAGTTCATTTCTGGTGTGGTTGAGGGCATAGGGATACATGAGGGGAAGGGGAATATGTGGGGGTGGGAGGAGGGGGTTACATTAAAGTTCGAGTCTTAATGTTAAAGTTTTTAGCGTCTCGTTGGTGAGATGATTTCTTGGTAAGTATGTCTTGACTTGTTGGGTGTTCGCTTATGTTTGGAGCTTATGTTATATATATATATATATATATATATATATATATATATATATATATATATATATATGCCATAACCTCGGGATTATGTTCTATATGTCGCTTTTGTAGTATTGCAGTAGTAATCCATTACTAGTCTAATTTTCTTTGTGGTTTATTTATTCCTCTTGATGGTTTTTGGTTTTGTGCTGATCATATTTACTTGTAGTTCGTCTGTTGTATTCCGTTATCTGGAAAAAAAAAGTGTCAACATTTGCATTTCTGTCTTGATTTCCGGGTTCAACATAGAGATTCCGAAATTTAACAATATGCACCTGAAGGAAGTCGAAGGTTACATCAGCCGAAACGTTATGAGACTACCCCCCCAGATGAAATTGGTAATCGAAATAAGCAAAATAATATAAATTAGCAATCCTCAGCTAAAAACAAAGTTCTTAGAGATTATTTTTTAAAAAATATCAGTAAGGCTGATGATAACAGTCTTACTGATAATTTTTGTAATAATTTCTAAGAACTTTTTAATGATTGTTTCTTATTGGTCCCCCGACAAAAGGAAGATGGACCTGTAAATTCACCCTTGCCCGTTCGTCCGTCCACACTTTTCTCAATAACTACGCCTTGGAATTTTTTGAAATTTTGCACAAACATTAAACATGATATGAGTAAAAAAAGTAACAGAACGGATTTTCCGGGAAAACTCCGGTTGCTCTCTTAGCAACTGGTTAAAATGGCTAAAATTGACAAGTTTGTGCCTATTAAAAATATTGATGCCTTGGATTTTTATAAAACTTTCTGAAAAGTCATAACTAACTGATTTCTATATAATTTTGTTTGTCTATACTTCGCGATAACGCTTGGGTGTGCCCCAGGGACTAATAAAAACACTCCATTTTTGGGACTATTTTACCATATTTGTCCAAAATTTTCTGTGTATGTCTATTTAGCAGTTTTGCATGGTGCTGAACTCAAATTTAAATATGTTAAGGCATTGGGGAATTTGGGGTCTATATGGAGGGGGGGATGATGAACTTAGTCATTTCTTTTTTTTTTTTTCATTTTTTGTATGGTTCAGAACTCAAATTTACATATATTAAGGCCTTAAACTGCACCGCTTGTTCATTTTTACCAGGATTTGACGTACCCTGGGGACTTTTGGCGCTAAATGGGAGAGGGTGGGGCCAAATGCTGACCTTAGTCATTTTTTTATGCTTCGTTCACTGTGTACTCACGGGGGACCACATATGATTCACTTGTTTTCAAATAAAAAAAGTCTTATACTAATGTTTTTAAAATCATTTGCACAAGGAAACATTATATTATATTTAAAATTTCCCTCAAAACTGTTATTATATTCACATTAAATATTTCAATATTTCATAATTAACTACACTAGTCGTATATTTCATCAAACATACGGTTTTATTATTTATGTGTGATAAATTAAGGCACGAAAAAGGCACGACAACTGGCTGCCGATGATTTCCCATTTGTATGAAATTTAGGCACGTCATTCGAACAACTTGGGGATTCTTACGTCAAGACTGCATAGAAGTCCAAAGTAATTTTCAATTGTATTTTGTAATGTCGTCCACACTGAGAATCGAACCTTCAACTTTCAGAAGAGTGTATCTTTACAACCGAATTTGATCAAGTATTGCAAATAACATCCAAGACACGAATAATCGAAATAATATGACTGATCCTCATTTCAACAATTCAGAAACGTAATTCAAACTAATGTTCTCATCTTGGATATTATACTCGTAACGTGTCGACCAATGTAACATCTGGCCTTCTTGTTAAACTCAGGAATCTTTATGTATAAACTCGGGAATTTGTTTGGAATTTTGAAAAGAATTCTTTTATTTAATCTATGGAAGTACACTGCGCTAGCTATGTCAGCCATGACCGTAGAAATCTATAATATAAATCTCAACTGTCTGTTTAAATGTATGTATGCATGTATGTATGTATGTCTGACTAAAACTTTTGACAGAGATGACGGATTTTCACAATATTGGTATCGTTTTAAAGCGTAACCCTTCGGACGACAAATATCGAAAATTGGCTAAAAGCATCAATTCCTTCACCTTCAACCGGGCATTTTTCTACAGGGAGGGGTCGCTTTTTTCGCTGATATTTTCGAAAATCATCCCCTTTTTTCAATTGACTAGCCTTAATTTAAACCTTCGCCACTTCTGGTTTGGCGATGAACGCAACAGCAAGGACGTTGCGTTATTTTTTTTGTTTGTTTTTTTTCATTATTTTTTCCTCCTTCGCAATACGGGTTCGAATCTGCCTGCCTACTACCACTTTTTCTTTGCTCAACGCACACCTCCAAACACCCGGGCAACGCCAGGCACCCAGGCTAGTATTAAGTAATTTTCAATATCACCTGTACTGACGATTGAATCGTCAATCGTCAGATGACTATCACTTTGTAATAAAAGAAACCACCCACACAAGCAACAACGTACCTGTTTGGTCTGTCAGGTGACATGATCGAGGAAGGAAAAAGGAAAGGAAAACTTAATTTTGTAGATGGCTTCTTTATATACATGTGACATTAATTTGTATATGACGGGAATAGCGGCTATAGGGAGAACGAATTAAAAAGGATAATGAGACGAGTTTTTGATAGCTGAGAGAGAGAGAGCATAGACAATGAGATGCGTTGGCATGAATAGCGGAAATTGGCAAGAAGGAATCACAATTTTTTAAAACATTGTAATAGAAGGTATTATCCACACAAGTAGCAGCGTTTTTGTCTGGCATGTCAGGTGTTGAGATCAGGGAAGGATAAATAAAAATAAAAATTTAATTTTGTAGATGGATATTTATATATATGTGGCATTAATTTGCATATGCCCGGAATTGTAGCTGTAAGAAGGACGAATTGAAGAGGACAAGGGGGGTCAAGGTTATGACAATCGAGTTATATATAAAAACCGTTATATATTTTACCTATACAGTGTAACCCTGATATAAGAGACTTCTCATGTATCTACGGCTCTCTTATATCCGGGTTCTTATATCCGAATTACACTGTACATTAACACAGGCTCTAATTTGGGATCAGAGAAAATCTCTCTTATATCCGGTTTTCTTATATTCTAGGGAGTCTCTTATATCCGGGTTACATTATATTTCATATAAAATATGCATAAAGTAATTTTAAAGAAAAGGGTGATATAAAAACAAGTTGGTTCATATTTATTTGTTAAAAAGTGTAAACTTGGATCAATTAAGCACTGCCATTTTTTTTTTTTATTCTGAATGTCGCTTTTGAGTCTTGGAGAACTGAAAAGGGTCCTCTAAATGGTACAAATCATGCCATAAATCCTCAAAGCCTGCAAACAGTGGCTATTATATTTTTGCCGCTGTTAGTTCCAACCGCATCCCCGTCTGCCATCATTTGGTATTGTCCTCCAAAGCAACATTTCTGAATAATAGTAAAACCTCGATTTTGAGGTGAGAAAAGAGAAACGCATAAAAGCGGTCCGTGCGACCGTCGAACATGGAGCCAGGCTTGAAACTAACGGAAATTTCATGTTCTACTGGGGAAGGGTTTGTTTTTATATGACCTTTTTATTATGTTGAATAGAGAGTTTTGCTTGCATTCATTCATAAAGCGAGTTATGCCTTGCACTTAGCGGGGAGTTATTATCAAAACGCGCTCTTTCCCCCTGAACAGTTATTCTTCATTGCATTGAATTGATTTTGTTTCTTCTTTATTTGTTATAGCTTTTTTTATTAAGAATAGTTGCTCATGCCAGTTTCCCTTCACCGTCACAATTGCCATTGTACGTTTTTCGCTCTTATCATTCCCTTTCATACCTAACTATGTTATGTTGTAAAAAAAGGACTCTTGTCTACTTAAAAAAAAAGGAGCAACGTGTAACATTATCCCTGATACTACTTTACAGAATAAAACTGTATTACTTTAAGGCTTCGTTCTTATCGGTCCCTTAGAGGCGAGAGCACATAACGTAGCGATCTAGGAATCACTTCCATCGGAGAACTTTATACAGGACGACCTGACGTTACCCGGGATTAAATGGTGATCAACAAATGTTTCACACTCCCATATTTTTATTTGCATCGAATTCAGTGAAATCGCCCATCTTTCAATCAAATCGATTCCTTGCCTGCTCTAGTTGGGGATCCATCCTGGTGCACTGGAAGGAAGCTCAACACGCCTCCCCTCTGTCACTTAGTTCACAATACATTGTCGTCTACATTGCACTGTAAGGAACCTATTGTTTATTTTATAAAATTATTTTTATATAAAATTGCTTAAATTAAAGTTTAAAATGAAAAAATAAAGTATCATAATTCAATTGTGCTATAAACAAACATTTATTTCGAACGCGCCCGTCATATCAAAGAACCTGCTGTTGAGTTGAGATGCTTGGCCTGACTGCTTGTGTTGTGATAATGGCTTGAATTTAAGTTTAAAATGAAAAGATCAAGTATCATGGTTCAATTCTGCTTTAGACAGAAACATTCATTTCAAACGCGCCCCTATCATATTAAAGAACCTACTTTTCATTTTATATGTCAGGTTTTTCGGCTTGTGCGCTAATGGAACTTTTCAAATGAATTTCTGATGTTAAACAGTGTAAGGTGTTATTAGGTTGGTGCAAAAATAACGTTTTTTAACATTAAACTTCAAAAGATCATAACTCCTTTAAAAATAAACTTTATTAATCGAAATAAAAACCATTAAAATCGACACATTTTTTTCCAACGAGAAACAAGTTTATTTATCCCATTAGCATAGAAATCTGGAGTTCTGGAAGCGATTAAATTATTGAAGGCCGATTCGGCATCATCGTTTTTTAAGCATTTTTTTGCGCATGATGTTGTCGCAATGCTTGAAAAAGTGATAATCGATGGGCGAGAGGTCTGGTGAATATGGCGGATGAGGCAGTGTCTCATAGCTCAATTCGTTCAGCTTCTGCAGGATCAGTTCAGCAACATGTGGGTGAGCGTTGTCATGGAGGAGAATTGGTCCCTTCATATTGACCAATCTTGGTCACATACGCTGGAGCTTCTGGTGCATTTAGTCAATTTGTCGACAGTACTTCTCTGCCGTAATTGTTTCGCTCGGATTCAAGAAGCTGTGATGGACCAGACCGGTCGCAGACTACAAATAGTCACTATAATCTTTTTTTTTTTATTATTATGCAGTTTCTGCTTCGGGAAATGTTGTGGAGCTTCTCCGACATCCAACCACTGTGCCGAACATCGTCGGTTGTCGTAGAGGATCCACTTCTCATCACACGTCACAATCCGCTCGGGAAATGTGTCGATTTTGTTACACAGAAGGAGCGTAGAAGACACCGCAAAATGACAATTGGGGGGGGGGCTTATTGTGCAATACATGCGGCACCCATTTGTCCAACTTTTTTACTTCCCTATTTGCTTTAAATGGCGAACGACTTTGGAGTGACCGACTTCGAGTTCAACAGCAACTTCTTGCGTGTTTTTGCGTGGATCAGCTTCAATTAAGGCTTTCAAATGTCCGTTATCAACCGCGGTTGGCGGCCGCAACTATATTCATTTTCGAGGCTCTCGTCACCATTGCGAAATTTCTCGGACCACCGTTGTATTACACGTTCCTTAGTATTTCTTGGGCCAAACGCGTCATTGATATCACGAGATATGTCAGCAGCTTTTTTGGCCTAGTTTGAACTGGGACAAAAAAAAAATCGTGCGGATTTGAAATTTGTTCATGCTGTCAAAAAGCCTGCAAATAAACGAATGACGAGATTGAGAACGGTAACGAATAACACGATTAAATAGAGCGAAAAATGCGCTTCAAAATGATATATAACATG
This sequence comes from Euprymna scolopes, assembly GCF_053919585.1. Taxonomy (NCBI): domain Eukaryota; kingdom Metazoa; phylum Mollusca; class Cephalopoda; order Sepiida; family Sepiolidae; genus Euprymna; species Euprymna scolopes. Next base: position 71,730,529 of record NC_136506.1, read on the forward strand.
GCTATATATATATATATATATATATATATATATATATATATATATATATATATATATATATATATCAATGAATTAATTCAGAAATCTATGATATAAGTAACATATGTGAGAAAATGATATTGTTTTTGCGCCAAACTAATGACTTTGGTCAAAATCCCTTTTACCTTCTTTCCTTGGATTATTTCATTTATCGATTATTGATACTTATTGAAGGCATTCCGATACAAAACCTATCTATGAACAAATTAATTTGAAGTCATGTTGAACCTAGGCGAGATGATAAACTTTGTCGAAATATAGATTAATCCACATAGTTTTTCTGCTGTTTTGCGTGCATAAAATTATACCAATGGACACTCATGTTTCTGGCTCTTAGCCTTCTTCAGCACAGGTCAGGATCGACTCATGACATCATTAACCGATGTACCAAAGTCAATCATTACTTTAAACACGGATTTTTTTTTCTTCGCTTACAAAGTTAAGATTTGTTATTGGCATTTTTTTTTAGCGATATTAACAACTTCGAAACGCTGTTATTTTTTTCCGCTACTGCGGTTTTTAAGAGCTATATGCTCTTATTGTTATAAATCTTACCTGTCTGTTTACATGTATGTATGTATGTATGTTTATGCCTAAAACTGTCGACAGAGGCGACAGATTTTCATGTTTTGTGCCCGGTCCTTCGGACGAACAATATAGAAAAATTTTCTAAAAACATTAATTCCTTCACTCTCAAATAAGAACTTTTCGCCGATATTTTCGAAAATCGTCCCCTTAACTTAAACTCTCGCCACTTCCGGTTTGGAGATGGACGCACGACTAAGACGTCACGTTTTCTTTTCCTCCTTCGCAGTACAGGTTCGAGCCTGCCTACCTACTACCACCTTTTTGTTTTTTTTATTTTTCCCAACACACACCTCCAAACACTCCGGCAACGCTTTTTAGGTGGATGGGAAGGGATTAGATTCCGCGAGAAGTTTTCGCATACTTCCCAGATCGTAATATCTCAGATTCACATACGGACATCGTCTTTATCTTTTTTTTTTTTTTTTTGATCAAGTTAAACTGTCGCTTGTTTGTTGTCTTTTTCGTATAAAGTGAAACTATTGGAACGCAACCACTGGGCACTTTCGGTTGAGTATTATCTGTTCTGCAATTGGTTCTTGGTCAATATATGGGAAACCCTTCATACTAAGACAATTACTATTTATTTGGACACTGCCAGAGTGCCTCCTTTTGAGGGAGCTGGTCCCCTCCCCTCCCCACACAAACGACTTTGTGTCTAATTTCCTTTCGTGTGAGGTTAAAAACCAAGGCCATTTCTTTGTTTTTGATTGACTGCGTTAAATTTGAACGCTTTACACTTCCGGGCGCGTCATGGAGTAGCAATAAGACGTCAGATTTTCTTGCAATTTCTTTTCTGCCTTCGCGCCACGGGTTCGAGCCACTTTTTATTATTAATATTGTGCTCAACACACACCTACAAACCCTCGGGCAAAGTTATCTTACATCAATTCACCGTAAACCAATGTTTACGGGGCTGTATACACGTTGGGATTCATTTTCCCCTTACAAACGAAAGTATAATTTAATTTATACCTTAACACATCCTGCCCTCATGATTTGTTCACAATCTAAATTGGATAAAGAACTAAAAACGATCACCAATTCGTTGTCCAATAATGTGTACCCTCTTGATGTGCTTAACTCCATCATCAAAAGGAAAATAAATAATTTTTTCTAAAATAAAAATTAACATGGCGACTAAATGTCCAATTTACATTCGTTTACCTTGGTTAAGGACAATATGTGAAAAATTTGCCAAACAGATTAGCTCAGCTGTTGAACATTGTCATTTTGCCTCCAATATATGTGTGGTGTTTTCGATAAAACCTTTATTGCCATCCTCTCGAAAGGGCATTCTGCGCCATCCCCATCTCTTTCTTCTCTTCTCTTCTTCTTCTTCTTCTCTCATGTCCATTTAAAGAGACCTCTCTGTAAGCAAAGGGATTGTCTTTTGGGTCTGAATGTAATTAGTTTCTAAGGCTTTTCCTCCCCATTGTATAATTATCATAACGATAGATTTATTTTAGTTATTCCCTCATTTTTTAAATTTTATTTTATTTATTTATTACCGATAGTTTTATTTTATTTTAGTCGTTGCCCCGTTTAAATTCGTTTCCGTATACAAAAGAAAATCGATTGAACTTTGAAAAGTGAGGCCGAAACCTGATCGGCCGATTCTACTCCCTTATTTATGTAACTTTTTTTTGAAACCTCCATCGAATGTTTTCCCTCCGTCCTTCTTTTTACCATGGATACAAAAACTCAGTCTTCCTTTTTTAACAGCTATAATATATATATATATATATATATATATATATATATATATATATATATATATATATATATGTATGTATATGTGTGTGTGTGTGTGTGCTCGCGCGAATACTGGTGGAGCATCAGTGTTTTCTTATCATTTTTGATAGAGGGTATGCACTCGTTTCTATCGTATGAAACGAATTACTCTATTTCCATAATGAGACGTTTTCATTTTTTTTCTTTCTTTCTATACCGATCGATACGTGTTTTTTTTTGTTGTTGTTGTTTTGTTCGTTTTTAAAACTTTCCAGGTTGAGACGTGATCTAATTTCTCTACCGACTGAGACGTTATTTTTATATGAATACTAGTGCAGACACAGACGAAGCATATTCTTTGTTTTCCGCTCCGTCATCTTTTGGATGGAGGGTTTTCACTCCCGTCATAAATAAATATGAACCAATGAAAACGCTTTATTTATAAATGCTGCTATTCGTTTGGGGAAAACAATTGAATGGAACCTTCCATTTAGATTAATTCATAAAAACAAGTTGAGCCTTGCACTTAGAAGATCGTTGTTTCCCGAAACCATTATTTCCCTCGGACAATAATTCTTTATTCGGGTAAATAGTGTTTATTGTTTAGTTTTCTTGCGCAATAAAAAGCTGCCCTTGGCCAGTTTTTTCATTTTTTTTTATTTTTTTTTATAATGTTCATTGTCCGCGTTTATTCCCCTTTAGTACCTGTGTATCTACCTACATCATGCTGTAAATAGACGCGAACAAATAAAAAAAAAAAATGCATAGCTATTGAATATTTCACTTTTTTTGTTTCATTCGGGATTCTAACCCCTAACGAAGATGACTTTGAACGGATAAGAATCCATAAAAATGCAACCTTTTTATTATTATTATTATTTTTTTTTTTTTTTACATATTTGTTTCTGAATTTTTTAGATGAAGAGTGTTTATTCGTATTATTTGGATTCTCAGCTTGAATGCTATTTTCACAACTTGATTGTTCGGACTTGAATTCTTGGCTTGGAAGCTATTTTCACAGATCGATATAACCTACGACCTTCTTCATATGCATCGTCGAATTTGGGAATCGCCCTGTCAAACTCGAGACTACACAGAATTTCGAATGGAATCCTTTATTTACTTCATGGGGGGTAACTTGCTCTCGTTCCATCAGCTATGACTGGGAAAAGTCCTAAAATACCTATTGTATTTTGAGTGTTACCAGCACTTAGGATTGAACCTTCAACCTCCAGAAGAGCGCAACGTTTACAACTTAATTTTACCAAAACGCTGTGAAAATAATACTCAAAATGAGTGGGTTTGCAAATTGCATCGTAATGATAACTGAACTTACGCATTCATGACATGAAACTTTTATCTCTCTGTTGCAGATATTGATGGTGTGAGACTCTAAGAAATCAACCTCTGTCATATATATGCTTGATTGAATTCCTCTATGCAGGGAAAATTAAACCGATCAAACTTCACCGGAGCCTGTTGAATGTTTATGAAGCCGATAAAGCGCAGTTAAGAGATGGGTTTGCCAATTTCAGAGTGGCAGAGATGTAAGTGACAAAGTATGTTCCAGATTTTTATGACCAAGATATCAATAGAGGAAAAAGTGCATTAAGAATGCTGTTGACTATGTAGGAAAATAAATTCTGGAGCATTAAAGGTTACTCGTTTCAATAACACCGCTTTGTATCCAACTTTTGAATGACCCTTGTGTGTATATATATATATATATATATATATAAATGATAAGGTTTTGTTATTGGGATTTATTAGCGATAGGAACAACTTCGAAACGCTGTTGTATTTTGTTTTGTTCGCTACCTTAGCGGTTTTTAAGAACTATAAGCTCTTAGTGTTATTCATATATGTGTGTGTGTGTGTGAATAACTAACCCTTATTTTTTTTATGGAACGTATTTATTTATTTGTTTTTATTAAATAATCTTTTACGTGCATAAAAGCATACCAGTGAACACGCATGTTTCTGGCTTTTTAGCCTTCGTCAGCACAGGCCAGGATCGAACTCATTATATCAGTACCCGCATTCGGATACTTAACAGATGTACCACCGTCGATTACCACTCTAAGCACGGTTTTTTATCGCTTAGACACTTAAGATTTTGGTATTGGCATTTTTAGCGATATTAACAACTACGAAACACTGTTTTTTTTTTGTTTCGATATATATCTATAATATAAAGCTGAATATCTGTGTGTGTGTGTGTGTGTGTGTGTGTGTGTGTGTGTGTGTCTGGTCACGAATAGGCTCTTATATGGTTGACTATTTTAAAAAACTGATTACATATAATGATAGAAGATGCATCGAGACACAGGAATGGGTATGTTTGATCTGGCAGAACGGTGGTTCATTAACATTGTGGTGTTTGCGTTCGCGCCTGGTCCACAAAATATGGAATAAAAAATTTAAAAATTAAAAAAAAAACGTTTACAAGTGTTTTTGATATAGATGTACATAAGAATACTTTGATAAGTATGTTTTAACTTAAATAGAGATGGTATAATAAAATTGTGGGGTCTGCGTTCGCGCCTGGCCTCCGTGGAATGGAAATAGGCACAAACTTTAATAAAGACTTTTCATATCTATCTGCGTAAGTATACTTTGATAATTATGTTTCAGTTTGAAGAAATATGGTATAATAAAATTATGGGGTGTTCGTTCGCACCTGACCTCCATAGAATGGAAATATGTCACAAAGTGTAACAAGGTTTTTAATATAGATCCACAGAATATTGTGATAAGTGTTTCAGTGTGAACAGGTATGGTATAATAAATTATGGGGTTTATCTATTTTATTTTTACTTTCATCATATTTTGCTTTGGTTTTGATACCCCCAAATCCGAAGCTATCTCTTTACAACCCTTCCTTTTCATAACCTGTCATACTTTACTAAATCAGAGTCAATTTTCTGTAGTCTTTTTTTTAACCCAGTCAACGACGGGTACTTTTGCTAGTATATATATATATATATATATATATATATATATATATATATATATATATATATATATATATATATATAGGTAATGTTATGATGCACAGAGTGATCAGAAAATAACTTTATTCAATTTAGTAGTCAGCGCTTTATCATATCAATATTGCTGCATTCATGCAAAACTTTCCTGACGTTGATTTGATTCTGCACTTCCTTTCGGACTGTGTGACATTCTTGTCTTCCACACAAACTTCGAAGTTATGATATTAGTGGTAAAGTTCTTACCTTTGTTAAATCTTTTCTTTCTGATCGAAGCTTGCGTGTAACTCTTGATGGAGTATCTTTATTTTCCTTTCCTGTCAATGCCGGTGTTCCTCAAAGCTATATTCTAGATCCAACATCGTTTTTGTTTTTTTCTATATATATATATATATAAATGACCTTCCAGATAATATTATTCAGAAAATCAACGTTCACGCTGATAATACCACCCTCTATTCTGTTATTGCTTCTCGCTCATCTTTCTCGGATCAATTAAAAATATGCAGTTGATCTAGAAGTTGATTTGGGTTCTGTTGTGGATCGAAGTAAGAAATGGCATGTTTCGTTAAATCCTGTTAAGACTCAGCTTTTGTCTTTCAATCGTAGGCGTGACCCTTTTCTTCCTGAGATTCTTATGGATGGTTCTGCTCTCGATGAGAAATCGACCCTAAAACTTCTTGGTCTTTCTTTCTCGTCAAATCTTTCTTGGTATCCACAATATTAAATTCATTGCTCTTTTTACTACTTGTAAAATTGTTATCTCTCTTTCGCTCTAAACATTTTATCATATCCGAAGCTATTCTCTATCTCTACAAATATGTTACCATGTATGGAGTACTGTTGTCATATTTCGGCTGGTGAATCTGTGTCCCATTTGAAGATTCTTGATAAATTGCTGACACGTATCTGTAATTTGATTGACCCCACACTTTCTTCTTCACTGCAACCTCTCTCTCACGGACGTGATGTTGTTAGTCTCAGTTTTTTCTACAAATACTATTATGTCAGAATTGTCTGATCTATTCCCTGCTTCCTTTGTTCCAGCTCGTTTGACTCATTGATTTAAAGGTCTCCATCAATCTGCCGTTTTAATACCTATTTGTAATACAGCTTCCGATTCCACTAGCTGCTTTCCAAGGACTGCGAGGTTGTTGAACTCTCTTGTTCACTGTTTTCCTCCTATCTATAGCCTTGGTCTTTTCAAGATTAAAGTCAATACATCATCTTCTGTTTTGCAGTAATCATATTTAATTCTTCTTAGCTCCTTACATCGAGTGATTTCATGTATTGTCTCGAGTGATTTCCATAAAAACAATTAAGTGTTCATAATTTATTACTGAAATATAATTCTTACAAGGAATAAATATGATAAGAAATTGTATGGTTTATAGTTTTCTTTAAGTGTTGATATGGGCGCCAGCATTCGCCACCTTTTGCTCTAGCCATCTGGTTACCGCGACAACTGATTTCACAAGGGAAATACAGGGAGCAAGATTTATGATATTGTCTCCCTATTTTGTTACCAAGTCCTCACATTACACGAGTAGAAGACGTAGAACAGTTGAGGTAGCAAGGTCAGTTTACAGAGAGCCGGCCAAGGAAACTATGAAGAAAGTGACTATGATGGAAGTGAAATGGGAATAAATAAAAATCAGGTTTAAGATGTTTGTTTGGGAGTCAATTCCTAAAAGCCGTCCAACCAATGCCAGTATGTAAAACAGACGTTAAACTGATGATGATAGTGATGATGATGATTTTTAATCTCGAAATTTGGTCCTGCTCTGTTGTTTCCATTTGGTTTTATATATATATATATATATATATATATATATATACGCATTTCAGCCCGGCGTTGTCCGGGTGTTTTGGTGTGTATGTTGAGCAAAAAAAAAAAAAACGGTCAATTTTTTTAGCTTTGACCCCTATTATGACTCCTTAACATTTATTGTTTGTGGCTCAAATCAATTTATCAAGTTAGATCCATGTCCAAGGAACCTATATCTAAAATTTCAAGTGTTTAGACTCAAAATTGGCTGAGGAGTTTGATAGAGTTCTCAAAGGTCAAATCGTTTAACAGCCAAATTTCTGGACGAAAACAGATCACAAAGATTTTCCCAAATCTCAGTACCCTGTATATAAAATTTCGAGTCTGTAAACTTAAAATTGACAGTTATTGCGTAGGGAAATGTACACAGACCCACAGACACGCTCACTTTTATAGATATACTAGCAGTTCAGCCCGGCGTTTCTCGGGTGTTTGGAGGTGCGTGTTCAGCAAAAAAAAAGTGGTAGTAGGAAGGCAGGCTCGAACCCGTACTGCAAAGGAGGAAAAGAACGGGAAAAAACGTGACGTCTTTGCTGTTACGACCACCGCCAAACCGGAAGTGACATAGGTTTAAATTAAGGCTAGACAATCGAAAGGAGAGGATGACTTTCGATAATATCGACGAAAAAAGCGACCACCCCTGTAGAAAAGTGCCCATGAATATATTAATGTTTTTAGCCAATTTTTCGATATTTGTAGTCTGAAAGGTCGAACTTCAAAACGATACTGATCTTGGTAAAATCCGTTGCCTCTATCGAAAGTTTTAGGCACACATGCAAACATACATACATACATACATTTATATGTTGGTAACTAAAAATTTTCGACCCAAACCGAATAAAAAGCTTGCCCTTTCTCTGAATACCCTTTATGTAAAATTTCAAATGTTTAGACCAGAAAGTGTCTGAGTAATTTGGTAGAAACGGCAGAGGTCAAATTATTTTTAACTTTGACCCCTATTATGACCCCTTAACATTTATTGTTTGGGACTCAAATCAAGTTAAGTTAGATCCATGTCGAAGGAACCCATATCTAAAATTTCAAGTGTTTATACCCAGAATTTTTGGAGGAGTTTGGTAGAGTTCTCAAAGGTCAAATCGTTGAACTTTGACCCCTTAATAGCAAAAATTTTAGCCGAAAACGAATTACACAGATTTCCCCAAATTTCTGTACCCTGTATATAAAATTTCGAGTCTGTAGACTTAAAATTGACAAAGTTATTGCGTAGGGAAATGTACGCACACAGACACACACACAGACACGTTCACTTTTAGAGATATACTAGGATTTCAGTCCAGCGTTGCCCGGGTGTTTGGAAGTGTATGTTGAGCATAAAAACGGTCAATTTTTTCAACTTTGGCCCCTATTATGACCCCTTATTAAGTTAGATCCATGTTCAATGAACCTATATCTAAATTTTCAAGTGTTTAGACCCAAAATTGGCGGAGGAGTTTGGTAGAGTTCTCAAAGGTCAAATCGTTGAACTTTGACCCCTTAACAGACAAATTTTTGGCCGATCACGGATTACAAAGATTTTCCCAAAACTCAATATCCTGTATATCAAATTTCGAGTCTGTAAACTTAAAATTGACAGAGTTTTTTGCGTAGGGAAATGAACACACACAGACACACAGACACGTTCACTTTTATAGATTGAACAAAAATATATATGCATACATAAATATATATGGAAACACTTTTGTGTTTACTGTAAACTTTTTACGCAAATATTATGCAAGTATAAATCCTGTAGAATATCTGCATGAATATAATTACACGTAATAGTTAACTAAAGATGATCATTCCATAAGAAAACCGAAAAATACACACAAAAGAAAAACGAGTTCATAAGAATATAGATAGATAGATATATAAACTGTCATTATCTGTTTGTTTGAGGAACGGTCTCTACCAAACTCCTCTGTTATTTTTTTATCTACAGACTTGAAACTTGATATTTATGGAATTTGGACCTGTGGAACGAATTCGATTTGTTTTTTAGCCGGGAAAAACAGATTCTAAGGAGTCAAAGTTGAAAAAGTGGAACGTGGCAGACGTAAGTCAGCTTAACGTGCTATTCGAACATTGAGCAAATATACATTTATACGTTATAGTCGGGTCATTTTTACCTATTTCTTATCCATCCGGCGATAGCTAAAACGGTAACGATTAAGGCTGGGGTGCTAAATGTTTTCGTTTCGATTCTAGCTGATGGTGCCCAAGTCATATTTTTAAAGTTTTTTTAATCACTACTATATGTTGGGTACGATATAATAATTAATACAGTATTCGCTCTATAATAATAATAATAAATATGAACTCTGCATAAATTGTAATATTATATTAAAGTGTATTTAACGACCAGTCGGGCGATCACTATTATATAGTGGGTACAATATAATAATCAATAGAGAATTGGTTCTGTTGTAATAAATACGAAATCTGCATAAATTAAAATATATTTAAGCGTATTTTACGAATGAGCAACGTCGTGCACTAGTTATTTATGATCTTCGAACTAATCGAATCAGGCCGGAAAGATGAGTGATGTCCTTGGAAGCTTTTCCAACATGGTAACAATGCCTGGAATTGTTTGTATTTCCCACGGTCATGTAATCCAGAAACAATTAATTCTCCGCGGGTTTGTGAAGGGGTTAGAGATTAAGTATATTTGGGGATTTTAGTAGAGCTGAAGAAGAATATGGAAATCCAAACCATAATGAAGGAAGAAAATGCAACGAAAGAGCCGAGGGGGGTGAAAAAGAAGAGTAAGGATGCATTCACGGAATAAGGGTGAAATAACGAAAAAGGGAATCCAGAAAGATATCGAAAAGAAGGGAAAATATAATATTTTTATTAATAAAATAAACGTCTTTACACACGTGTGTGGGGCGTTCTGTAAGAAATTCTGCAGAAATAAGCAGGCTCTTTATTGGACGGCTTGTCCGCCCACGGATTCGTTTGAACCAATCAGATTGCATGTTAAACTAACTACCGAGGATGTTCTTGGTGCCAAAATTATCTTTTCAGATCACCAGAATTCAAAAAGACGCAGGCTTGAATGGACATCGAATTCTCACTCGCGGCTCGAAACCTCGAAATTACCTTGTCACTATGGGACATATATATATTATTCCTTAATTGGAAATTTATTTTGAGATGAGCATTATATGTTAATTTTATTTTTATTTCGGACTATTAGTATCATCTTTATTAGTTGTTGTTTTTTTAATCTTTTTATTGGTTCACAACGTTTCGGCCAACTTCCTCTGGCCTTCGTCAGGTGGTAACCGCGACGGATAGGAACTTCGAATCTCTTGTGGTGAGACGACAACAACTACGGATGGCAGTGATGGCTGAGAATGCAGTTAGGAGATTCGAAGTTCCTATCCGTCGCGGTTACCACCTGACGAAGGCCAGAGGAAGTTGGCCGAAACGTTGTGAACCAATAAAAAGATTAAAAAACAACTAATAAAGATGAGACTAATAGTCCGAAATAAAAATAAAATTATCACTATGGGACGTTTTAATGCCCAAATGTGGGACGAAATATTATCATTTGCAAACACCAATGCCTTATGCTGGGCGATTTTTTATATTTTTGCACGATGTTGTGTTCTGTGAATCAATTGACTTTCTTCATTACAAATTAATGTCTGTAAAGGACGAAATTAAGGTCTACTGTTTGAACTGTCACTTGTCCGCTATTGGACTGAATCAACAGAAGACTCCTAGAGGCACCACCCGACTTGTAGTATCCAACTTGGAACATATCGAAGATGAACTATTATCCCTTTGGGGACGTTACCAGCCCATAGTGGAAGATAGCTGAAGATGACACATTTTTTTGCAACATGGATCTTTTTGCTTTAATAAAATTTACGTTGGAGTTTAAAAGGTTGGCCTGTGGTAATTCTGTTTGGTTTTCTTCCATTCTGCCAGGGGCAAAACTTATGTGAGGATTTTCTCACAGTTCATACGTGCTGATCTTTTATGCGCTTTTTGATTCTTGTTTATCTTTGTAGTTTCGACTAGTGTTTTTTTTTTTTGTTTGTTGGGCGTCATTCATGATAATTTGCTGGCATTCGTTTCCCTGGTGTCTTTCTATTAAGAATTCTTTCTAGAAAGATACCAGGTATTTACGGGAATCACCACGTGAAGGTTGCTGTAGAAATAAGCTTATTTTCATGAAGAAAGAGGACACACGTAGACATTTGCTGAGGATTTTCATAAATAGTTTTATTTGAAGAGAGAGAGAGAGAGAGAGAGAGAGAGAGATTAATGTTAGCAAATTATTTACTTAACTTCGCCCCTTCCGATTCATTTTATCGTTGTCGTTTCGTCTAATTGTTGTTTGTTGAGCATCATTTATGATGACTTTTTTTTTACCTGATATCTTTCTATTAAGAAGAATTCTTTCTAGAAGGAGATCGGGTACTTGCGGGAGGTTGCTATAGAAATAAGCTTATTTTCATGAAGAAAGAGGACACAACGAGACGTTCGCTGAGTTTTCTTCAACGTTTTATTTGGAGAGAACACATTCAGGAGAGAGAGAGAGAGAGACAATGACATAGCAAATGGAGGCGGGAGGGGCGGTCCGCTCCGCGCGGCACGTGCCATGGGCGGCATTTTGAGGGGGTAAAAATAGAAAATAGAAAAAATTTAAAAATCATAAACTGACAAAAAATCTGAAATTTTATACCAAAATGGGGGTTTATGGTCGTAAGATGTTTTTTGTTGTTGTTTTATGCGTGTAATATTGTTTTTAAACGGATTTTTCAACTGTTGCATCAGTTTTATGTACAACGAAAATAAATATTTTAAGTTGAATACTCCTGATATATATATATATATATATATATATATATATATATATATATATATATATATATATATATATAATGCTCCTCACCTTGAGTTGAGCATATTGAGAAGTGATACACGAATTACCATTAGCGTATAAGCGACGCTCTTTGTGTAAACAAATCGAGCGTGGGTAGTTAGGACAATGTCAAAACATCGTTAAATTCACTACTCGTTCAATAGCGTAATGGTTAGGAGCCTTGACTGCCGTACAGATGGTCGGGTTTCAATCCT
>NC_136506.1:71747801-71780301 GCF_053919585.1 Euprymna scolopes
ACCAGCGCTTTGGCAATCTACTGTCGTCCATCCTTGTCAGATGTCCAGCCCACCTCATCTGGTTGCGTATAATCAACTTCTCGATACAAGGTACGTCAGCCCGCATGAGAACATCCATATCAGGTATAAAAGTGCCACACCTGATACCCAGAATGTGTCTCAGGAATTTCTGGTGCACTCTCTCCATGACTTTTATCTGTCTACGATAAGTTGTCCAGGCCTCAGAAGCGTAAAGCAGGGATGGTAAAATACAAGATTGATAGGCACTGATCTTTGTATGAATAGTTATACCCCTGTCAGACCACACTCGCTTCTTTAAGCCACCACGCTGTATCCTATAGTTGACCTCAGCATCCAGGGTTCCATCTCTGCCGAGAGTACTACCCAAATACACAAATGTGTCAACCATGGCAAGTCTTTGGTTGTTGACAAAAATATTTGGTTCCACATACAAACTACCGGGTGGAGGTGTGAACATGACCTTAGTCTTCTTAAGACTAATAGTAAGCCCAAAAGACACACAGGCCCCCGAAAACAGATCCATGATACCCTGCATATCCCTCTCACCATGGGCCACAAGATCGGCGTCATCCGCATAAAGCAATTCACGAACGAGGTGCTGAAAGGTCCTTGTAGAAGCATGAAAACGACGAAGATCAAAGACCCTACCTGTGGTTCTGAAACGCAAATAAACACCTAGAGAACATTCCCTAAAGGCATACGATAACATAGTTGCAAAATAAATTGAAAAAAGTGTAGGTGCTAGGATATCACCCTGATTCACACCATTGTCAACCGAGATGGGTTCCGACATATTAGTGTGGAGCTCCCTGAGTAATCGTAGAAATTGAAGTGGGCATCCCAACTTCCCCAGAATTATCCATAGGGCACTTTTGTTCACCGTATCAAAAGCCTTAGTCAAATCAACAAAAACCTGATAAAGCAGAACACGGTGTTCAGTAGATTTCTCCTGCAACTGCCGAGCAGAGAAGATCATGTCCGTGGTTCCTCTGCCCGGACGAAAGCCACTTTGGCTTTCTGGAATGACGGATGGACAAATATACTTTAACAATTTATTGAGTAGAACTCTGGAAAATACTTTGCCAACTGCTTCCAACAAACTTATCCCACGATAATTTCCACAGTCGGTCCTGTGCCCCTTTCCCTTGTACAGTGATATAAGAATTGCATCAACCCAGTCCTGATGGACGGGAACACCCTTCCAGACATCAGTGATAAGATGAAGAATTTCATGAACAAGTTTATCACCCCCATGTAAGAGGACTTCCACAGGAATACCATCAAGCCCTGAAGCCCTCCCAACGTTCACTTCCTTGATTACATCTCTAATTTCATTCTCAGGTGGGAACAAAGACATTTCATGGATAAGCTTCTGTTGTGATAAAAATTCATTGATGCCATCCACATCAACATTAGAGGGGTTCTCAAAGAGATCAGAATCTTGTTAGGATCCTTTATAAGTGCAATTCCATTACTTGAGAGTAGGGAAGATGTAGATAGTGTTTGAGGACCAAAAGCTTTTTTAAGCAAATGGTACATGCGTTTGAGGTCTTTACAATCAAAAGCCATTTGGATTTGGTTGGCGAGTTTAGCCCACCACTGATTCTTCATTTGGCGGAGTCGCTTTTGGAGAATACCCTTGTTTGCTTTAAGTGACTGTTGGAGAGACTCTCGACCTCCATGAGCGGCAAACAACATTTTATGGTGCAACTCATTTTTAGCACTTAAGAGTTGAGTAATTTCAGAATCATTATCATCAAGCCAATCCTGATGTTTAGATTTGCGGATGCCAAGAACATCTACACTTATTTAATAGACTGTCTTTTTAAAATGCGCCCATGACCCATCAAAATCAGCAGAATTAACTACGGATCGAAGCTTTTCACGTACACTTGGATCATCCAGCCTAGACACATCAACTCGCCCGGGAATCCCAACACCACCCAACCTACACTTCCTCCTTATACAGATTTTCAACTTCCCGCGTACCAAAAAGTGATCTGTGCCGCATTCAGCTCCACGCATAACACGCACACTACAGACATTCCACAAATCTGCCTTCCTGGAAATAATGTAATCAATCAAGTGACCTTGTTTTGAACGAGGATGGTCCAGGTAAACCTATGGACCTCTTTGTGGCTGAAGAAAGTGTTACAGACAGCAAGGTCAAACTGAGTGCGTAGATGGAGATGATGCAGACCATTACTGTTGACTCTACCTACACCAAACCGGCCGAGTGAGTCCCAGGTGTGATGATCCTTGCCAACGCTTGCATTTAGATCACCCATGAGTAAGATCTTCTCAGATAAAGAAATAGAGGAAAAGGTACGACTGAGATCTCGATAAAACGCTGTGATGGTGTCTTCATCATGACCCATGGTAGGGGAATACACAGATAAAATCGTCATATACCTACTTTGTGCAAAAGAGAAGCGCATCATCATAATTCTGTCACTTACACAGATTGGCTGTTCAATCCCCTTCACCAAATCAGAACGCACTGCAAAGTCAATTCCACCTTCTCGTCTCAGCCCCGATGGTTTTCCTTTCCAAAAAAAGGTGTATCCCGAGCCCACTTCCACCAATTGATTCTCACCACTCAATTGTGTTTCAGATAATGCCGCAATGTCTATGTTGTACCTAGCGAGCTCTCTTGCAACAATAGCTCTCTTACGCTCAGGTCTTTCATTATCCAGGACATCTAGCAAAGTTCTCACATTCCACGTAGCAACAGTTAGGTTATTCCTCTTCTGATAAAATTTTTATTTTCCTTGTTTATTATTTTTCTTCAACTTTATCTAGTTTCTCCTGCAAATATAGAGCAGCCGCCGACCGCAGGAAGCCGACCAGCTAATAAAAGGGTAGACAATTTATAGGTCACCTTTTCTAGACCGTTCCCAAATTCATGGGTGAGCAGTGTATCCCTAGAAAAGGCTGCTCAGCCGCCAGATCTCCCACCGTGTAAGCGATTTAGTCGACGATGTTAGATAAATCACTGGCCGCCTATGTGCAGATTTGCAGCTATGCACTTCCAACCCACTGCACGTTGCCATCCACCTATCACCATAGGACTTTTTTCTTTTTTTTCTTCTTCGAAAGATATCTGCACATAACGTTCGCGACACAACATGCTTGTGTTACACATATTGTACCCTTTCGCACCCTACCACTGGTTGCACAGTGACAAACTGAAATAGTGAGATGACTGAGCGATGTCATAGTGTGCATGTTTTATTATTAGCAGCTGGACATACACACACACATACACATAAGCAAGCAAACATGCATATGTATTTATATATCCCTAGTTCTCACAATATAGTAACTCATCAGAACTTGAGAGGGAGGCTAACAGGTACTACACCTTGCCCAAGGGTGACCTGAAACTATGCAAGGCAGAGGCATTCATCTCCCTGAGGTACTAGGTATACCCGCATATCCAATATATATTTTATAAATATATATTTTATATATATATATATATTCTTAATATTAATTCCTTCACTCTCAACTGGGCCGTTTTCTACAGGGAGAGGCCGCTCCTTTTCGCCGAATATTTTCGAAATTCATTCTCTCTTTTCGATTGACTAGCCTTAATTTAAACCTTCGCCATTTCCGGTTTGGCAATGGACCCAACAGCAAAAGATTACTTTTTTTTTCACATTCTTTTCTTCTTTCACGGTACGGGTTCGAGCCTGCCTGCCTACTACCACTTTTTTTTTTTTTTTTTGCTCAACATGCACCCCCAAACACCCTGGCAACGCCGGGAACCCAGGCTAGTCAAATATACGTTGATGAAACTGAACGAAAACAAGAGAAAAAGCTTATTGAATATAAGAGATATTTTTTTTTTTTAAATAGCAATTACCTAAATGTATTATTTTCTTAATCATTGCAGCACGGTCATTCTTTTAACTTTAAAATAAGTTTAACACATTCAGTTCATTTTAAATGAATCTCGGCGAAGACTTCTTGAATCATCGCTCATTGTAAACTCAAACACAATTAACCAATTTGGTGGCATTTACAATTTATCTCCTTTAGTTAATAAAATTATATTAAAATAACATAACTTAAATTCAAATACACGTTAACTTACTTACGCTACAGAAAATAATATCGATAATAAATTTAAAAAAAAATGAAGTATGCATGATCCTCCGTGAGTGCACAGTTCAGCATCCCCCCCCCCCCATTTATCCCCAAAAGTTTCCAGGACGTTAAATCCTGGTGAAAATGAACGAAGGGTGCAGATTTAGGCCCTAACATATGTAAATTAAAGTTCTGCACCATGCAAAAAAAAAAAAAAAAAAAAAAAAAGAATGACTAAGTCCATCATTTGCCCTCCCACCACCACCATTTAACTCCAAAAGTCCCCCAAAAGCCTTAACATATTTAAATTTGAGTTCAGCACCATGCAAAACTGCTAAATAGACATACACGGAAAATTTTGGACAAATATGGTAAAATAGTCTTTTTTTTATTCTTGGGGCACACAAGAGTTATTACAAAGTATAGATAAACAAAATTATATAGAAATCAGTTAATTACAATTTTTCAGAAAGTTTTATAAAAATCCAAAGCATCAATTGTTTAATACGCACAAAAGTGTCAATTTTAGCCATTTTAACCCGAAAGGCACCCCTGGGGGAAGGGGGCAACCGGAGTTTTCCCGGAAAATCCGTTCTGTTAATTTTAACTCATATCATGTTTAATGCTTGTACAAAATTTAAAAAAATTCCAAGACGTAGTTATTGAGAAAAGTGCAGACAGATGAACGGACGAACGGATAAGGGTAAATTTACAGGTCCACCCACATTTTGTCGGGGGGGGGGGATCAGTCAATATATACAAAACATTCATTTCTTTACCATTGCCCCTCCAAAACTTTCAATTCTAACGACTAAATAACATAAATTGAATCACATCTTTTAACATTTCTAACGGCCATATGTCGTTTTAAAAAAAAACTCACTCGGTCCATACCATAAATGCTATACACATTCTGAACGCTAACGGCTATTTTTTTTTCCGGAAATAGAACAAAGACATCTATTTTACATTCCAAACAAAAATATTATACTGGTATTTTATTTCTTCAAATCAACCATCCCAAAACAGTCTTGACATATAATTTTTAGTTTGTTCCTTTGTCATCTATCAGATATATATATATATATATATATATATATATATATATATATATATATATATATATACTAGCTGTACCCTGCCACGCGTTGCAGTGGCTCAATTTGGTGTAATGGAAAAATTTAATAAAAAGAGAAAAATGCATGCTTCTTATATTCTTAGTACAGCAATCCACTCCAAAAAGGGAAAAAGAAGGCGAAAATGAAAAAAAAATGGTGAGTTAGTAATTAATATTTGGTTGATGGGGGGGGGGGGTACTATACACAGATTCGAAAAAGTTGTCCAAAAACAAATAAATGAAAGCAAAGGTAAGGTAAGTTACGCTTCTACCTAACTGGATAATTGTTTAGTGTTTTTATGTAATGTAAAATGTTTAATCGGCTCGAAAAACAGAAATGGTCACGGACTCTGTTGCATACGTTAAGATTAGGAAAGTAAGTTGAAAACTAAAAACTATACAAAACAGTGTCTAAAACCCACCAAATATATGTTACCATGACATAGGCTGGCATAATCGGTGGGTTTCTGACAGTATTTTGTATAGTTTTTTAGTTTTAATTCACTTTCTCTAACTTAAAGTAATCAACAGTGTTCGCCACCATTTGTAGCTTTCAAATACACCAATAAACACTGTTTTTCAAGCCGACTAAACGTTACATTAAATGAAAAGGGTTCATATTACTAAACACAGATACAAAAAAGTTGTCAAAAAATAAATATATAACAAATAAATGTTATCAAAGGCAAGAAAAGTAGATGTTCTACCTAACTGGATAAGATTTTAGTGTTTTTATGTAATGTATAATCGGTTCAAAAACATTCAATGTTTATCGGTATATCTGAAAAATACAAATGGCGGCAGACTGTATCGAACACGTAAAGTTTGGGAAAATGAGTTTAAACTAAAAAACTATACAAAATACTGTTAGGAACTCACTCAATATATGTTACCATGACGTAGGCTGGCATATAATCGGTAGTTTTAAACTTTTACTCGATACAGGTGACGACTTTTAAAAGTCTCTTTTAGGGATTCCCTAGTTTGAGGATATTTGTACAACTAAACGGCAAATCTGCTCCAAAAAGTCCGGTATTATTTTACTTTAAGGCCCGTTTCACGTTTGTATATAACGAAATATTTTATTGTAGATTTAAGTGTGCTAAAAACGAATCTGCAAACCGTTTCCGTAGCAAAAAGAAAGTTTTCATGATATTCATGAAATTACTTTTTCGAAAAGTGGGTGATCACTTTTCAATGTAAATTTAACTTAGAATGAGCACCCACATTCTGGCCACCTGAGAGAGGGGCATTTTTCTGTGTGTTTCTTGGCTAAAAAGTTTTTGGTTTGATTTCTTTTGCTTGGTAATAACCCCTGAACTCTGGGACTATTTTCCATTTCACAGCCGTAGCCTTCGTTTACGCTATGCGTGAGCATAAACGAAACCTCTCTCAGGTGGCTAGAAAGTGGGTACTCATTTTAAGTTAAATCTACATGGAAAAGTGATTGCCCACTTTTCGAAAAAGTAATTTCTTCATATCATAAAAACTATTTTTTTGCGACGGAAATGGTTTGCAGATTCGTTTTCAGCACACCAAAATCTACAAAAAAAAAATGTTGTTATATACGAACGTGAGATGCACGGCCCTTAATGGAAAATTATATCAAAAATCCGGGGGAAAATAGTTTTCAATAAAAACAGCAAATGAATTCGATAGAAAAAAAAATAAATGCTATGTTTTTTTTTTATTTTTCTGTGTGTTTCTTGGCTAAAAAGTTTTTTCATTTCACAGACGTAGCCTTTGTTTATGCTACGCGTGAGCATAAACGAAAACTGTTAAATATGCACTCGCGTATCAAACTGCCTTGTCAAAAAACCTTGACGCCTATAAACACGAAAATAAATGCCCCTTCCTCAGGTGGCCAGAAAGTGGGTGTTCATTTTAATTTAAATTTACATGGAAAAGTGATCACCCACTATTCGAAAAAAAATCATGAAAACTATTTTGGTACTCCTTGGGCGTTGAGTTCCATGGCGACCCGCAGAATTATTTAATGGTCGTTCCCTTAGTCCCCCCCCCTAGTCAAGGCTAGCACATGCACGGTAACATTTTTTATTCATTTACTTACGTGGCAGAGTTATACAACCATCACCCCCATGCGAATTTCTATACTGATAGGTTTTTTGAAATTTTTTCACTGGATTATTATTGATTGAACACTAACCAGATTATGAAAAAAAATTGAAAAAAAAAAATAATAATTTCAACATTTGAAAGGGGTACTCACTTTTTAGTTACCACGTTCTGGTAAAGCGGTCACCCATTTTTTTTTTTTTTTTCTAAATACGGAAGTGTCTTCGGGAGATATAAAATAGTCGGATGTTGACGAAGCAATGTATCGGGAGGCGTACAGGACAGAAAATTATTGGTAAATTTTTAGATTAGGTCTATCTCCTCAATTTTCTTTTAAATGACGACTTGTAATGGTTTTCGACTATGCTAAATACGAAAATCACATTGAAATTTTGCAGAAATAAGTAGTTATCAAGATATAAAAAGTTGTATTATGCATTGTAATCTTTGGCGGCCATCTTTTTTACGCGAGTGCATTTGTTTAAGGCACATGCGCGCGTAAAAGATGGCCGCCAAAGAATACAATGCATAATATAACTTTTGATATCTTGATAACTACTTATTTCCGCAAAATTTCAATGCGATTTCCGTATTCAGCATACTCGAAAACCCGCAAATGTCGTCATTTAAAGGAAAATTGTGGAGGTGGACCTTATCTAAAAAAATACCAAATTATTAAACATTTCGGTACTCATGCAGAGAGGGATCCGTGCTGAAATAATAATGTTATTATTTTAAAAGCCATTCTTAACATGGGGAGGGGAGGGTGTTTTGTACCTATTCTGTACTTTAACCTTACAATTGAATAAAAAACAAAACATATCATAAAACTTTAATTAAACGTGGAAATACGATTTAAAAAATAGCGCGGATCACTCTCTGCATTATCACCAACATTTCTCCAGTATGTTAGTGAAATTTATAATACTTTAAAAAAAATTTTAAAAAAACAAAAGTTTTGAAAAAAAAAAACCTCACCTTTCATAAAAACAGATAAATTATTGTAAAGAAACACCAACAAACTCACCTTTCATAAAAACAAATTATTTAAAAAAAACAAAAAAAAACACCAACAAACTAACTTTTAACTAAATAAGTAAAAAAAACAAAAAAAATTAAAAAACTCGAAACTTTATTTTCATAGAAACAATAAAAAAGTCATGTTCAATCTATTTTTTATTCTTTGAGAAACAAATATATTTCTGACTTGCAAATGCGGTAGAGGCTTCTATGGTTTTGATATACCGCGTTTTTATTGGTTACAAAATGGGTGACTGATTTATCAGAACGTTGTAATTAAAAAGTGAACACCACTTTAAAATGTCGAAATAATGATTTCTTTTTTTAATTTTTTTTTTTAATAATATGTTTAATTAGTGTCCAATCAATAATAATCCAGTGAAAAAAAATTACAAAAACCTATAAGTATAGAAATTACGCATGTGAGTGATGGTTGTACAACTACGGCACTTTCGCACTTTTACAAACATTATTTACGTTAACTCTTTTCATAAATAATTTTTTTAAAAAGTAACTAAACCATTTATTGATAATTTGTCACGTGTACAAACATTTATTTACGTAGGCTTAACTCTTTTCATGAATAAGAAAAGTTTTACTCTTTAAGAATAATAAAAGGAAAAAATGCAGAGAGTGATCCGCGCTATTTTTTTAAATCGTATTTCCACGGTTAATTAAAATTTTACGATATGTTTTTTTTATTATTATTCAATTGTAAGGTTTAAGTACAGAATAGGTACAAAACACCCTCCCCTCCCCATGTTAAGAATGGCTTTTTAAATAATAACGTTATTATTTCAGCACGGATCGCTCTCTGCATGAGTATCATAAAAATTAATACAAATAATACTTATCTCAATAAGTGAAAGGCTCATTTCTACCGGAAATGAAAGGCTGCATAATCTCGCAGTTACGAAAAATATTTTCATTTATAATTTAATATTTTTATAATTCGCAATGTTAAATTATTTTAATAACATGCAAACATTTCTTGACTTTAAAGATAGATTTTCTGAAAATTTCAATTAAATTGGTAATGTAGAAATATGGTTCTATAGACTTTGAACGAACCAAGAATTACATTTATATATATATATATATATATATATATATATATATATATATATATATATATATATATATATATATATATATATATATATACCTACAGACACTAGTGTTTCATACTTATACAATCATCAGTGTATGAAGTGATAATTACTGCTGGTCAGGAGATTCAAACCTAGTCAACAAAGCTACCCTTGATTTCATGGACTAGCATATTTCCTGGAAGCCATCGGCAATTAACACATTAATAGAATTGCATTAAGTACCTATGAACGTCATTTCGGCGAGCGATCACCATTCATGGGAGTATTCAACAATCGGAAATCGAAATGATGCGTTTTCACTAAACTTGATTGATTTTTATCAATCCCCTAAAAAGGGGTCAACTTTGATTTTTTTAATATCTTTGATAAGTACCGATAATCGAAAAAAAAAAATCCTATGAAAGAAAGAACAGGAAATTTTGACTAAAAGTAATGCCTTATACAGCTTACCATCACAAGTGCACTTGAGAAGTTTTATTACCGCACATGTAGAAAGGAGTGACCTATAAAAGGAACAGTAGGTTCTTTGATATGACAGGGGCGTTTTCGAAATGTTTCTGTTTAGACCACAACTGAACCATGATTTTTTACTTGCATTTTAAACTTCAATTAAAGCCATTATATAAAAATAATTTTATAAAATCCACAGTAGATTATCTACAGTGCAATATAGACTAAAATGTACTGTGGACTAAGTCACTGCAGAGAGGCATATAAAGCTTCCTCTCGGTGCACCACAGTGGGTTCCCGACTAGAGCAGGCAATTAACCGATTTGATTGAAAATGGTCGATTCTGCCGATTTCGATGATAATGAAATATGAGAGGGTGAAATATTTGTTGATCCTCATTACATTCCCGGGGAACGTTGTGTGTGTCTCTCTCTCTCTCTCTCTCTCTCTCTATATATATATATATATATATATATATATATATATATATATATATATATATATATATATATATATATATATATATATACACCATATATTTGTACCTATTTGTGAATTATTCCACGGATTTCTGCCTTTTGGATTGCTTTGGATCATCTTCCAATTATGCGATTCCCCTGGATTTTACTTGTGCGAATGGAAATTTAACTAACTTTCTTGGATTCTTCATTTTTGGATTTTACCATCATTGGATATTTTACCCTTCACCAGACTATCCATTCACGTGAAATCACTTTTTTCTTCACCCTATTCCCTCTGCTTCACTTTTTGTTACCAAGTAAGATCTATGACTTACTTTAGTTTCATTAAATACTTTTGCAAGCAAAACCCGATCCTGCATTTTGCTAAATCTTACCCTCTGATGAGAAGGAAAGTATTTCTTCGAAACTCCGCGAATTAAGGACTATCCACTTATTTAGTGTTTCCTTTTTTTAAATTTTCAAAGTGTTTTTAACATGTTTTATTAACTACTTGTTCTTATATATATATATATATATATATATATATATATATATATATATATATATATATATATATATATATATAATCATCAAGCTCAGATGCAAAGGATAACTTCAAGTGTGTGTGTGTGTGTGTGTGTGTGTGTGTGTGTGTGTGTGTGTTTGTGTGTGTGTAAGAACGAAAAAGAAAATGAAGAATGAGAAACTGGAGTAATCATTACCATGGAAGGATAAGATGTTAAAAGAATAAAAATAAAGGAGAAAAAAGAAGAGAAAGAATGAAATAAGGATTTTTGAAAAAGCATTAATAATTATTTACGTTCATTGCAAACAATAACATGAAACGAACAAAAGACCGAAACATTTTACTGGTGGTAGGGAGAGGCGAGTTGACGAAAGAGACGAAAGGAAAACAAGAAATGACAAAAAAAAAAAAAATAGCACCTGTCCGCTATCATGATGACAAAGAACAACACGCCCCACACCTCTCCACCTCCACCTCTTTCTAAATCCTTGTTTATACTTGTTATGAGCTGTATGCTGTTTTAACCTCAGCGGAACACTGTTCAAGCAGCCAATCAATACGAAGCAGTCGTCAAATGGCAATTGACTTAACTCGAGAGCAACGGAAATCATAGGGTTAATGTGAATCCCCTTTTGATTTGATCGTACAGCCATCCCCCTCACCCCCACCACCACAACCACTATAAAAAAAAGGTTAATCCTAGCTTCAGGAACAATCATAATTGGATTGAGCCATCTTAGTGCCTTTTGTACAGAAATCTGCAATCTGCATCCTAAAGTGGCAGTCCTTCCGTTTTCTTTTGGCGCCCATGCTTCTGTGCTAGCAGGAAGGTCATCACGAGAATATATTTTATTATTGTTCGCCTGTTTTTTTTTTTGTTTTTTTTTGTTTTTTTTTGCTTTGTGTGTGTGTGTGTTTGTGTGTGTGTGTGTGTGTGTGTGTGTGTGTGTGTGTGTGTGTGTGTGTGTGTCTTGCTCTTGCTCTTGGTCGTGGTCTTTTTTTTGTTGTTGTTTTTTTGTATTTTTTTCAATCTATGAAATCCTTGATGCATGTTCGTGGCACCGGCAAGGTTTCTAGAAGAGACATACGACTACAATCGCTTGATTAATATTGGGTAATGGCTGAACTGAAGTAAATACTGTCATTCAAAATAATATGTGCGCGTAGTCATCGTCGTCGCCATCATCATTATAATCATCATCGTCGTCGTAGTCATCATCATCATCATCATCATTAGGGAAGTGACGATGACTAAGTGGCTAACAACATGGACTAGCAACCTGGGTGTGCCAAGTTCGAAACCAGTTCGTTTCACAAAAACATTTTCACCTCGGAATGTTGGCAACTTGAACGCCTGGCCAAAGATACGTTAGTTTGGAAGTCAATTTCTAAAAGCCGTCCAACACATGCCAGTATGTAAAACAAACGTCATGATAATGATTGTCGTTATTGAGCGTCGTCTATTCATTTTGAATGAATCGAGTGATTATTGTTGGCATTCGTTTCCCGATATCTTTCTAGTTAGAATTCTTTCTAGAAAGACATCGGATACTTACCGGAGGGACCACCTGAAGGTTGCCAACATCCCTAATTGAAAGTGTTTCACTAGAACAAGCCAGATTCAGACTTGGTCCACGCAGATTGTCAGTCCGTATCACTCAACCACGGTTACCTCCATGCTGTTTCTGTTGCTATTATATCTTCTCTTATTATTGACCCTAAAACTAGTCAACTGAATTGCATCAACCTGAAAAATCCCTGGAGTGCTAAATGTAACCAAATGAAGAAAATTAAACACAATGCGGGAATATTTATGAATTTTTGAGATAACGATTCATTTGGTTTCTTCGAAATACTGTTCTCATCTTGAGTGTTATTTTCACAATGCTTCGGTCGATGTAACCTGAAACCTTCTTCAGGTAGATCTTGTTGAACTCTGGAACTTTTCTGTCCAAATCAGGAGTCTGTACAGAATTTGAAGTGGAACCTTTCATTAAATCTACAGGGGTAGCATGCTCTTGTTTCATCAGCCATGACTGGGTAGTTGTCATAAGAAATTCGCAATTGTATTTTGAGTGTTACCCGCACTGAGGATTGAACCTCCAACTTTCAGATGATTGTAACTTACAACTGAATTCTACCAAGTAATTTATCCACTACGCCATGGTTCCTTCCATACATATTCACGAGTCTGACTGAAGGTTGGTTTGTTTGTTTTATAGCATATCAACCTTTTTCCGGTTATTTAATGACAAATCCAGTTATTTTGGAAACAGTTTTTATCCTCAAATTCTTTATATCTTCAAGTATCAATTTGTAGAGTCTGGTTTGGTTGTTTTACGGCATATCAACCCGTTTTGGGTTATTTAATGCCAAATCCAGTTATTTTAAAAATAGCATTCATGTTGCATCCAATTATTTTGTAGAAGCTTTTCTTCAAGCTTTTTGTATCTTCAATCGTTAGTTTGTAGTGTTTGGTTTGGTTGTTTTATAGTGGATTTTATCGTTTGTGTTCCTTGTCTTGCAGAACATGAATGAGTTTTGCAATGGGAGCAGGAAAAGGGTTACAATATTAATAGTTGGTCCATTTTAAGCTAGGAAAGTAGTCAGGAAGTGGGGGAAATAGAAATGAACGGGAAAATGGGAAGAAGGAAAATGGGGGGGGAATATAATTAAGTTTTTCAAAAGGAAGTAGAAAAACAAAAAGCATCAATGTTCGGTGCATTTCGTCTCAGGAAGCCAATAGCTTCAGACAGCCTGATCTGATAGCACCAGCTGACAGAAGGATTCCTAAATTCGACAGTATACACCTAAAGAGAAGGTCGGGGGTTGCATCGACCGAAACGCTGTGAAAATACCATTCAAGACCAGGACAGTAGGCCGAAAAATTTAAATAAGATGAACAAATGAAATGTCATACCAGCAACAACAACAACCCTTTAGGTGGATTTCAAGCTGATGTTTCATACAAAATAAATGTACACATTTTTTTTTATCTATATGCTTATTGTTTCTAATATATATATTTTTTTATTTAGTGCATTCATCGACATTTGCGTCTTGTGTAATCTCAACAACAACGGGGTACAGAAATGCCTCGAAGTTGTCTTCATTAATAATGGAGAAATCAGAAATGCAGTGGAGATTTTGCGTAGGTAGGCTTATCCGAATTTCAAAGATTTCAATTGGAGATTCTAAAATTAGCTACACACTCTTTCTCTTTCTTCCTCTCTCTCTGTCACACACAAACACCCATACGCACACACACACACATACGCACACACACACGCACAAGCATATGTGCATTAAAATACATTTATACAAGCTACATTCAAAGGAATTGGCAGTCGGTCCCATAGAACCGCTTTCACTTATGGATATTAAGATATAAGTGATTTGCATAAATAGATGCTAGGAGGTGGCAGTGATGAAGTGGGTAGCGATCTAGACTGATGAATTGGACTTGCGAGTTCGAATCCTGTTAGTTCTATAAGACAACTTTCGCTTATGGATGTCGACAACCTTCAACCAAAAAATATGCGCACATGCACACATAATGGTACTATTTCAGCACTGTCCATATTCTGCATAAGAACCCAAATTAATATTAATCATTGGATTTCTCGTAAAATTTTACTCAAGAAAAGCATGTTTGGTCTTAGGGTTTTGTTTTCAACTGCATTACTTGACAGAGAAACAGACAGGCGTCACATTAATATTATAGATATATGTGATTTTAACGAATAAATGCTGGCATCTGGCGGTGATGCTTTGGAAATTAAAGTGGAATGACGACTTTGGCATACCAGATATATATATTATTTAATTGGTTACCACCTGATGAAGACCATAGGAATAGTTGGCCAAAACGGTCTGAAGCAACAACTAAACAGATAAAGATGATAGTCTACAATAAAGAAATTAATAAATGATCATCATCTCAATAATGAATTCCAATTAAAATAATATATATATACCTTTCAGTACGGACCCGACCATGGAAGATCAGATAATAAATAAACATGGATTTATAAGACCAAAAAATCCAACCTTGATTGCCCTTCGTGGCACAGTGGATAGAGACGTTGAATCTCTACAGTTCCAGGTGAGCATTGTCTGAAGATAGCGGTTTCAATCCTACCCAAAGCCGGCCAGAGGTTGATTTGGCAACAACTATGAAAGGCAGTAATTGCTGAGGATGCAGTTAGGAGATTAAGAGTTCCTATCCCGTCACGGTTACCACCTGAAGAAGGCCAGAGGAATAGTTGGCCGAAACGTCATGAAGCAACAACTAAACAGATGACAATTGCAAGGAAAACAAACAAAAGGAAAAAATTCAGTTCAGCTTTTTTGTCCAGTTTTAACAAAACGCATTATTGTTATTTTTCAAACAGCGCATTGCATCTTGTTTTTTACAGCTCCTCTCACATCAACCTGGGCTTTACAAAAACTCTGATATGTCGAAATCGTGCTTTAAAAGTCTCTCATACCATCCACATATGTTCCCATCACTTGCAATCCACGTTTATCTCTCGTCCTTACCATCTACATGTATCTAATTTTTTTTTGCTTTTCTTTTCCTTCTCTTTCTTTGCTGTGACGTCACTTCGCACACTAGCTTGATCATTTGCATATGTGTCATGTAGCTACTGCTACTAGCATGCACTGGTAGCTCTATCACAATACTTCAAATTACACTAAATAGAAGAAAAAAAACATCGAAAACTTATCAAATTATTTGTCTTGAATACCTTGTTGCATATCGATCAACCAGCTGTTACGGCTGCTGCTGATGTTCTCAAACATTCACATCCACAGTTATCATTACATAGATCAACAGCAGCCAGCAGTGGCTTTTGCAGCAGCATTCGCCACTACTGGCTACTGCTGATAATATATATATAATGATAACTAACATACATATATAACATATATAACATAACTAACATATATATATATATATATATATAGTGATAACTAACATACATATTTCTGCCGCTGCTGCTGCTTTACAAAAAGTATATGCATATGCTTTTTATCCTTGTCCCACAAAATTAACAGAGATTCAACCATTCCGGTAATGACCTAGTCCCTCTTGATTGCAGTATAATGCTGGTTCTGTGCAGTCTTAAGAAGGTTCACCCTCCTAGGCTTCTTCCTCTCTTTGATAAGATGTTAGTTTATTGTTAATTGCCTGAAGCACCCTTACCGGGGAATTCTGACAGGGCTGCCCAGGCCCTTTTTGTAGGCCAGACTGTCCCTCTTTGGGGGGCGCTGGCTTCTCAATCCTACTTTTCGACTCCAGCGTTCACACAGTCCTTGCAATGGAAGAGAACTAAATATCTCTTTATGATCCCATAATAGACCCTCTCTTTATTCGGCTTATATATATATATATATATATATATATATATATATATATATATATATATATCGTTATTCGTAGTCTAAGTAGAAAGAGTAAATACAACATCATCTATCATGCCGCATACCGTATAACACATCATGTACATATATTTATGAAAATAAAAAGGAAAGCCTAATTCATATGTAAGTTCAACGTTTCGTTCTCATTTAAAAGACTTTCTCAGGATGATTAATTCGAAGAAAGTAAATTAAAAACACTAGTGCATTACTTGGAAATATCTGGTGTGTATGTAACGTTAGAAAGGAGTTTTGTTCCCACTTTCGAACGGAACACGGTTTTAAGAATTGGATATGTGTAGTGTGTGTGTGTGTGTGTGTGTGTGTGTGTGTGTGTGTGTGTGTGTTGTGGAGAGGTTTTTATATATCTTTTTTACTCGGCGCATAGCTAATCGAAATTCGAAATTTTATGTGATTAAAGACGGTTATGGTTTCCTGTTTTTATCTAAATATTACTATTTGCTCACTGGGAGTTCTCACAGAGGTCATCATCAAAAATCGCTCACTGACAACAGCTGGTAGTGTTCCCTGAAGTCTGAGTGACAACAAGTCTCCCCAGATTTCCACTACTCTCCACCCCTTTCAATAACCTTTGTAAATGAATTTGCATCATCGTAATAGCTGATTACCATTGACTTCTCACTGGTAATGACCATTCATTTTCACTGGAATTTGGGTGGCAATAAGCCCAGTTCCATTCATATCAGTCCTCGGTTTATCCATCGTCCTCGACCTTTCTCAATTATTTGGTGTTGTGTCAGTCGATGCCGACACTACAGTCTTTTGGGGGTTTTATTTTGGAGGGGGGTAGTTATCTCACAACTTTGAAATCTCTATTTTCTTTGTTGCATGTAGTATTCTTCTATCTTTTTGTTTTACTTCTGTCACAATTTCTATAAGACTGGTTAACGTTTGACACCCATGTGGGTTAGTCTCTGAATCCAAGGATTTTATTTAAGATTTCAGCTGTTTTCATTTTTGCTATCTGCTGTATCTCCTCAGCCATCTCCCCGATTCTAATTTCTCCCGTTCTTTTTTCAATTTTTTTTTTTTATTGTTCGTAGAGATCCTATGATTATTGGTTTTATCTTTCTTCATGTTTTATATTCTTATTTATTTGACCATATTTTGTGTCTAACTGTTGTCATTGCTGATTTCATGCTGATAGGCGGCTCATAACAAATGACCATAGGCTATCAGTATCTTTTTTTTTTTTTTCTCAGGCCTCCAGTACTTTCCGCAAAATTCTGGCGGGTTCCAACAAGACATTCCAACATTGCGGTGAATCCCAATTTTCTCTATCCACTTGTCAAATCCGTTTGATACGCAGGATTCCCATCGTAACGGATACAACTTCTACCTTGTTCAACTTCCACAAACTTTTTATCTCCTTTTTCAAGCCTTAGTGCTTTTAGACCTTCTTTTCTTTTACCTCCTCATTCACATCAGGTGACACTGATATATCAATGATTGTTGCCTTGTGTTCTTTTTGTTTGTTTCTTTTTTCAACAAAATTAAATCCGGTCTCCTGACTATTCACATCCCACAATAATTTCATGTGATCACTAGGGCGGTGACAACAGCATATTCTTTTCATTGTTTTGACTCTAGTGTGTATCTGATGATATCTCATATGTTTTTATATAGAATGATGTGGTTCTTAGTTGATTAACTGTGTCTAGCTGTGTCGGATATATACTCGAGAGTCAAAACAATGAAAAGAATATGCTGTTGTCATAGCCCTAGTGATCACTCTCCACCACATCTTCTCGAACATGCTCATACTATTTTCCACTGTATCGCAACCCTCTTTTCTTACATATATCCCAATGGACCTTTCTTGCAATATTGTCATGGCGCCTCTTGTATTCCTTTTGAGTTAACTTCTCACAACTACTGACGAGGTGTTATAGATTCTCACCTTTCTGCCCACACAGTCGACACTGGGAGCATTTAACCGTTTAGTCAAAGTGATATTTCACATAATTTGTCCTGAGCACTGACATTTAACAGGTTATCCAAACCCTTTTATCCAAAAATATTCCTTATCATGTAAAACCTTTTATATTTCGGCATTGTAAGGTCGATTTGAATCCTTGTGTGTGACATTGCATCTTATGGTTATGAGTCATCAATCATTTGTTCATTTCAAGCAATATTTTTTCCAGTTTGTTAGAATACAATGGAGACCGACACAAAGTGATTTTATGTTTTTGTTAATTTTTCAAGCTTCCCCTCAGATTCATTTCATTATGTTCAGCAGGCACCTTCATGGAGGCTACACTGGGACAGCAAAGCAGATCTTCTCATTTTATTATCCAAATCTGTTTTTATTTTTAAAAATTCTTGTTCTAAACAACAAAGCACAAATGTTTATTTTAATAATTCAATAATCAAATTTTCTAAATCACAAACTGTTCTAGCCTGCAGAGAAGTAACCCCGTAAGAACATGTTCAACGAATGAATGACGGATAAATCTGGCCAAAGATAAGTGAATTTGTAAGTCAATATCTACAAAGCGTTAAACACAAGACATATAAAACAGTCTTTAAACCGAATATGGTGATGATTAATGCATTACTGCAAGACTGCTTACCTAAAAACTACAACATGGTCATATTCAAATCCAATATCAGCAAATACTTGTCATAAATCATCCTTGTCAGTAAAATATGTCCATGCTGTTCATCATTTCTAATCCTCTTATAATATTCTTTATCATTAAACTAAAAATCTACCCATCTTATTATCCTTGAGTGGAATTTATCTTTGATAAATATTTTTTATGGAAATTCTCCGGCCAAATTATTAAGACATCTGAGGTAAGAATTTTAAAAATGCTTCAAGATTAAATACTAGTCAACAATAAATGTTAGATGAAGATAATAATAATAATAATAATAAGCTGTCAGACCAGTTAAGTTACAAAGAAATAAGCTGTCTAACCAGTTGAGCTACAAAGTTATCAGTTGTCTGACCAGTTAAGCTACAAAGAAATAAGCTGTCTAACCAGTTGAGTTACAAAGTAATCAGTTGTCTGACCAGTTAAGTTACAAAGAAATAAGCTGTCTAACCAGTTGAGCTACAAAGTAATCAGTTGTCTGACCAGTTGTTACAAAGAAATAAGCTGTCTAACCAGTTGAGCTACAAAGTAATCAGTTGTCTGACCAGTTGAGCTACAAAGAAATACACAGGCGGATGACTTGTTCCACTACATCCACATTATGCACGCTTCTCCACCTGAAACGTCATTTCTGCTTGAAGTTTACCAGCCAAAGAAACAAAAGTTACTTAGTTGTAGGTCATGAGGTTTCCTTAATTTCTGTCAAGACAAACTCTGTCAGAAACATCACTTATGGAATGCGACGAGTAAAGGACAAAACAAGAAATTTATTAAAAAAAAAAAAATGGTTGAAGTGTCATCTTTTTAACAACGGTGCCCTTTACTAATAAATGCCAGTTGCATCCACGAAGGTCATGCATTCAACCCAAGGTCTGTGTTAGTTTTTTTTTTTTTTTTTGGGGGGGGGGGTTATTGGCGGGCATCGTGAGGTAAACAATAACAATAATCCAAATCTCAGACGAAAAAAAAAATCAGTTTGATTAATGTCGACCGCCGGCGTTTTCACTTTTAACATGTTTTTATTGGACGGAAACAAAGACACCAATCACGCGAATTGGTTGCTGTATACACAAATATATTGTTTTATGATAAATCTTTGTATATATTCATTCAAACCTCTCGGCGCTGTCTAGCGCTCGGGGCGGTAGACAGGGAATTACTCCTGCGTCTGTTTCCTGCAACTCTGCGAGAAAGAAGGGATGATCTCATTTGTCGATTCATTACATTTCTGTCATCGGCTACGCTTCCTGGGAAAACCATGTTTCCTTTTCTCCTTCAAAGCACAAAATTCTAATTCTTGTGTTATTTATTTATTTATTTATTTATTTTTGTTGCTGTTGTTGTTGTTGTTCTTCTTCTTCTTCTTCTTCTTCTTCTTCTTCTTCTTCTTCTTCTTCTTCTTCAATTCTGGTTTCGTTTGATAACGACTCATTAAAAAGATGAAATTCATTGGCAGAAGATTATCCTTCAATCACGGCTCCAAACCAAGAATTTCAAAGATCGAGAATGATACCAACAGTAGCAAAGGACTAAAGACTATCATCAGAGATTCCTAGTTAAAAAATATTTTTAAATAAATAAATAATAATAAACTTAATAATAATAATAATAATAATAATAATAATAATAAGAAGAAGAAGAAGAAGAAGAACTAGCAGAACCCATGGAAATTCCACGGTAATTTAAAATATTTAGAAACACATTATAAATAAAGTGAATAAAAATTAAAACAAATAATGACGAATTTAAAACAATTTTTTTAGCAAATTCTTTTTTTAACCCTTTAAAGCTAAAACGAATTGATTTTTAAAAAATTTTGCTTTTTTTTCAATCAAAATTCAACACATAACACATTACTTTGTTTTGATCTTTTTCTTAATAATGTTTTATATAAATCATAAAGGAAGAGATATCAATTCATTTGCACATTTTTTTTTAATTTTAAAAAGAACCTATAATAATTTAAAAAAAAAAACAAAAAACATTTACAGTCTCCTCTAAGCATGATTTTTTTTTAAATTATAAAATAAAATAGCTAATTTGAACCAGTAAACAGCCAGTCATGTTTTTTTGTTTGTTTTCTTTTGAAAAGATTTTGTAGTGAAAATGACTTTAATAATTTTTAAGTGATAAAGAGCGTCTAGAAAGGGAGGTAAATTCTTTCTCATTAATTAATGTGGGCAATGATAATGTTTTTTTGTTTTTTTTGTAACACTGGACATCAGACAAGTAAATTAATATTTAGATAATAATAATAATAATAATAATAATAATAATAATAATAATAAAAGAAGGTCAAGATAACACCAATAATCGTATGAGCCCTACGAACAATCCCAAATAACTTTTTTAAAAAATGAGAGAAATTGGAATCAGATGGAAGATACAACGCATAGCAATAATGGAAACGGCCGAAATCCTAAGGAAAATCCTATAATGCGGAAACCAACCCACATAAACTGCGAACTCTTGCCAGTACTTGAATACTGCAACAGAAATAAAACAAAAACAAAAAGAACACAACAAGGATTAAAAAAAATACCGCTTCTCCTACAAAAAATCTACATTGGATGGCGTGACAAGAGAGTTGTGAAGGTCTGAGTGGAGTGATGTGGAAGAGCACTAATCAGACCTCCATTGGAAGAGTGCAGAAAAAAACTGGGGCCTTCGGGGGGTCTTTTGCCACCCAAATTCCAAGGAATTCCCATGAGAAATCAATGATAATCGACTGTTATGAAAACATGAAGTCATTTGTGCCGGTTATTGGAAGAGGTGGAGAGCACTGAAAATATGGCAGGACTTGTTGTCACACGGACTCTAGGAAACCATAGATTGTTACCGATGAGTGATCACTGGTGATGACCTGTGTGAGAACTACTAGTGAGTGAATAATACCAACAGAAACATGGAAGGAATAGTACATTAAACCAAAGAAACTGAAACTGTTATGAACTTCCCTCCCATACACACACACAAAAAAAAAGCATTAACCTCGACTGATACCCCACAAAAATAATTGTGAGGAGTCAAGAAAGATGGAAAGAGGGAAAAGGGGGAGCTCTAACCGGACATCCACTAGAAAGGGGGAGCTCTAACCGGACATCCACTAGAAAGGGGGAGCTCTAACCGGACATTCACTAGAAAGGGGGAGCTCTAACCGGACATCCACTAGAAAGGGGGAGCTCTAACCGGACATCCACTAGAAAGGGGGAGCTCTAACCGGACATCCACTAGAAAGGGGGAGCTCTAACCGGACATCCACTAGAAAGGGGGAGCTCTAACCGGACATCCACTAGAAGAGAGCAGAAAGTATTTGGGAAGACTTATTGCCACTTAAATCCCAGAAAAGACCAATTGTCATTGCCAGATAGAAATCAATGGTTAGTGGCTGTTGTAATAGTTATCAAAAGAGATGGATAGTGCTGAAAATTTGGGGAAACGTTATCACTTAGACTCCAGGAATCATCACCGGTTATTATCAGTGGATAATCTCTCTACGAAAATTCTTAGTGAATAATAATAATAATAATAATAATAATAATAATAATAATAATAATAATAATAAACAACTGCATCTTGAACATCCAGATAAATTGTACAAACACAAACTGGCAGCAGTACTTGAAACTGAAAATCACAAAATCTTATGGAACATAAACATACAAACAGAAGCAAGAAGACCAGATGTCATAATAGATAACAAGACAGAAAAGTCTTGCCAGATCATAGATTTCACAGTTCCAGCAGACCATAGGGTTAATACCAAGCAAATGGAGAAGTGGAGCAAATACTTGGAATTGGCTAGAGAGCTGAAAGAAATATGGAAGATGAAGATAACACCAATAATAGTGGCAGCAGTAGGAACAATCCCAAGTAATGTTGAAAAAAAATGGGATAGATTGGAATCAGAGATATGACGAAGAAGATACAATGGATAACAATAATAAAAACTTCAGAAATAGTAAGGGAAACCCTTGAAAGCAGAGACTAATACATATGATCCGGACATATAAAAACTGCTACGGAAGTAAAATACAAAGAAACATCACATGGAATCAAGAAAACTGAAACTATATAATTTGAAGTAACCCCCAAAAGTGTCGGCATCAACTGGCACCACACCAAATACACAAGAAGTGTCAAGGAGAATGGAAAGACTGAGGAGAAAAACTCTAGCAAACTTCCACTGAATATATGAATACAATGATCGTGCTTTTGAATGTATACCCATCTCTCTCTCTCTCTCTCTCTCTCTCTCTCTCTATATATATATATATATATATATATATATATATATATATATATATATATACACACATATATATATATATAGAGAGAGAGAGAGAAAGAGAGAGAATAAATGACAAAAAGTTATATTCCAAAATTCATGAAGTTGACCATCTTATATTTTATTCTTTTAATTCAGTTGACTTATACAATTCTTGACAGTGAAATTGTGTGTGTGTGTGTGTGTGTGTGTGTGTGCGTGCATTTTCCTACCAAACTAATTTTAGGTCTTAGCACTTGAAATTTTAACTGTAGGTTACTTGGACATGGATCAAACTTTTTAATTTGATTTGAGCCGAAAACAAGAGGTCAAAGTTGAAAGAGTTGACCTTGTCAAACTGTACCAAACTTCTCCGCCAATTTTAGGTCAAACACTTGAAATTTTAGATGTAGGTTACCTGGACATGATATATATATATATATATATATATATATATATATATATATATATATATATAGTGTAAAATTTTGTTGAAAATTCAAAGACTCACGTTTTCTTTTTATAACCTTCATTTATTTCCTGGATCTTTTCCATTACAGCTGTTTACTTAGTGGGTAGGCAATTTTACGATTTATGTGTCCATAAAAATATCCTGTCCCCACCAGCTTCTTCAGATGTTTATCCATTAGATTTTTACAACAAAAGGTATATTTTTAACATAATGGACATCATATTCAGGTAAAAAGATTTCCACAGCCATGCCTCCTCACTTCCTCCATCTTTTGGTATTATGTGAAGATAGTTTTCTGTTTTAGCCCGTAGTTTCGTATTTTTACTTTTTATTTATTTTTTATTTATTAATTATTTATTTTTGTTTTAATTTCCCCTTTTTTCTATTTGTTTTTTCCAATTATCATATAATTTTATATAATTTCATTTATACATTATGCGTGTTTATTTAAATATTCCTGTTTTGCTTGGTGTTTGAATCCGTATTATTACTCAATCCTTCTGTTTAAAGAGGGGATCACTCTCATGGAATCATTTTTTATATCTAGGATTACCTCCCTTGCATCTTTTACCTTTCCTTATATTATACGTTTCGTTTTTACTATTTTTTTCTAATCTGCTCTAGTGCGTCAAATTAAATATCTGTTTCTGTGCAAACATCCGTGGATTACATCTAGTCGTTTGTTTGATAATTTTTCTTTTGATATTAGTATATGGTATGATTCTAATATACATAGGTTGCATCTTTTCGATTTGCTAGGTTTATATGTTTCCGCTTTATCAATTATTGACCATCTTAATTTATATTCAGTTTTATTTTTCTTTAATTCCTTAATCCATACTGCTAAAGTGGTCGAGTTTTTCTTTGTTTTTTTTTTCGGTTGTTTTCGTTATTACTATTGGTTCTGTTTCTATTTCCGTTATAGTAGTTGTAATTGTCACTATTGTTATGATCCTTTCTACCGTTGTTTTCATTTTTATCCACATTTTTATTGTTTTCGTTATTTGTGGTGTTCTTTTCTTTCTCAGTTTCATTTTTAAACAATGCTAGGTGATTACGATATCTGTCGTTAAAGCAAGTCCGGTGCTCCCCGGATATACTTTAGTTTCATTATTTGTTATAACTTCACATTTGTATACCACGTTTGAAGTTAAACAGTTCCCCCTCATTGGACATTCATTAGGGTCCCGGCAGTTACATTCTTTTACGTTGTTAGATTCATTTTCTGTTCTATCTCTATTTTTCAAAAAAATGTTTAATTTTGTGTTATTTGAGCCAATTATGGTATTTGTTAAGTTAGCAGACGTTGAGAAGGATATCTTAACAGTGTTTTTGTTAATTATCTAACTTAGTTTACTATCTTGCGGGGAAATTTTTGTCTATAATTTGGTAAAATTCCCTTGGGATGTTATTTTTTATGTGGTGGCTGAACGGTGGATTAAACAACGTCTGGCTCTTTCTTTTATTTTTATTTTAAACTTCTCTTTCAGTTTTATCATGGTCTATCTTTACATTTTTCTTTTTTGTGTTTATTGTATGTTTTATTTTTCATTTGTTTTTTCTCTTTTTTTACCTTTTTTTATATTTTCTCATCGACATGTTGTAAGATATTACATTTGCATTATTTATTGTTCTTTCTGTACCTATGTTATTGTTTTAAGTTTCCTTAACAAATTTAATTTGTTCTTTATATCCTGATCTAGCTGTGGCTTGGTTGTAATATTCCTTGTTTTTATTGAATAATTCTTCATTTTGTGATATTTTGGATATTCATTTGGGGATGCTAGGTATAAGTGCTTTTTTCATACTATACGGATGGTTGGACTTGTGATCCATGTAGAATAGCGTTTGGTTGGGTTTATGGTAGGGTTCATATGAGTTGTTGTCTAGATTTAGGGTTATGTCTAAGAAGCTTACACATTTATGGTTTGGGTCTATTGTTATATCTAGGTTCTGTTTACTGAAGAATTGTTTAATTTTTTTGTTTTTGTTTTTTTCAAATAATCTATTTGCTGAGTTCATGTAGAATAATAATCTTCCTCTTAGTCCTGGAATCTTTTGAGATAGTTCACTTAGTATATAAAGGCCTACAAGGTCGGTTACTTGTGCACTATCCGATCCCCATTGTGGCGTCGAAGTTGAGGTTTCTGTTCTTTCTGGTCCATAGTTTGTTATCATATTTAATTAGAATTCTTCTTGCTAATCTTATAATGTCTAATTCTAATTTTGTTATCTTTGTTAGTTTTCTAGTTAGTTCTAGTGCTTCCTCGAAGAGATTTGGTGAAATAGAGGGGTAATATGAATCTATATAAAACATAAGGAATTTTCTATTTTTGTCTTGGGGTAGTCTGCCAAACCATTCAATTACCCCTTCCGATGATTTCCACAGGTTAGGGTAAATTTTGTTTTTTAATTTAGGTAAGATTTCGTCGAGTATTTTTTTTTTTTTTTTTTTGCTAATATTTCCCAAATCTGAAATACATGGAGAAATCAGTCTAATGCTAGGATTATTGTTGAATTCTGCTTTATGATCTTTTAGGGTAAAGCGTGGACACAGTGGTGTGTATCCCTCTATCTTATCCTGTATGTTCATTTTTTCACTTATTTTTAAGGTTTCGGAGTTTATACTATTCTGTTCTTCATTGCTAGCTTCTTCAGATGCTGCTCTTCCATTTCTTGTTCTCTTTCGGTGTAGGATCAGTCCTTCACGACTGAGACATTTTTTTTTATTTTTGTACCTTTTCTCCACGTTAAAAAACGACCCTGGTGTCTAACTCTGTCCCGTGGGGAGGCAT
Source organism: Euprymna scolopes (assembly GCF_053919585.1). NCBI lineage: Eukaryota > Metazoa > Mollusca > Cephalopoda > Sepiida > Sepiolidae > Euprymna > Euprymna scolopes. The sequence continues at coordinate 71,774,259 of NC_136506.1, forward strand.
AGTAAATAGGTACTCCATAGTTTTTTATTGAGTTCCTTCATTATTAGGTTGTTGTATGTTTCAAAATCCATGTTGTATATATTCATGGTTTTGTCTGTTGGAATCGGATTGTCTTTAATATTTTTGAAGATATTATTGATTTTTTCCATTGTTGGGTTCATGTACTTGTGTTTCTTCTTGATTTTTAGTTTTTTTTTTAATCTATTTTAACATGTCTAATTCGAACGCTTCTAAAGCAGAAATTACTAGTGGGAATTTCCTGAATTTAATTTTATATTTTCTATCATACGGGATTTCTGTGTTTTCATTTCTATATATATATATATATATATATATATATATATATATATATATATACACACATGAAGTTATGAACAGTAGATAGGACCCGAGCAAAGCCAGACTGAATTGCTAGTATATGTATATATATATAAATAAATTGAAAAAGTCCTATTTCCACAGAAATATTCTTTTTTTCTGTAGAAATATGATTTTTTTTCAATTATATTTCACCTTTTTTTTATATATCAGTCCTTAATTTATGAAGCTGAGTGTAAATACAAAGCATATAACAAACAAATGACAAAAGTCTATATGCCAAATTTCATGATGTTGGCCGTCTTACAATTTATTCCTTTAATTACGTTGACATTCACAATTCTTGGCAGCAACTGTTTCCTAGCGCAAAATCATTCATTTAATTATTAGATCAATGAATGAATCTATTCTGCCCTTAACTCATCGGAAGAAATAGCAACTATCAATCCAAGAAAAGAAAATGCATTTAAACATGATTACAAAATCTGAAAATTGGAAGACAAGTTGCAATTACCTTTTTATCTTTTATTACTCAAATATGCAAAATGTCAGACTATCAACTAGATAGTTGTAAATTCGACCCTTTATTCAAGAAGGGGGTTATTCTAATCGCACTGAAGAACTGTGCTACATTAAACAATCTATGGGTGGATGACTAAATATAATTCCAGGTTAAGATTTTCCAGAGGTGAAGCAACCGGTGAAGATTTAACGAGTTTTATATAAAAGTGCTCAATACCGAAGTAAGGCAAGATATACGTTTATTTGTTTTACATAAGATTTATATGTCCCTATACATCTATGAACATGTTTCGGTCAGCCAGGTGCAAGTAACTATAGACCTCTTCAGGCCATATTGTTTATACGAAATTAAAGTATTTTGTATAAGCAATATCGTCTGAAGACGTTTCTAGTTACTTGTAACTAGCTGACCGAAACTTGCTCATAAATGGGTAGCGACATATAAATGGTTATGTAAAACAAATTAAAAGTATATATATATATATATATATATATATATATATATATATATATATATATATATACTAGCAAAAGTACCCGTCGTTGACTGGGTTCAAAAACAGCCTACAGAAAATGGACTCTGGTTTATGAAAGTATGATAGGTTATGAAAAGGAAGGGTTGTAAATTTGGGTTGAATTTGGGGTTATCAAAACCAAAGCAAAATATGATGAAAGTAAAAATAAAATAGATAAACCCCATAATTTATTATACCATACCTGTTCACACTGAAACACTTATCACAATATTCTGTGGATCTATATTAAAAAACCTTGTTAAACTTTATGACATATTTCCATTCTATGGAGGTCAGGTGCGAACGAACACCCCATAATTTTATTATACTATATTTCTTCAAACTGAAAAATAATTATCAAAGTATACTTACGCAGATAGATATGAAAAGTCTTTATTAAAGTTTGTGCCTATTTCCATTCTATGGAGGCCAGGCGCGAACGCAGACTCCACAATTTTATTATATCATCCCTATTTAAGTTAAAACATACTTATCAAAGTATTCTTATGTACATCTATATCAAAAACACTTGTAAACGTTTTTTTTTTAATTTTAATTTTTTTTATTTCCATACTTTGTGGACCAGGCGCGAACGCAGACCCCATAATTTTAATGAACCACCGTTCTGCAGGATCAAACATATCCATTTATGTGTCTCGATACATCTTCTATCATTATATGTAATCAGTTTTTTTAAAATAGTCAACCATATAGGAGCCTATTCGTGACCACACACACACACACACACACACACACACACACACACACACACACATTCAGCTTTATATTATATATATATATATATATATATATATATATATATATATATATATATATATATATATATACATATAGTATGGCAAATTCGTGTTCTCCATGATATAAGCGTTGTTAAAATTTTTAAATAAAGTATCTATGAAATACGTTTATAAGTCAAATTACAACACAATATTATACAAAATAAACAAATATTTATGTTTGAACTTAATATTTCGACAATATATGCTATCCTCAGTATTTTATATATTTTTTCTTCTGTTTTCCTTGCCATGCCACTAAGGCGAAGAAAAAAAAAGAAAAATATATAAACATCCGCTGCTGGCGTATATCGTCGAAGTATCAATTTTAAGCAAATAAATATGTGTTTTTTTTACATAATATTGCATTGTAATTTGGCTTATAAACGTATGTCATACGTATTTATTTCATTATATATATATATATATATATATATATATATATATATATATATATATATACTAGCAGGGAGACACGGCGTTGGCCGGGATTGAATGATGATCAACGAATATTTCACACTCCTATATTTTTATTGTCATTGAAATCCGTGAAATTACCCGGGAGGAAGCTTCACATGCCTCCCTGCAGTAACTTTGTCCAAAATATATGTTAGTCTACATTGCACTCTATAGAATGTACTATTTCTTTTATAAAATTATTTTATATAAACTTATTTCCAATTTACGGAAAAAAAAAATTAAGAAATTTACTTGCGGGAGTTGACCACGTCATGCAAAAAAAAAAAAAACACGCTATCAACTTACCCAAAATAGAATTTTCACGGCCCGTTGTTCTATAATTGTTGTTAAGTGACGATATGGAATAAATGGCTTTACCGGTGATAGATAAATAAAAATAACGGTTTCGATTATCGGTAATTACTCTGAGACAAAACTAAGATCACTTCCAAACTTATGAACTAAAGTTCTGTAAATTTTAAAGAAAATCTGTTCAGCTGTTTCGGAGTCTATAAGGAACAAAGTCACATACACATACAAAGTTGCATATATATAATTGTAGATAGATAGATAGATAGATAGATAGATAGATACACACATAGATACATAGAGAGAGAGAATATATATATATATATATATATATATATATATATATATATATATATATATATATATATATATATATATATATATATATATGGAATAATAATATATATATATGGAATAATAATTTCCAAAAACATAAAAAAAATATATCATTTTACTTATCAGTTTTAGTATTTTAGACATTCGGAATTAGTATTCTCAGGAATTGGGGCATTGTTCACGCATCAAACCGTCTGAATGTAATTTGAAATGCGCAACAATGAATGAAAAAAAAACTACAAAGCAAATAAAATAAGCATCTTTTTGAATTATTAGAATTGAAATACATTTGTTATCTTCTTAAACGAAACACAGTTTTTTCTTCTTCTTCTTCCCGAGAAAATTGTATTTCGAAAAGATACAAGTAATTAATAGAGACGTCACATCACCGACTACCAAGTGCTGAACGATTCAGTAAAACGACTATTTTCGTACACAAATAAAACAGTAGATGTATGTACATGTGTCTGTGTGAAAATGTTTGATCAATCAACCCTTAAACTACTGGTCACATAACACTGAAATTAACAGGAACTGATAATCAAATACCAAGTAAAAATAACATATGCAGAAATATGTGCGCAAGTTGAAATGCAAACTGTTAATTTCAACTTGACGGCCTATTTCTATTACTTTTGCGCATGCGCAAATTGATTCATAGCATGAAATGGTTTAATTTTAAATCGTTCTTATTTATCTGTCGATAATTTAAACGGTAGGAGCGCTAAATGTTTTGGTTTCGATTCTAGTTGATATCACACTAGTCATTTTTTTTTAACTTTTGAAATCAGTACTATATATATATATATATATATATATATATATATATATATATATATATATATATATATATATATATATATAAAACTAGACTACCCGTGACCCGTTGGGTCAGTATGTTATATCAGCTATGGAATTAATGCATGAGCTTGACACTTGTGACGTAAAGAAAATAGTCTTTGTGACATAACAGAAATATTTCTATTAAAGTATATTAAAAATGAAAAAAGAATATAGATAGATTTCTGAGTCGTTCTGTTTATAATTGTTTATTTAAAAAAAAATTACAGCAATTGAATTATAAGTGGTTTGCCATACTTATAGGTAAATCTGCACTGTTCAAATTTTGATATATCGTTAACTTAAACGCAAAAAAAAACAATTGGGATGCTGAAAACGTACACAGTAAAACAATACGTTGTAAAATGCTCTTATGGTTGTCAAAGGTTGTGATTTAACGAGTTTTATATAAAAGTGCTCAATACGGAAGTAAGGCAAGATATACTTTTTATTTGTAGATTTATTTGTAAGAAAATTGCGTTAAAATAACTTAAACGTAATACAAAAATGAACGATGTAAAAAATGCAGAAAGTATTAACAATTATTTAGATAATTTAAACGCGAAAAAAACAATTGGGACGCTGAAAACGTACACAGTAAAACAATACGTTATCAACGGGTTAAAGTTGATTTATTTGTAAGAAAATTGCAACAGTGTACTTGCAATACAGAATAGTTGCAAAACATCCTCACCCTTCCCACATTAAATAATAATGTCTAAATAATAACGTTAATATTTCAGTGCGCAGGTCAATTTCTGCAAAAGTAGCGATTTGCGTTTATTTGTTTATGTCGTTATGGGTTAATGTTTATGCGCGCATGCGCAACCGGATGTTGTAAACCGGAAAGTGGGTTACATCACTCGTTACAAGGTCATTTGAGTTTTAGAATTATATATATATATATATATATATATATATATATATTATTACAGAGCCAAGTCTCTATTGAATATATATATATATATATATATATATATATATATTCAATAGAGACTTGGCTCTGTAATAATATATATATATATATATATATATATATATATATATAGTCTCTATTGAATGTATATATATATATATATATATATACATTCAATAGAGGCTCTATTGAATGTATATATATATATATATATATATATATATATATATATATATATATATATATATACATTCAATAGAGACTTGGCTCCGTAATAATAGATACGAAATCTGCATTAATTAAAATATGTATAAGCGTATTTTACGACCGGGCGCTCTTCCCTCGCTGGTGTATAAATGAAATATAAGGCAGTATGGACTGTGAGTTATCGTGTAGAATAGGTAACGCCTCTGCGGCATTTAACCATTATTGGAGTAAATACTATATATGCATATTAGTGATAGGAGGATTCCAATATTTTTCCGATTCCAATACAATTACCGATTCCATACTAAATTCCTGATTCATATTCCGATTCTTTATAAATCTCTAAATATTTAACTATAGCGTTGCCATTTTCCCCGATTTCTATAAAAACAAACAAAAAAAAAACACATGTTTAATATGCAGATATTTTTCTAAACATAAAATTACACTTTTGGAGAATGATCTGTAGATTTTAGCTTCATTGGTGTTTTGAAATCAATAAATATTTATTATTTTATCATTATTACCAGCAATGGAAGATTTTTGTTTAAAAAAAATCAAATAAAAAAGACAATTAAAAGAATCGTTTTGGCATTGGAAAATATGCACCATTTTTTTTATTCTGATACTGATTCCGATATCCCAAAATTTGTCGATTTTTCCGGTCCCCTATTCCGATTCTGATTAATCGTCCCAACACTAATATATATATATATATATATATATATATATATATATATATATATATATATATATATATATATATATGCGGGTGTATCAGAGTATAGATATTTATACATGTATATATATATTAGAAGATGTAC
>NC_136506.1:71785301-71827801 GCF_053919585.1 Euprymna scolopes
TGGAAACGGTTTTATTAATATTTTCGATAATTAATTATCATACACAAACACTCACTGCAACGAAAAATAAATAAATAAATGGAATTCAATCTTGATCTCTTGCAGCACATTTTTCATTTTTGAACTCAAAATAAAACATCATACCGTTTCATCGCCGTCGTGGAAATAGAAAATATCAAATATGAAAATGAAACAGAAGAGAAAAGAGAGTCTACGTGGGAATTATTATTTACTAGCGGAAAAGAGGTACGCCGGCTTTGCCCAGTCATAAAATACGCTTAAATATGATATTTTAATTGGTTCAGATTTCGTATATATTATTATAGAGTTGTGATTTCAAAAGTAAAAAAACAAAAAGAATTATTTGGGTGACATCTAGAATCGAAACCCAAAGCAAAACTGTAGCATTCAAAGCTGGTGACGTTACTACTGTACCAACATGACATGCATATGAACTGATTAAAGATAAACTAGCAGAAACGTACAAATTTTCAATTTTGACTCATTTTGACCTCTTACCTATTTATCTGGCTAAAGACCCATAAAAGAACGGTCCATAAAAAATTCCAATCATTTGAGGCCCCTAGCCCCGCTCTGCACCTTTTCATTCTCGTAGATATAGAGTTTGAAAATATGGACACACACACAGAGATAAGCATAGTGAGTTTTATACATTAGATTTACACACACACACACACACACACACACATATATATATATATATATATATATATATATATATATATATATATATACTAGCAGTTCAGCCCGGCTTTGCTCTGGCCCTATGTACTGTGCATAAGTTGCCGTATGTGTGAATACACTTTATATAAGATTACAAATGTTTAGACCAAAAATTGTCTGAGTAATTTCATAGAGACCGCAATGGTAATGTTTTTAAAACTTTGACCCCAATTTTAACCCCTTAACATTTATTATTTTGGTCTCAAATCAAAATAAAATGGTTTACCCATGTCCAAGTTACCTACATCTAAGATTTCAAGTCTTTAGACCCAAAATTAGTGGAGGAATTTGGTAGAATCTGCAAAGGTCAACTCTTTCAAAGTTTACCTTTTGGCAACTAAATTTTCGCCCCAAAACTGGTTAAAAATGCTTGCCGCGTGTTTGATCATTTGTTATGTATAAATTTCAAATGTTTAGACCCAAAAATTGGCTGAGTAGTTTGCTAGACACCGCAAGGTCAAATCATTTGAACTTTGACCCCTCGGCAGCTCAAATTTTCGACCCAAACCGATTAAAAAGCTTGCCCTATCTCGGAATACCTTTTTTGTAAAATTTCAAATGTTTAGACCAGAAATTGGCTGAGTAATTTGATAGAGACCGCAGAGGTCAATTTTTTAAATTTTACCCCAATTTTAACCCTTTAATATTTATTTTTTGGAGCTCAAATCAAATTAAAATATTTGATCCATGTCCAAGTAACCTACATCTAAAATTTCAAGTGTTTTCAAAATTGGCGGAGGAGTTTGGTAGTGTTTCTAAGGGTCAAATCGTTGAACTTTGACCCCTTGACAGACAAATTTCTGGCCAAAAACTGGTTAAAAAGCTTTTTCCCAAATCTCAATACCCCTTATGTCAAATCTCGAGTCTCTAGACCGATAACTGACAGAGTTATTTGGTAGGATAATATACACAGACAGACACACACACACACACACACACGCGCGCACACATTTTCAATATATATGGCAATTAAGCTACACAGAATATTCCGCGTTTCATTCTCGTGAGAATTCGCCAGGTTTTTATATATATATATATATATATATGTATATATATATATATATATATATATATATATATATATATATATATATATATATATATATATATATATATATATATATCAGTATAAACTGGAAATAAAAGATCCGAATAGAAGAAAACCGTATGTAAGTGAGATTTTCTCTGGTCCCAAATTAGATCCTGTGTTAATGGGCATAATGAATGGGCATGACGAATTCTTACGAGAATGAAACGTGGAATATTCTGTGTAGCTTAATTGCCATATATATTTTTATAACTTACTATATATATATATATATATATATATATATATATATATATATATATATATATATATATATTAGCAGTGGGGACCCAGCATTTCCTGGGATTGAATGAGAATTAACAAATGTTCCACACAATACTTAATTGTTACCGAAATCGATGACATCGATTATATTTCAATCAAAGCAATTGATTGACTGCTTTAATTGGAGACTCACCGTAATGCACAGTTAGGAAGCTTCCAATGCCGCCCTCACAGTGATTTAGTCCAGAATACACTGTACTAGCATCGTAGAAAAGCTACTTTTTATTTTATAAGGTTATTTTTATTAAATGGCTTGAATTCAAGTTTAAAATTAAAACATCATGTATTATGATGCCCTTGTACCCTAACAGAAATATTTATTTCAAAAGCGCCCCTGTCCTATTAAAGAACCTACTGTTGATTTTATCAAAATAATTTTACAAAACGACATGGACTAAAATTTAAAATGCAAAAGTCAAGTATCATGGTTCAGTTGTGTTGTCAACGAAAACATTCATTTCGAATGCACTCCTGTCTTATAAAAGAATCTACTGTTGATTTTATATGCCAGGACTTTCTGCTTGTGCGGTGATAAAACTTCTCGAATGCACTTGCGATGTTAGACTTAACTTTGTTAAAAATCGGACTGTTCCTTCTTTACTTGAATGTTTTCGATTATCGACTATCGATTTTTGATACTTGTCAGAGGCATTCTGATAAAAAAAAAAAACTATATAAAAACACTCTCAGACACATAAAATATATTTAAGGGATTTTTTTTTTAATCGGTCTAGCCGTTTCGGAATACATAAGGAGTGGATGGACACACACACACATACACACACAGTGTCCTTTTTATATATTTTCGAAGCCTCCACTCAGTCTCGAAAGACAAAGGATACCCCCTGTAGTGGCAAGTACGCATGTAATTGTGAGGCAAGTGTTGCGCAATCTCCAACCACACCTCCTCTGAATCGGCACTGCTTGATTCCAGCGGCAAGAAGTCCAGGACGACTGGAAACAATGCCGAGATAAGCAGAGAGGACATACAGCATCTGGAAGTCCCAAATGGTCGCCCATCAAGTACTGGCCAGGCTCATTGTTTTTTAACTTTAGTGATCTGACGGGAACCGGTGTGTCAACGTGATTATGCTTTTTATATATAAGTAGATATATGAATGTATGTATAATTTTTTTTTTTTCTGTCAACTATTGCATGTAACAATCTTCTTGTTCCTATTTACAATGCCTCCCCACGGGACAGAGTTAGACACCAGGGTCGTTTTTTAATGTGTAGAAAAGGAACAAAAATAAAAATTGTCTCAGTCGTGAAGGATTTCTCTTCCACTAACAGAGAACAAGAAATTGAAATGTAGCAACTGAAGAACAGCTACTACACTTTGATCTTGACTCGAAGGTAAACACAAAACGTAAATACATTGAAAGAGAATAAAAATTTTAAGTGACTTTGTACATTTGAAAATAACATGAAATCCATTCCATCTCTTTTTCTCTTTTTTTTTTTTTTTTTCTTGTGTTTCTACTATTCTTTCTCTTTTCCCAGTTTGTGTCTCGGGTGTTTTTTTATTTTTTTTTTATTTTTTTGTTTTGTTTTTTGTCAACGCTTTTAAAATAACATATTTCTGAGAAATTCTTTCAAATATTTATTAAACGATTTATTAAAAATCTCACCAGATGAATTAATTAGATTCGATTGTTTTCGAGCGTACATCTTTTCACATTCATCTCAAAACACACATTCACACGCACACATACATACATATACACATACATACATATATATACACACACATACATACATACATACATACACACATATATACATACACACACATACATACATATATACATACATACATATATACACACATACATACATACATACACACACATACATACATACATATATACACACATACATACATACATATATACATACATACATACACACATATATGCATACATACATACATACATACTCACGCACATACGTCACACATTCAGACATACACACACACATATTCAAACACTTACACACTCGCACGCACATTCACACACACACACACACTCACATACTCACAAATACCCTCTCACACACATGCTCACGCGCCCACTTACAAACATACACTGACACATTCACACATACACTCTCACATTCACACACACACACACATAATAGTATAGAATGGGAATGGCAGTAGGTAGTTGATATAGAATGATAACTGTGGGCTTGGCATGCCAAGTTCAAATACTCTCCAAGCTACTACATTATTTTCACTAAACCCATTGGAAAATTAATATATTCTCCCTCCAGCTATTTTTTTAAATTGAAATCGCTCCAGAAAAGGCATGAACTCACTTTATGTAAGGAGTTAAAATATACTACTTCAAGATCAAAAACTAGCCGATAAGTTCTGATCCAAAAAATAGCAATTCTTCCCCCTTTTTCAGAAACATCACTCACGGAATATGAAAACTAAATGCATAAGAAAGACTCAAAATGGCAGGATGTAGTAAATATAGAATGAGAACTGTGAGCTTGGCATGCCAGGTTCAAGTTCTGTCCAGGTTACTACATTATTTTTACTAAAATTCTTGGTAAAAGTATGAATTAATATATCTTTACTAGTGATACCAGATCAGCTTGTCTGACCAAAAAGGCATAAAACAATGATTTTTTTGTTTCCCTTTGTAATACTCAATCATGTTTTGCAAAGTCAAAAACAGAAACAACTATTTTTTTCTACAAAACAACCAAACTAAACACAAATAAATATTTGGAAATACAAGGAACTTGAGGGCTAAAATTTTTTCCCAAAAAAATTTCAGGATTTCGCATTAAATAATTTGAAAAAAGATTGATATGGCTTAACACAAAACAACCAATGCAAACACTGTGGAAAAAATATTTGAATATATAAAGAATTTGAAGCATAAAACTTATTCCAAAATTACTGGATTTTGCATTAAATAACACGAAATGGATTGATATGTCGTAAAAACAAAACAATCAAACTAACATATCCTTCCGCTCGCCATGGCTTAAATAGTAAACCACACTCTCAAGCCTTGATTGTGCAACTAGTCCAGGAGAAAGAAAATCGTCATTGTTTTTTACATACTTCCACTCCTATTCACTTAACCACAGCTTTTTGCTTCACTTTTTTAATGCTAGTTACGCCAAATGTAATTAGATAGACTCCCGGATAACGCCGGATAGGGTCGGTAGTTTACCATACTTTGTACTTCCTGTTTGCATATTTGTCTATTTACCATTTCTTGTTAAGATCAATAGCACATTGGTATTGTGAAAGTATCCTCGTCCACACGCCCAAGTGTGGAGAAGTGGAGAAAGAAAGGGAAAAAGAAGTAAGGCAAAAGAAAAGTGAATGGGTTTATCGGCAGAACAATGGATCGGGAGTTGTTCACAAAGACACACAAAAGAAAGCTGACATAAGATTGTTGGTTAAGGTGTGGCAGTGAATGGGAACAAAAGAACTGGATATATATTTAGAGTTATTTTACAGGCAATTTTAGGTGTGGCTGTGAGTTTTACAACAATCATAACAGTTACAGTTGAGGACAGTCTTGGGTTTGCAACAGTTGAAACAATTAGAGTTGAGAACAGTTTTGGGTTTGCGCCAGTTGACAACAGTTCGAGTTGAGGTTAGCTGCCAGCTGGACACAATTGAGGAGAGTTGCGAGCTGGAAACAATCAAAGGCAGATCATGGCTGAAAGGAGATGGGAAATAAATTGATCAATCGACTGACAAACACAGTCCTGACAGTAGATATAGATGTGGATGTTAGCGTTTAGAGGGTCGCACCCACCTAGAGTTCAACTAACATCCACAGAATGTGCTTTCTATGCTTTCTTTTGGGGTTTTTTTTTTTTTTTTTTTTTTTATACTTGTGAACCCATGCGTACCTCTCGGCAGCTTCCAATGTGAAAGATGATGACGCAGCCAGAAGAGAAATGAAGCAGAAGAAAACTACAGAAACTATGTGGAGGTCAGCGACGATGGGTCATGACGGTCTTATCACAGGCACAACTGACTAATATAGAAACATACCAACAATTATTTGAATTTCAACATTTGCTACCGCACCAATTCTATGTTCAAGATCCTCCATCCAGCTGTGGATTAAACAGTAGGGCAGACTAGACTTTCAAGCCTTGATTGTACAATCGAAGGAGGAAAATTCTGAAATAGCAACAGTCTTTCTCTTTGTATCTTAACATTGTTTCAAGTCTTGAACTTCTTAATTCCACTGAATTCAGGCAACACCAGTTTAAGTGAGGTGCTCTTCAGGATTGTGCAACCCTTGCTTCATTATAGACCCCACATGCAGGCACCCTTACAGGAGATATCCATTGTCTCTTGAGACTAAAATGAGGTCTTTAGATAGGATGAATTATAAATATTTAATCAGTAATAAAGTTGATATATGTCCGGTCCAATAGTGTACAATATTAAAATTGTAATCCACATGTAATTATCTTTTGTTTTTTTTTTCTTGATTTAAATTGACGCTGCAAGCATTTCAAGTCAGACTTGGCACTGAAAAAGCTAATAGGCTGAAACATTGGCACTGCTAGAGTAATACGAAGGGAAAACTCCACATATATGTCGCAACAGTAGTAGCTACAACCACAACTGCAGAATAATGATATATAAATCATTCAATATTCGATGACTTAAATACTTGTTACTGATTGGATTAGATTACATAATCTCCATCTGAGACATCAGATTATTCTTAATTCGCATTTAGATTAATGCCTTCGCCACAGAAGTGTCTCGGGCAAAATAAATAAATGACATCTACAAAATGGTGAGACACTTATTAATAGTGGGGATTGGCTTGGTGGGATCTTAGGATTGAATGTCACTAGATTCAGCCACGCTGATGGGTTGTATACTGACGAAACGCATGTCCGTAAATAATTAAATTGAATATATATATATATATATATATATATATATATATATATATATGGACACTTTATTATTTAGCAGAGTGCCACCAAAACCGTTGCATATCCGCAAAGAAAGAACAAGTTAGAATTTAAAACTAATGCTATATTTATTGCGTCCTGGAACGTGTATATCTGTCTATATATCTATAAAAGTGAAATTATCTGTGTGTGTGTCCGTGTGTGTATATTTCCCTACCAAACTACTCAGTCAATTTTCAGTCTACAGACTCGAGATTTGACGTAAGGAGTATTGAGATTCAGGAAAATCTTTTTAATTGGTTCTTGGCCAGAAATTTGGCTGTCAAGGGGTCAAAGTTCAACTATTTGACCTTTGAAAACCCTACTAAAACCATTCGGTCAGGTCTGATAATGTAGAGGACACATCCTTTTTAAACATGGAATGCAGAGGTAAATCTTCCGCCAATTTTGGGTTTAAACACTTGAAATTTTAAATGTAGGTAACTTGGACATGGATCAAATTTTGTAATTTGATTTGAGCCGAAAACAATAAATGTTAAAGGGTTAAAATTGGGGTCAAAGTTTTAAAAAATTTGACCTCTGCGCTGTCTACCAAATTACTCAGCCAATTTTTGCTTTAAACATTTGAAATCTTACATAAAGTGTATTTAGAGATAGGGCAAGATTTGTAATCGGTTTTTGGCCCAAATTTTGGCCCCCAAGGGGTCAAAGTTCAAAAGATTTCACGTTTACAGTCTCTAGCAAATTATCCAACCAATTTTGGGTCTAAACATTTGAAATTTTACATGAAATGTATTCAGACATGCAACAAGCTTTTTAATCAGATTTTGGGCGAAAATTCGTCTGCCAAGAGGTCCAAGTTGAAAGAGTTGACCGTTGCAGACTCTACCAAATTCCTCCGCCAATTTTGGGTCTAAACACTTGAAATTTTATGGCTGACTGGTTATATCTGATCTACCTCTGCATTCCATGTTTAAAAAGGATGTGTCCTTTATATTATCAGACCTGACCGAATGGTTAATTGTAGACATAGACCGACACATGCCATCCAAAAAATTCCAACAAAAACCTAACAGCCAGCCGTGGTTCTCCCCAGAATGTGCTGCTGGCATCGTGTACAGAAATCACTTTTTCCATAGCTACCAACGTAATAGATGTACTGAGACTAAAGCCGCTTTTAGGACTGCCAGCAACCACTGTAAAACAGTAATAAAAAATGCAAGAGAGCTATATGCCCAGTCCATTAAATCAAAAGTAGCTGAGCAGCGGCTTGGTTCCCACCAGTTTTGGCAAATAGCAAACAGGATCCTGAACAGAAGCGTGCGTTCTATCCCAACCATCATCAATGGACCTGAGGTCATCTCGTCAGCATCAAACAAGGCCAAACTATTTGCCAAGAACTTTGCAGCTAATTCTACCATATATATATATATATATATATATATATATATATATATATTATAATATAAAGCTAAATGTGTGTGTGTGTGTGTGTGTAAGGTCACGAATAGGCTCCTATATGGTTGACTATTTTAAAAATTACATATAATGATAGAAGATGTATCGAGACGCAGGAATGGATATGTTTGATCCTGCAGAACGGTGGTTTATTAAAATTGTGGGGTCTGCGTTCGCGCCTGGTCCACAAAGTATAGAAATAAAAAATTAAAAAAAAACGTTTACAAGTGTTTTTGATATGGATTTACATAAGAATACTTTGATAAGTATGTTTTAACTTAAATAGGGATGGTATAATAAAATTGTGGGGTCTGCGTTCGCGCCTGGCCTCTATAGAATGGAAATAAGCACAAACTTTAATAAAGACTTTTCATATCTATCTGCGTAAGTATACTTTGATAATTATGTTTCAGTTTGAAGAAATATGGTATAATAAAATTATGGGGTGTTCGTTCGCGCCTGACCTCCATAGAATGGAAATATGTCACAAAGTTTAACAAGGTTTTTTTAATATAGATCCACAGAATATTGTGATAAGTGTTTCAGAGTGAACAGGTACGGTATAATAAATTATGGGGTTTATCTATTTTATTTTTACTTTCATCATATTTTGCTTTGGTTTTGGATACCCCCGAATTCAAAGCTATCTCCTTACAACCCTTCCTTTTCATAACCTATCATACTTTAATAAATCAGAGTCCATTTTCTGTACGCTGTTTTTGAACCCAGTCAACGACGGATACTTTTGCTAGTATATATATATATATATATATATATATATATATATATATATATATATATATGTATATACAGAGAGAGAGAGAAAGAGAGACACAGACTGTTTATTATACAAACATTATTAGTTGCATATGTGCATACATGTTTCAGTGGAGTCCTAATTCAGAGACAGCACTTCATCAGACCAAAAAAAAGAATTGAAATTGAAACGGGTCTCACGGCCACATTAAGTTTTATAAAATATTTTGGTGCAATCTACATTCTGGGGGAAAATTGGGGGTGTATGCTTTGTGGAGTTTTTTTATATATATATATATATATATATATATATATATATATATATATATATATATATATATGGTAGTCACCACTTATCAAGGCCCGGAAGCCACTCGGAGATAAGGGTTATTACGTGTACAGTAATCAATGGGATAGTATTGAAGTAATAGTTAGTATTGGAGATTTGATAACGTGTTTTACTTAAGAGGGCGGTTTATCAGAAATTTGTTTATGTTGGGCTTGAATACATCTAAGTTGTAGTCAGGTGGGAAACAGGCAAACGGAAGAGAGTTCCACAGGCGTGCACTTCTAAGAAAGAAGCTTTGTTCTTGGAATGTACGTTTTGATTTAGGCACAGATAAATAACTTCTTTCTTTATTGATTTCTATATGTGCACACACACACACACACACACACACACATACAAGTCCCTTTACGTTAAATTAAAGTTGATCCCTATTTGTGAGGAGAGAATGACCCCGCGAATTAGCCGCATGCAACATTCACAAACTTCCTGATCGTCAGAATACTCTAATCGCTGCCTGATATTATAGCAAGCCAGCTTCCATGGCTTCATAAGTAACTTAATTCACTTGCATTTAAGGTTAATTGCTAGTGACCGAGAGGAAGAACGCTAATCAGCAAAGCCAAGTTTGGCTTTGTTGACTGGGTTCGAGTTCAGTGAGCAGCAATAATTATCAATCCCTGCGCTGTCGATTGCATAAGCATAAAGCATTAGTGTCTGTAGGTATGAAAAAAATTAATATTTATTGAAAACAATTATACACGAATAAATATAGATACAGATAGATAAATGTGAACAAACTGGAATAGATCGATATTAACAGGTAAGATAGGTATGATATGCATTATTATATAGATGTAGGCGTAGAAATCATAAAACGAGCGTGTGTTGCTGGAAGACTTGCGTGGATATCTTTAATTGAATCGCGATAATGAGAGAATCTTCAGTCGGCTTTTTGCATTTATCAGCGCATGCAGAGAATATATGTGTGTGTGTGTGTGTGTTCGCGTATATATGTATTTATATTTGTATTATATTCATATATATAGGTGTGTGTATATTTGTATGTATATGCATATATATGTGTGTATAGCTGTGCGTGTGTATGTATATATATATTTATATGCATATGTATTATATATGTGTATATATGTACATAGATGTATTTTATATATGTCTATATTTCTGTATATATGTGTATACATATATGTGAATATATATGTATATATATGTGCAGATATTATATATACATGTACATATTTATTTATGTGTTCGCGTATATATGTATTTATATTTGTATTATATTCATATATATAGGTGTGTGTATATTTGTATATATTTGTATGTATATGTATATATATGTGTGTATAGTTGTGCGTGTATATGTATATATATATTTATATGCATATGTATTATATATGTGTATATATGTACATAGATGCATTTTATATATGTCTATATTTGTGTATATATGTGTATACATATCAATATGTGTACATATATATGTGAATATATGTGCATATATATGTATATATATGTGCAGATATTATATATACATGTACATATTTATTTATATGTATATATGTAAGTATATATATGCATATGTATATATATACTTACATACATATATATATATATATATATACTTATATACATGTGCATAAAAGCATCCACATAAACACTTGAATATACACATCTAAGTACGTTTCTGTAAATTTTGCGGTGACAATTGATTTTGATTATTAAAATTGCAGCACAAAATGTTCAGTTGTAAAACATGCAATGGAAGATTGCATCTGATAATTTGTTAGCATAATCAAATGCACTTTTAGATGTAATATATATATATATACTAGCTGCACCGTCCCGGCATTGCCCTGTAGTGTATTTAGTTACAATTTGTTTTTCTTTCTTTTTTTTTTTTTTCTTTTTTTTTTTTAATTCAATTTTCACCCCAAACAAGGCACAGTGCCACTTTGAAGCAGGGGGCTACTATCAGGGACTTAATTAGCGGGGTCATTATGAAGGGAGATGAGTAGAAAGATGTTTGTTAACATTACACTTGAACTTCTGCATGTCATTGCAGTTGGGAAAGCAGAATCCCGGAAGGGAGTTCCAAAGACCCGCAGTTCTGGGGAAGAAACTATTGGAGTAAAAGGCTTTCTTGCTCTTAGGGATCTCTACTGTAAAGGGATGAGACTTAGTAGCTTGTCGGGTTTGTCGGGGGTAGTTACGTCGGGGAGGTACAAGTGTTTGCAGTTCGTCAGAGCATTCACCATTGAAGTATTTGTAGAACAGGCAGAGGGATGCAACATCTCGTCGATGGGACAGAGGCTGAAGCCTAGATGACAGTTCAGGACCTATCAGGTTGGTGACTCTCTTTTGAACCCTGTCCAGGAGCGAGAGACAAGAAGCAGATGCACCAGCCCAGATGTGACAACAGTACTCCATA
This sequence comes from Euprymna scolopes, assembly GCF_053919585.1. Taxonomy (NCBI): domain Eukaryota; kingdom Metazoa; phylum Mollusca; class Cephalopoda; order Sepiida; family Sepiolidae; genus Euprymna; species Euprymna scolopes. The sequence continues at coordinate 71,797,291 of NC_136506.1, forward strand.
CATGGGCGAATGGTTGCCTTATAGAGGTATAGGATACTGTCAGGCGTAAGTAGTTTTCTAGCACGGTAGAGGGAGCCAACCTTCCTTGCAGCAGCCTTGGCAATGCTCTCAATGTATCTATTCCAGTTCATATTCCCTGTAAACGTTAGGCCGAGGAGTTTAAAAGAAGTACTTTCAGGTAATGTGTTCATGGCCATTGCTATTGGTGGTAGAGAATGTTTCTTGTAGTTATTGAAGGAAACAAGCTTAGTCTTAGCAGCATTGAATGTGACCAACCATTTTTGTCCCCATTCCACTACGGATTGGAGGTCATCCTCTAGTGTTTCTGCCATTTCCTTGGATATGTGTTCATTTGTTTTCCCCTCATATCTGTTATAGAAAGTGGTGTCATCGGCAAATATACCCATCTCCAAAACAATTTTATCAGGGAGGTCGTTTATGAATATCAGGAATAATAGAGGTCCAAGGATAGATCCCTGAGGTACTCCCGCATTTATGTCGTATTGTTTGGATGTACGACCGTCGAGGACAACTTTGATTTTTTTATTACTTAAGAAGGATTTAATTACATTATGAATTCTTCCAGTGATTCCATATGATCTAATTTTCCTTAGAAGGCCATCGTGCCATACCCTGTCAAAAGCCTTAGATATATCGAGGGCCACCGCTCTACCCTCCCCTGTTTTATCCAATGAACGGTATATACGTTCAGAAACTACAGTTAAGATATCTGCTGTTGAACGGGCTTGCCTGAATCTATATTGTTTGTCAGTCAGGAGTTTAGCAGCTGTTAGGTGCTGGACTAGGGCTTGATTAACTAAGGACTCAAATATTTTGGCGAAAAGCGGGAGGAGGCTAATGGGGCGATAATTTAGTGGGTCAGTTCTTTCACCAGAATTCTTGAAGACTGGTACCACAGAGGCGGTTTTCCAGCAGTCGGGAAAACAAGATTCGTTAAGGCATTTATTGTAAAGTTTGGGCAGAACTGGAGCAACCTTGGTAGAGCATTTTTTTAATAGCACAGCCGGGATGAGATCTGGTCCACATGCTTTTGAGGTGTCTAGGTTTTTTATAATAGCATGTACCTGAGAAGGGGTGATTTTCAAATCGTCTAGTGAGGCGTCTGTTTGCAGAGGAAAATCAGGGAGTGAGTGGTGTACCGAGTTCAGTGTGGAGTTTGAGGCAAACCGACTGGCAAGCAGATTAGCCTTGTCAGTTGCCGTGCAAGCAACCTCATGATTGTTTGATAGTGGGGGAATAGTTGACTGTCCATTATTTACTACGCTGTTGTAGATTTTCCAAAATTCCCGGGTTCCTAATTTCTGTGCTTCGATGCGTTTTCTGGTGGTTTCAGAGTAATCTGTCTTAGCTGTCTCTATCACTCTCTTACAATTATTTCTAGCTTCTATAAACTTCTGTTTATTTGAGCTGGACTTATGTCGGTTGAATCTGCGGAACGCATGCTGCCTTTGACAAATGGCAGCTGCACAAGCAGAAGTAAACCATTGGGGGGAGTGGGGCTTGCTATAGAATTTCCGTGCGGGAACATGTGCTTCAATAGCAGTTTTGAACCATTCAGTTGTCTTATTTGCACACTGTTCCGCTGGAAGAGTAAAGATATTTTGCCATGGAGCATCTCTGATGAGCTCCCTGATGGCTTCCCAATCAGCCTTTTTGTAATACCTCGTTGTTTTGAGTAGTGGGTCTTCAGTTTTAGGGCGAGAATTTAGGCTGATTTCTACCATTATCACAGCGTGATCAGCATTCCCGAGTGGGCTGTGGGCATTTGTTGTACAGTCATTGGGAACCGTTGTCAGAAAGAGATCTAGAAGTGAGGCATGTTGATCTTGCTGGTCTGGGAAACGTGTCGGACATGTAACCAACTGAGATAGGGAATGGGATATAGAGAAGCTATGTGTTGCGCTACCAGCTACGTCTGTGTGATTAGAGAATCCTAGCCAGTTACTGTGGTGGACATTGAAGTCACCAAATACATGTATTTGTGCGCTAGTATCGAGGGAGAGTGCTATATCTATGCTGTCTCAGACTCTGTTTATTAGGGTACAATCTTGGTTTGAGGGAGAGCGGTAGAGAAAATACAAGTAGCTAATATTGTGTTGCATATTTAGTCTGAAGCACATAAAGGCCTGGTCCTCTGATTCTAGTTTTATTTCTCTAGTCAGGGGGAGGGTGTTACGAATATAGACTCCAAGTCCATGCATATGTCTGTCCGAGTCCTTACGGTAGAGTGGGAGATAACCAGGCATGTTAAAGTGGTTAGAGGGAATGGAGGAGTGAAGGTTAGTTTCACTTAATGCTAAGATATCCGGGGTGTTTACAAGGAGAAATGACTCAACATCATCTAAGTTAGTTCTAAGCCCGCGGATATTAGTAAATGCAAGCTTCAAGAGAGGAGGCAGGTTGGTTTTCTTTGAGTTTGGTCCTGGTTTAAACGTAACTTTTGCTTGAGCTGTCATTTCATTTTATTTTATTTAAAAGTTTCAGTTAGGGTGAGGGAGTGAGGGGGTGCTGGACAAGTAGTTGTGCAGAATACCAGACATGCAATACAAGTAGACTATCAGCTGTCCTCACCCACAGGATTGTGGCCTCAGGAAAGCCCACCGGGAATGAGTGCAGGGTCCCTTTCCATGCGCGACATGGCACTACAAACATCCCGATATTTTACAACTGTTGATGGAGCAGCCAATCTAAGCGCTACCAAAGAGTTAGTGCACCTGTACTATCAGTCGGAAACAGCAGCCAGGAACTGTCAATCCGGTACCCTCAATTCGTTAGGCAAAGCCAGCCCAGTCCAACTGCACCGACATATATGGCACTGAAGCACCCCACTGTGTCCAGTTTAGGGGGATGGGATGTGGCGGGAGTGGGGAGAAGCGGCGTTCATTGCCCTAGTCAGGAAACAAGGTCAACCACTGGGTGATACAGCCGAGTCCCTGTGATAGTACCTCTACGCCTGGCCAATAGGCAAAGAAGGAGTATGAAAGCCGGGCGATAGACAGAGCCTATCTCCTCCTTAAGCAGTTTAGGTTTGCCAACCGGTGATTTGTTTGAGTCACCAGCTCTAGGAAGGTTGTCGTCCAGGACTGAAGAGGCCTCCCTCCCCTAGGTTTAGTTTCAGAGTTTTCCTTCTCCTAGACGGATGACCTAGGAAGACCTACGGGTCCATCAGCTCCGAGGGGGTTCACCCCGCGCCTGGGTCGTAATCCAGGTATTTCTGCAACCCCGCATGGGTAGTTAATATTTATTGGTTATTTAGGTTAATATCTCCTGAAAAAATCGGGCATTTAGGTTAACTTCTACAGAAAATTTTCACTTCTCAAACCTGGTTAAAAAAGGGCATTACTATGCTTCCATTTTCATTTTTACTGGGAGTGGGTATAGGTAAAAATTCGTGCAGTGGAAGCAGCTAAATTTGCTACAGTATTGGATTGAGAGAGACGAGTTAATGTATGGTTAGATATAGTTTTGTAAGTTTAGGAATGGATGATTAGATATGGTTTAGTAGGTTTAGGATTAGGATAAAGTGTTAGGGTATGATTTACTTGCTATTAGAAATTCTGATTTGGTGCCCAAACCAAATATTTAGTAAGACTGAAAGATAAGATATGCTCAGTATAGATACAAGAGAACATTTGATATGGAGTACAGTTATACCTGATAGATATAAGTTATTGCATATTCTGTAAGTATAGTTAAATATAGATGGATGGATAAGTAGTATTGTATACGAATGCATGGAATTTTAGACAATTTGAGTAAGTTGCCTTTAGACTACAACGAAGGAGAATGACTTCGCCTTTCTCTTAATATCCGGAAGTTTTTATTTCAATGAGTACCGGTTTAGTTTGTGTAATGATTATTGCAATACTATCTCTTAACAAAGAGATATTAATGGTTGCTGTTCATTATAGATTACTTTAAGTCTGTGTATAGGACTATGGCTAGTAAGTATTTACTTAGAAGCTTGGTTATGGGTTAGGAGTTATAATCAGGAGCATGCCTAGGAAATTTTGGTTGTTAATGAGTATTGATTTACGAGTCTGTTAGGGTCAAAGGCGGAGAGCAAGGACCCCTCTAAGTTAGGTGAAACGGATTAGGTTTAGTGGCAACTTGAGAAATAGAGCAGTTTGATTTGTTAGTGATCAGGAGAAAGAGAATTTAAGTAAAAAATAAAAAGGTTTGTCATGCAAAACAGACAAGGCAGTCATCTTGGAGGTAAAGTATCTATAGGAGGTACTTAGTATACAACCAGCAGTATTTTGCAGTTTTGAGAGGAATTTTAGGTACAATAGTTTCATGGTTTGTTGTACAAGTCCGTAGTCTAGGTCAGGGACGAAGCACTTCTAATATTGCAACTGGGTGTATCTAATTTTAAAAGTAGTTGAATAGAGTATTATGAGGTGTTCTACTTAGCTTAGGGATAGAATGAAAATTTAAGGTAATATTCAGAGTGATATAAGCAATTTCATGAGGATTAGATATATGATCACTGGATGTTGAGCTGCTCAGGAGAATTCTTGTATCTATTCAGAAGGATGTCTTGGTGATATAAGATTTGAGAAATTAAGAGTCTGGGGATACAGAAAGTTTTGAGCTGATGAGGATTCAGTATAGGCGATTATATATAGTTAGCAAAGGTGGTTTAGTTTAGTAAGCACGTATTGTACATATTAAGTATACTGCTTCAGTTCTATCCTCTATTGTAAAGGAAAATCCGTTTGCATTTCGATTGGCAATTTTGTCAAAAGAAGAAATTTAAAACAGCTTATCTAATTTTTGACGATATCAGTTTATAGACAATTGTACAGACTGATAAATTGTTGTGTAAGACATAGGAGCCCATTTGCTTCCCTGTATGTAAACAATCTGCCACTGATTATCAAGGCTTAAATGCTATTCGAGTATTGCCAGGTGCACGGTGACACATCATTGCAAGGATTTATGACAATTGTTGAAACTGGGCAGAATTTAGCATTCATGAGATGATTCCACAAGAATTTGTAGAAATGTTGCAGTCAGATCAGAATAAAAAAAATTACTCATAGAAGTTCTATTTATTTATTTATTTATTTGTGAACTGTTATCCTCATCTTCATAGTTGTTGATTCACAACGTTTCGGCCAACTTATTCTCTGTCCTTCCTCGGGTGGTTAACCAAGACGGGATAGGAATGCCGAGTCTCTTTACTGTATTCTCAGTAATGACTGCCTTCCATAGTTGTTGTAGTCTCATCACGTTTTGGCAAACTAATCCTCTGGTCTGCTTTGGGTCAGACTGAAACTGCTATCCTTAGACAATGCTCACCTGAAACCGTAGAGATTCAACGCACTTTATTCACTGCGCCACGAGCTCTGAATTACTGAGGATACAGTTAAGAGACTCAGCATTTCTATCTCATCATTGTAAACCACCTGACGAAGGCCAAAGGAATAGTTGGCCGAAACGTCATGAAACAACAACTAACCCGAACCAGACCCAGTCAAAATTTGGAGGATAATTCTTACTTTTAAGCTTTATATATTAAAGGTACTTTGTGTGTGTGGGGGGGTGTATGTGTGTGTGTGTGTGTGTGTGTGTGTGAATTCATTCCCTATGGATTGTAAAAGAACTCGGCAGATTTTTTAAATATTCCACACTAATGTACTTTATTTATCTGAGAGTGTTCTAAGATCGGTTTTACATCAGAATGCCTCCAATAAGTATCAAAAATCGATAATCAAAAAAAATCACATTATAGAAGGAATACTCCGATTTTGAACAAAGTTAACACTCTTATACAGCCTAACATCACAAATGCTTTTGAGAAGAAGAAGAATAGCCCAGCATATAAAATATACAGCAAGTTCTTTTATAAGACAGGGTCACGTTAAAATTTAAGGTTCCCCTTTAGAGCACAATTGAACCATGATACTTTACTTTTGCAGTTTAAACTTACAATTTGAAAATAAAAATAATTTATAAGATCAGCAGTAGGTTCTCTACAGCGCAATGTAGTCTACAATGTCTTGTAGACTAAGTCACTGAAGGGAGGCATATAAAGTTTCCTCCTGATGCACCACAGTGGGTCCCTGACTAGAGCAGGAAATCAATTGATTTGACTGAAAAATAGGTAATTTCACTGATTTCGGTGACAATAAAAAGTATTGGAAATGTGGAACATTCATTGATCCTCATTCAGTCGCGAGCAATGTCGGGTCTCCCTGCTAGTTTACATATAAAGTTGTGGCATTTCTCACGCCTACAGTGAGATTGAATACCTCTTTTCAGATTCACACTACATGTAACCCAGTACTACCTGCCTCATGGTCGGGTCACCGGTGACTAAACTGGTTCCCCCATTAGACTTGTTTGGTGAGGAGGGTGGCTAGTCTCCCTGAAGGATAAAAAACAAGACCTTTCAAAGGGCAAATGAATCCTTTTTCGGGCTCAACAGCCAACTAGCACCGTGTGTGTATGTGTGTGTTGGGGTGGAGAGGGCTCCCATAAACCGTAGTGAAGGCAACCTTTCTAGGAGAAGCAAATCTCTGATTTAAAAAACCATAAAGCGGGAGGCCAGTACCCGCATTAAGCTGGTCTGCAGTTTAACTTGTTGTTGGCTATCTTGCTCTTGCTTGTTCTCAACATTTTGAACAGAGGGAGAGATTTAGTTGTCGTACAAAGCTAAGACTCTGTAACATCATCTGTGTATAGATACTCCCTCAGGTATTTGTCTATTAAAATGGTCCTGTGATGATGGAAGTAATTTTTGGGCTCATGGAGTGTCTGAGGGAGTGGCACTCCTCTGACAAGACGTTGCAATCATCATGTATGTATGTATGTATGTATGTATGTATGTATGTGTGTATGTATGTATATGTGCCTAAAACTTTCGACAGAGGCGACGGATTTTCACAAGATCTATATCGTTTTGAATCTCGACTCTTTGGACGATAAATATTCAAAAATTGGCTGAAAAGATAAATTCTTTCATCCTCAATTGGGCATTTTTCTCCAAGGAGGTGTCACTTTTTTCGCAGATATTTTCGAAAGTCATCCCCTCTTTTCACTTGACTTGCTTTGATTTAAACCTTTGGCACTTGCGATACGGGTTCAAGCCTGCCTGCCTGCTTGCTACCACTTTTTATTTTTTTCTCAACTCACCTCCAAACACCCGGGCAACGCCAGGCACCGAGGCTAGTTATTAATAAAAGAAAGAAGATATTATTTGATATCATCTAATTGTTATTTAATAACATTTTCTTTAATGATGATTTTAATGATATGATACTTAAATTGAACCTCCATTCTTATTGGTCCGTTGTTCTTACCATTGAACATATCTTGTAAGTAATCGATTATGTTTGATTTAATTTTAAGTAATTTTCTTTTTTTTTTTTTAATTATTAATAATATTTTTCATGATATATCAACAAGCCTACACGCCTTAAGATCAACCCAAAAATTGATTGATTCTCCACCCATCCCCACTCCGCGCGACAATTATTTTGAAAATATGTTTCTAATTAAGTTCCGCCATACCCAAAGGTGTCACTCGAAACACAGTTTCGAATTTCTTTCATTGTTTTCAAATTGCGTCTCCATGTTTCCCATTGGTCGGCTACAGAAGGTGGCGCTCACTCAATTATTTTCTGATTTAAGAATGCTTGTCTTTACCTTACGCTTTTGTTGTGAAGAAGGGGGGGGAACACTTCGTTTAATTTGTTGCAAAGTCGTAGTAATTAAAAAAGAACTTGGACAAAGTTTAGATGCAGCACTCCCTTTGAAACACACTTCTGCACTTCAACTGAAACATTTGTATTACTCGGATATTATTCGGAGAACTATTCTCATCTTGGTTGTTACTTTTACAACATTTCAACTGATGTAAACCATCATCATCATCATCATCATCATCATCATCATCTTAATCCAAAGATTCTACTGTTGGCATTGGTTTCCCCGATACTTTTGTACAGGGTGGAATGATAAAATTGTCGCCCTAGAAAAGACGACATGATTCCGTTTCCGTTTGATGAAACTTTGTTTTGTTACAAAACATCTACTAGTCTTAAGTAACCTCTACATCGGACTATATCAGACTCTAGAGGTCAGCCATATTTTTAAATTATTGTTTGTGCTAGTTATGAAAACTAACATTCCTTTCTATTAAAACATTTTAACAACTAATTTTACGTCTAAATATTTATTTTGCTATGATAACATTCTTTCTGACATTGTATTTTTACAAATATTATAACAATTATAATTATCATCTACCAGCACATCTTTTGACATTGCCCTGGCATGCTAATATAATACTACACACACACACACACACATATATATATACACCGATGAAGACTGAAGGATCGGTCGAAAATTATGTACTTATAAAAAAAGTTTTTTAATTTTTTTCATAATATTATTTTGTATTCCTGCACGTCACCAATTGAAAACGAATAAAGAAAAGTTATAAGCTTTTATACTTTTCGTATTCTTTTTTATTCATATATATATATATATATATATATATATATATATATATATATATATATATATATATATATATATATATATATATATTATTTAATCACAAATTAATATACAAAGATATACTTTATGCATAAGTTTTCAGTATTTACTTTAGATTGCGTATGAGTTATTATAGAATCAATCCTCTGTTGATAATTATATATTACCAGGAATAATTTACCCGAGTGACTAACTCTGGTTGTTAATTTGACTATGTGAACGTATATTTTATAAATAAATAATTAATTAAAAACGAGAAACAAATGAAAGGATAAAAAAGCGTGGAATAAAATAAACAAATAAATAAATAGAGCTTATCAATAAAATAGATGATAAGGGAAGATTCCACCAAGAAAAGAAAACCCAACCATAAAGACATAAGATAGGAAAGTAACAATGATGAGGGTATAATGTTACTTCAGACTAAAGCTAAACCTTGGGCCAATAAACAACCGCCAAATTAAAATTAAACTAATATCTCCCTACTATGACAGCTTGACCACACAGGATCATACTTCCCCCTCTTCCTTCACCCCTCCACCCTTATTCCCTTTCTTCACCACACCTCCCTTCAAAAACTTCTACTGCTCACATCCACAAATTATACACTCTCCCTTTCTTTTAGAGTGTAAACCACACTGAATATATTTTATAAAAAACGAATGTAACTTTAACTCTCGTTTCAATCTTGCCCCTTTTTTTTGGTCTGATGAGGTGGTCTCTTTGAATTGATATTTCGTTGAAACATGCATGCATTTGAAACCAATAATGTTTGTATAATAAACAGACTACATATATCTGTATAATAAATAGACTATACACACACACACACACACACACACACACACACACACACACACACACACACACACATATATATTGTTTTTAAATATATGTATAATGTATAACAGTACAAATGCCGCTCCCCATTTGGCGGTACCAAATTGGTTAAAAGGAAAATTATTTCCAGCTCGCATTTAGATAAAAATACACTTTTGTATAAATAATTGAATTCGTCCAAAAAGTATCGCAAAACAAAAACAAATAAATAACACACACACACACACACACACACACACACACACACACACATATATATATATATATATATATATATATATATATATATATATATATATATATATATACTAGTAAAAGTACCCGTCGTTGGGTTCAAAAACAGTCTACAGAAAATGGACTCTGATTTATGAAAGTATGATAGGTTATGAAAAGGAAGGGTTGTAAAGAGATAGCTTCGAATTTGGGGGTATCAAAGCCAAAGCAAAATCTGATGAAAGTAAAAATAAAATAGATAAACCCCATAATTTATTATACCATACCTGTTCACACTGAAACACTTTTCACAATATTCTGTGGATCTATATTAAAAAAAACTTGTTAAACTTTGTGACATATTTCCATTCTATGGAGGTCAGGCAAGAACGAACACCCCATAATTTTATTATACCATATTTCTTTAAACTGAAACATAATTATCAAAGTATACTTACGCAGACAGATATGAAAAGTCTTTATTAAAGTTTGTGCCTATTTCCATTCTATAGAGGCCAGGCGCGAACACAGACCTCACAATTTTATTATACTATCCCTATTTAAGTTAAAACATACTTATCAAAGTGTTCTTATGTACATCTATATCAAAAACACTTGTAAACGTTTTTTTTTTTTATTTTTAAATTTTTTATTTCCATACTTTGTGGACCAGGCGCGAACGCAGACCCCACAATTTTAGTGAATCATCATTATGCCAGATCAAATATACACATCCCTGTGTCTCGATACACCTTCTAGGATTATATGTGATCAGTTTTCTATAATAGTCAACCATATAGGAGCCTAATCGTGACCAGACACACACACAGACGTTCAGATACACAAGTTAGAAAAGCATTTCATCCAAGGCATGAAAATTGTTAAACAAAATGTTTTTACTATAGGCTTTAAAAATAAAAGTACAAGATTCAATTTGAAATTTATTTATCTTCAAAGTGCACTCTTATAAATTTTACAAAGTAATGTATAAAAATCAAATTGAATCTTGTACCTTTATTTTTAAAGCCTATAGTAAAAACATTTTGTTTAACAATTTTCATGCCTTGGATGAAATGCTTTTCTAACTTGTATCGTATCTTTTTAAGATTATATTTTATTTAATTTATTAATTTGGATTTTTAAAAATGAATGTGGTTTTGCATGTATGAATAAAAACTCTCCTACTCTCTATTTCAGTTTGTATTTTTCCTCACACCACACCTCATTTTTGCAACTCCCTCTTTGAATATTCAGACCTGTAATACAGGTCTGAATATTCTCTGTTTCGGGTTGTATTTCTCCTCACACCACAACTCTTTTTTGCAACTCCCTCTTTGTCATACATGTCTGAATAATGAGAAAATCAGAATATTTTAAACAAAAACTTTAAAATAACTTTCTTAGATTAAATATTTTAAACTTCTTTCAGAATAGAAAATCTTTACAATTTAATAAGGAACATATTTCATATAGGTTTCATTAAAAAATATTCAGTAGATAACGAGAAAAATAGAGATGAAAATTTCAAAAGGATTGTATAACTGGTTACGCTCAATAGTAGTCCTCGCCAGCAAAAGTCTTTGTTATTGTTATTCTATTATTATTTAAAAAAATTTGTGTCCTGCTTTTTCGCGCTAGGACTAATATACATATATATATATATATATATATATATATATATATATATATATATATATATATAGTAATATGATTGTCAATGACTTTGTTGTTGTTCCTTCTTATGAAACAGATTTTTAATTTTTAATTCTAATTTGAACTTTAAATTATCAATCACATTACTAAATATTAAAGTAGCTCTAGGATATTTGCCTATCGATCTTATTATATATCTGAATTACAACGAGCACTGTTCTTTTCTTGTATTTTAATTAAATTAGTAATTTTACTATCACATTAAAATACACTCTGCTCTTTAGACTACTGTTCTAACCTCCTTTATATATATATATATATATATATATATATATATATATATATATATATATATATATATATATATATTCTTAGACAATTTGAAAATGTGTGCCTGTCCGCATCTGTGTTATGTTAAATCTGTTCCTTTCAACTCGTTTGACTTTTCATTTTCCATTTTTTTTTCTATCTACTGCGTTCCTTTTTCACTAACACAGAAAATAGAAACTTACAATTTTTGCATCGCTACCATTTCACTACTAAGTAAGCAGCAAACATCATATTTGGTACCGATCGATGCGGATGACGGATCTTCTTATCATAGTTTATATTTTTCTGGTTCAGTGTGCGACTTATTAATTCCAGGAACCAAACACATCATCTGATTAAGAGATTCACCGCAGTTCTCTGCCTCCAGGTCATACGAATCAGCGTGCAATAAATGTAATATAAATACATTCAATGTTTGTATCGAAACTTTTCTCTTCTTGTTCAGTGATTTACTCAATGGAAACAGATGATCCACCCAATTCTGAGCCGAGAGTTCATTGCTGGTTGTCTATTGTAACCAAGAGATGCCAAAGCTTACAGGCTAATTTTTGGAGCTCAAAATAAGTTTATGTCATGATTTTTTTTTTTTTTTCAACCAATCAAAAGTTTTGTTCTTCAACCAATCAAAAGTGTTTTTCTTTTTCTTTGTGTTTTTTTTGTATTATTATTTTTTTTCTTTGTTTCTTTGTTTTTTACTAATAGAAACTTTTTTTTTAACAATCGAAATGTTTTAAAACAGAAGTTTTACATCTTTGTGCTTTTACTGCTCAATTTATTATGAAAGATACTGTACTAGTTGAAGTATACTACTGTTCCAGAAGTCTCGGGCACATTTTGACATAAAATATCTCGAGAACTATTCCGGATATAAAAACACATTTGGTATATTTAAAAAGCTTGTAATCTCAAGCTTTTCATGGAATGTTCAAAGATGTTTAATGTAAGCACCGTTGGTCACACGATACGCATCAAGCCGATAGTTCAATTATTGCGAAACGCGTCCCAGCATTGCAGTATCAATGATTGCAACAGCTTCTGTTATTCAAGCGTTCGGTTCATCCATATATTTTGGAATGGGAGGGGGGGGGGCACGTATCCCTACAATCCGCCATGAATTTACTATTATGGAATTTCTTTCTGGCGGCTGATTTCCAAATTTTTTGCAAAATGCACATTGCACAAATGTTTTTGCAAATTCAATCACACAAAACGCATTTTCTAGTTGAGTGAACGCCATTACTGGATCTGAAAAGAAATTAAAAAATTAACTGCCTTACAAATATTTTTATGCATTTAGCTTAAAAATGGCACCACTTTTATTTTACTACCATTCATAGTTAAGCAGATATGAGGACTTGAAATGTACCTAAAATATTTAGAACACCCTGTATTTAGTAAAAATTAAGAATGGACACTTTAGCAAATAATTATTTTTATGTTGAAATCAAAATAATTAATGAATGTTTCCATATTTTTTTATTTTAAGACTTTTTATATTCCTGCACGTCAACACATCTATATATCTATAAAAGTTAAAGTGTCTGTCTGCCTGTCTGTCTGTGTGTGTGTCTGTCTGTGTACATTTCCCGACACAATAACTCTGCCAATTTTCAGTCTATAGACTCGAAATTTGATATACAGGGTACTGAGATTTGGAAAAATCTTTGTAATACATTTTCAGCCAGAAATTTGGCTGTTAAGAGGTCAAAATTCGATGATTTGACCTTTGAGAACTCTACCAAACGCCTCCGACAATTTTGGGTATAAACACTTGAAAGTTTAGATATAGGTTCCTTGGACATAGATCTAACTTAATAACTTAATTTGAGCCCAAAACAATAAATGTTAAGAGTTCATAATAGGGGTCAAAGTTTTTAAAAAAATTAACCTCTGCAGTCTCTACCAAATTACTCAGACAATTTCTGGTCTAAACATTTGAAATTTTACATAAAGAGTATTCAGAGATAGAGCAAGCTTTTTAATCAGTTTGGGTCGAAAATTTAAGCTACCGATATATAAATGTATGTATGTATGTTTTTATGTCTACCTAAACTTTCGACGGATGCGACAGATTTTCACAAGATCAGTATTGTTTTTAAGCTCAACCTTTCAGATGACAAATACCGAAAAATTGGCTAAAAACATTAATTTCTTCATCCTCAACTGGGCAGTTTTCTACAGGGAGGGGTCGCTTTTTTCACCGATTATTTTGAAAGTCATCCCCTCTTTTCGATTGTCTAGCCTTAATTTAAACCTGCATCACTTCTGGTTTGGCGATGGCCGTAACAGCAAAGATGTCACATTTTTTTCACGTTCTTTTCCTCCTTCACGGTACGGGTTCGAACCTGCCTTCCTACTACCACTTTTTTTTTTTTTTGCTCAACACACACCTCCAAACACCCAGGCAACGCCGGGCACCATTGCTAGTAGGAAAAAAATACAGAAAAGATATAAACATTTATATATTTTTCGTATTGATTTTTTATTCATATATATATATATATATATATATATATATATATATATATATATATATAGTAGCTGGACACCCGGCGTTGCCAGATCATACAACATACTTAAACATGATATTTTAATTTATACAGATTGCATATGTATTATTATAGAATCGATCCTCTATTGAATATTATACAAGGAATAATTTGCCTGATGGACTAATTCTCAAAATAAAAATCGTAAAAATAATAATGATAATGTCGTTCATCGAATTTCGGCTGTCTTTGGTTACAATATCACGTCAGATAATATTTGGGCTTGGCGATGAATGCCCTGGAAAAGTCACTTCTGATTAATGCTTAGTTTTAAAATACGCAAACAAAGATTTTAACTGGTATCTTTTCTTTTATTGTAAATTCAAGAAAAAATTGAAGTAAAAATTAAAATACAATATTGAGGTACACCCTGGCTGAAACAGAGAATCATTCAATTCATGGTCGAATGCTCTCCCACTGAGCTATATATAGAGATGGCAATATATCTGTTTTGTGTTTTGTTTTTTTTAAGAAGTAATGATTTGCCGAGATTTTATTATCTCCCTTTGTCGGTGTAACGTAAAATATTTCCATGTAAAAATTCTTCTTTTCTATTTATAAGCAAAAAAGACTATTTTTAGGATTGGATTTTATCGATTTTCGATACTTAGATGAATTTCTGTACAAAACCTATCTAAAAACACTTCCAGACATATAAATTTCTTTTGAGTGAAATTTGCAAAGGATAGGCTCAGCCGTTTCAGAACCTATAAGAAAGCAATTCACACACACACACACACACACACACACCTTTTTCTCTTCCCTGCAGCCTCTTTCCCACAGAAGTGACGTTGCAAGCCTGTCTCTGCTTTATCGTTATTTTCATGGCGAGTGCTTGTCTGAGCTCCAATCTACGGTCCCTCCTCACCAAACTTTCATGAAAATCACTCATCTAGCCAAAACCACTATCAATAATTTCCCCCACTCTTTATCTGTGCCTAACCCTAAATGTAGATTCCATGAACAAAGCTTCTTTCTTAGAACTGCTCGCCTGTGGAATTGTCTTCCGTTTTCCTGCTTTCCAGCTGACTACAATATGGTTGTCTTCAAGGCTAACGTAAACAAGCTTTTGATGAACCGTCCCCCTAAGTAATCCAATTTACCAAATTTCGAGTACTTTTGATTACTACGTTATAATCTAATTGACTATTGTACACTCATTAACCCTTATCCTCGAGTGGCCTCTAGGCCTGTCTAAGTGGTGACTCCTATGGAAAAAAAATGCATACAAAATATACACTTTTATATAATAGTTACAGATGGATGAGTAAAAATGGAAAAGCAAAACTCAACGCTGACATGCAAATGTCCACTTATTGTTTCTATAGACACACAACGGCCATTATCCGTGAAATTCTTTATTTGGCCAATCAATTCTTGTGTTTTGACTTCCTTACTCCTTCCACACCTTTCATCATCCCTCACAGACTCCCTGCCTTCCTTGAATAGTTTATGGCATACAAAGACTGATGCTCGATCAATGCAAGATGGTCCAAAAGGAGTCTGAAGCATTCCATACGTTTCTGTAGTGTTAGGGTTTGTGCTCTTTCATAGAAGCGCTTCTATAACGGAACACAAACTCTAACGTAATTGCAAGTTAGTGTACACTTACTATTCCGAATTCGAATCTCACATAAGCCTAAATGGCTTTTTTTACAACTTAATAAGTATTCGTATTATTTGGATTCATTGGACTACTGTTCTCATCTTCAGTGTGATTTTTCACAACGTTTTGGTTGATATAACCTCCGACCTTCTTCAGGTGTATCTTGTGGAACTCGGGGAATGTTTCTGTCGAACTCAGGAATTTGGACGGAATTTCGACGGAATTTCGACCGAAACCCTTTATTTATTTCACGGGTGTAGCTAAATGGTTTTTGAAGAATTGTCCGCAAGGACTCATGGTGCAGTGGTTAGAGTACTTGGAAAAATCAATTGTAAAAAGTGACATTCTCTTGAAGGTTCTATCCTCAGTGTGGGCGCCCTAAAAATACAAAAAAATACGTATTTATTTTATACGTTTCTGGGGCATTTTTTCCAAGCTTAAATATCGTTCCTCTAAAGTGTCCTCACGTCCAGATTGATTTTTGGAAATTCACCGTCTGTGACAATAAGGCTTTAGTAGGGTGTTTTTTTTTTGTTTTTTTTTTACATAGGTGTCACCACTTATCAAGGCCCAGAGGCCACTCGAGGATAAGAGTTAATAGGTATACATTAGTCATTGTGATTTTAGCATAGTAAACAGTGGGAATTTTGTAACTTGGATTACTTAGAGGGACGATTCAATTAGAACTTGTTCACATTGGACTTTTGCTTTTTTTTTTTTTCATAGGTATCAACACATTATCAAGGCCAAGAGACCACTCAAGGATAAGGGTTAAAGAGTGTACAGTAGAAATTGGACAATATAATAATCATTAGTAATGAAAATTTGTTAAATTTGATAACTTATATGGAACGGCTCATCAAGAACTTATTTACGTTAGACTTGAAGACAACCATATTGTAGTCAGCCAGAAAGCAGGAAAATGGAAGACAATTCCACAGGCGTGCAGTTCTAATAAAAAAGCTTTGTTCATGGAATCTACGTTTAGGTTTAGGCACAGATAAAGAGTGAGGGGAATTATTGATAGTGTTTACAGCTAGACGAGTGTTTCTTGTGAAAGTTTTGCGAGGGGGGACCATAGATTGAAGCTCAGTCGAACACTTTCCATGAAAATAACGATACATCAGAGACAAACTCGCAACATCTCTTCATTGAGATAGAGGTTGCAAGGAAGAGAAAAGGACATCTCCTACGAGGCTGCGAAGTCTATTTTGAACTCTATCAAGGCAGGACAAGTCCTTTCTAGCAGCTCCTGCCCAGATGTGGCAACAGTATTCCATCCTTGGACGTACCTGGCTCTTATATATACAGAGAATTGCATCAGCAGTGAGATATCTACTGGATCGATAGAAAGATCCCACCATTTTTCCAGCGGCTTTGGCAACAGATTTGATGTACGTGTTCCATTTAAGATCAGGAGTAATGGTCAAGCCCAGAAGCTTGTCAAAACTTGAGGCCTCCTGAAGACGAGAGCCATTCATTTCAATTGATGCCAGAATTCAGACATTTGAACCTGAAATCATAAAAATTGGTCAGTCATCTCATAATAATAATAATAACAATAGGAGGGATTACTTTTAGTACACTTCACGTTTAATAAAAAAAATATATATATGAAACTGGTCAATTATTTTATTTCATACATGTTTAAAAGCCATTAGGTAATTTGACTTACTTATGAAGTGTCTTAAATAAGTTCCCAAATCTTTTTCAATAGAGGCTAAAAATAGGCATAAAACTTTTTCTTTCTTGATAAAGCCCACGCAACAACTGGTATAACTTATACCGTCGAATTTACTTCATCCTTTTATTGTAATATATATATCAGTATATTACAGAAGATTGTAATGACATCAGTACCATCGGTTTCCAATCAACAAGTAATAAACAAATGACTGTGCCTCATTGATTCACTTTAACCATTGCTTGAGATTGTCGGACTGACTTCCTCATCTTGGTTGTTATCGTCACAACGTTTCGGCCGTTTTGCCCTCCGGCCTTCATCAGGTGTTTTGTATCGAACTGGGGAACCGTTTGTAAGGAGTCTCGAACCCAACCCTTTATTATTATTACGGGGGTACCGTGTTCGGACTCCAGAGCCACAGACAACCTACTGAGCAAACCAAGCATAGAGCTGAATGCAATTTGGACACCTCTGATAGAGAGAGAAAACTTTGAATAACAACATAGGTTTAACATTAACAAAAACCAACTAAGAATTGTCCTAGTGACATATGGCCGAGTGGTCTTAGACGTTGTATCAAAGTTTACAGTTACCCAGAGGTGCTGAGTTCAATCCTGAACGAAGGCAGTGAAAAGTAACATTCAAAACAGAGAATCAGCAATTATTATTACGGGGGTACCGTGTTCGGACTCCAGCTGGCTCTTTTGTTGTGAGAAAAGCATGTGGGCATATTTGAAATTATGTCATTTCTGGAAGAACTTATTTTTGTGCAAATGCGCGGGAAATTAAAATGAATAAATGTTCATTTATTTGCGTGCAAGCGTGTGTGTGTGAGAGAGAGAGTAAGTGACAGCACATATGTTATAATAAATATATAGTAATAAATAAATGTAGTAATATTTACATCTATATATATAAAGTAGTAGCATTTATGTGTGTGCGTACAATTTCCTACAGCTCATACCACTGAACCAATCATGACCAAACCTGGCATGATGATGGTCTCCCGCCTAGGGATGTATCGCACCATTTTCCAAGTTAAAGGTCAAATGTTAAGGTCATATTTGGTTCAAGTCTTACAATATCCACTTACTTCAAATGTGCCCATGAAGCAGATACCCGAGCGTACATCAAAGTTCCACACAAAGTGCCGGTATTGTAGAAATAAAATAGGTTTAAGGTTCCTAAAATTCGTACTGGAATTGTCTGCAAGAACCCATTGCACAGTGGTTAGAGTACTTGGAACAAGTCAATTGTAAAGTGGTATACTCTTTAAGATAGAAGGTTCTATCCTTAGTGTGGGCAGTCAAAAAATACAATTGTGAATTACTTAAGGCCTCTATCCAGTCATGGCCGACGGAACGAGAGCATGCTACCCCTGTGAAGTAAATAAAGAGTTCCGTTCAAAATTCTGTGCAGATTCTAGAATTCAACATGATACACCTTAAGAAGGTCGGAGGTGACATCGACCGAAACCTTGTGAAAATCACACTCAAGATGAGAACAGTAGTCCGATGAATCCAAATAATATGAAACTCTGATATGTATGACTACTTCACGTAAGAGTGGACCTGTGTAGTGACAACTAATGTTACATATCGAGGGGCATTGTTTAAATGTTGAGTTTGGGTGACACCTTAAGGGTTAGAGGTGACGCTAGAACGGAAGTCATCGAAACCACATAACTTCCAGATCGAGACTTTTTTTTTTTAATCTCTCCTGGTGATATTTAAAGCAATGAATACGTATCCAAAGCGCTGTCCCTAATGGGGGAGGGTGACTGGCACAATGTAGGTCTATCAGGATAAGCCATCTGTTTATCTATGTCTTTATCTCTCTCTCTCTCTCTCTCTCTCTCTCTCTCTCTCTCTCTCTCTCTCTCTCACACACACACACACACATGTCGTTCTGACTTTATTTTTTCTGTGACTTCTTTTTTAATATACTGTTATTAAAAACTATACATTGGCGTCAGAATGATTGCATCCACAGACGAACAAGAATTTCGGTTCGTGACAACACAGGTGTATAAGTATTTATACACACATTTATAAGTTAATAGATAACTTGGATTTCTTTACAAAGGAGTCACCACTTATCAGGGCTCCAGTGCTACTCGAGGATAAGGGTTAATGAGTGTACAATGGTCAAGAGGAACATGTCAGTCATCGATAGTAGTGGAAAATTGATAAATCGAATTACTTAAGGGAATGGCTCATCAAGAATTTATTTACGTTGAAGTTGAAGACAAACCTCGTATTGTAGTCAGTTGGAAAGCAGGAATACGGGACAGAGTTCCACAGGCGTGCAGTTCTTATGAAGAAGCTTTGTTAATGGAATCTACATTTAGGTTTAGGCACAGATAAAGAGTGGAGGAAATTATTGATAGTGGTTTCAGATAGACGAGTGTTTTTCGTGAAAGTCAGACTAGGGGGGACCATAAATTGAAGCTCAGAGGAGCACTTGCCATGAAATTAACGATAAAGCAGAGACAGGCTCGCAACGTCTCTTCTGTAGGATGGTAGAGGATAAGATCAGAGGTTACCCCAGATGTGAAAATGACACTCAGAATGAGAATGATGGTCCGAGGAATCCAGATAATATTAATAGAACTCTTTAGATGAAATATTAGCATCATCCGATGGCACCACTGAGGATGGGATGAAGAAAGAAATAATGCTGCATCGTTATGTATCCTTCATCATCGGCATCAGCGATAACGTCCACCGATTAAAAGAAACCGTTTTTGCATCACATCTGATCCGGTAGATTTTTCCTTTTCTATAATTGGCCAATTATTTTTATTCAACGGTCGATCATTAACGATCACATGACCAGAAA
Organism: Euprymna scolopes; assembly: GCF_053919585.1. Taxonomy (NCBI): domain Eukaryota; kingdom Metazoa; phylum Mollusca; class Cephalopoda; order Sepiida; family Sepiolidae; genus Euprymna; species Euprymna scolopes. Next base: position 71,817,539 of record NC_136506.1, read on the forward strand.
GCCTTTCTAATTAAGGAACAATTAATTCAATGATTAGGTTTTATCAAAATCACTTCTTTTTATTTTTATTTATTTTTTTTTTCGCATTGATTTACTTGATAAATGAAATCAACAAGGGAAACATATTTGGATTGTTCACTCCCTGACCCCCTCCCCCAACTGCACAGAACACCCACAAGTAAAAATTAAAAGTTACTAGCTGGAAAACCCGACGTTGCTCGGGATTTAATGAAGGTTATTACTATATATTTGTTTTCACTTTCCACTTAAATTTTTTATTTTAATTTCCTTCTAGCTGGGACTGGAGTATCCTAGCAGATGACAGACGCTATCTCATTTATCCCAACCAAGAGATCTTTTTAAGATTCTAGCCGTCCCTCTAAGTGCAATTGTTTGTATCTCTTGCACTTGGTTTACCGGGTATATTTGCCAGGTAATTTTTTAAACTCTTTTTCATGAGTCCTGTTGTTTGTATAATTACCGGAATGATAGGAGATCTTCCTAAGATTCTAGTTTCTTTTCATGTACATGGCCAACTCCATGTACAGCATTGGATGGGTATGAAATAATCAAATATGTTGAACATGGCCAACTCCATGTACAGCATTGGATGGGTATGAAATAATCAAATATGTTGAACATGGCCAACTCCAGGAAAAGACATGAATCTTCTCATTCTGCTCATGTGTCAGATCAATAGTATAACTACAAGTTTTTAAAGAATTTCTTTAAGGAAATACTTCTTGGATTATTGTTAGATGTTATTCTCACATTTCAGTTGCTGTAACCCCCATCTTCTTAGGCTCTGTTTTGTTGAATTCAGGAATCTGTACAGAACTTCAATCTTTGTCCCAATACAGAGTGTCTCCACCCTTTTTTACGAATGAGAAGAGAGGGCAACTGGATTGTCACCATTAAAAACTTACCTTGTGTCTGATTTTGTCCCCCCATGGAAAGACAAGCAAATAGGTACAATTTTTATTTTTAGAGTTAGGTTACCTTTTTTTTTTTTTTTTTTTCTAATCATTTTGTTCTTGGTGGGGATGGAGTATCCTACTGGATGCCAGATATTCACCTGCCATCCCAGACATTCCAACCGAGACACCTTTTTAAAGATCCTAATAGTTCCTTCAGGTGCACTTGTTTGAATCTCTTGCACTTGATTCATCGGGTATATTTGCCAGGTAGTTTTTTAAATTCTTTTTCAGGAGTCCTATGGCTCGTATAATTATGAGCAACGGGACTCATGAAAAAGAATTTCAAAAACTACCTGGCAAATATACCTGAAATGAAAACCTTCCTAAGATTCTAGTTTCTTTTCATGTACATAAGATCTTGGTATTTAGTTATCTTTTCCTTCTAAGCTCTTTTTAACCCGGCATCATTGGTGACACCAACTTCTAAGGTTGCTTTTGTAAACGTTTATATTTAAATATTGAATCTCTTGCACTTGATTCATCGGGTATATTTGCCGGGTAGTTTTTGAAATTCTTTTTCATGAGTCCTGTTGCTCCTTTAATCACTGGAATGATAGAGATCGTCTTAAGAGTGAAAATGAACAGTAACTAGCAGGAAGACCCGACGTTCCTCGGAATTGAATGAGTTGAATTTTTTTTTTTTTTTTTGCTATGCTCATAACACCATATTAATTTGTTTGTTTTTACATTTTAATAATCTGAAAAAAAAAAGTGATAAATTAATGATGCTGATAGTTTTAGTAATAACAATATGCATGAAATAAATTATGCCGGTTTAAAGTGCCACTTTCTACAAATTGGCAAAAACTTTTGTACCAATCTGACATGCAGCAATTTGTCAACAACTTTTCCCTCAGAGAAAGCAAAGGTGGGAATGCGAGAGAGGGCGAAGAGGACAGAAAGGGGAGTGGAAGAAAGTAGAGCTACATAGAGAGAAATAAACTTTAAAAGAAAAATGTTGCACACACTTATTAACTCTTCTATTTTGTTGTCCATGCCGTCCCTCGCTGTGCAACACTGGGTAACGATACTACTTTTTAACATAACTCTAGCAACCTCTTTCTCACAGAAGAAACATTGCTCTCTTGTTTGTGTTATGTCGTTATTTTTATGGCAAGTGCTCTACTGAACTCTAATCTATGGTTTCCTCCTTGCCACACTTTCACGAAACAAACACTCGACTAGCTACAACCACTATATACGATTTTCCCCACTTTCTATCTGTGCCTAAATCTAAATGCAAATTCCATGTACAAAGATTCTTTCCCAGAACTACCCGCATATGGAACACTGTTCCACTTGCCTGCTTCCCAGTTGAATACAACATAGCAGCTTTCAAATCTAATGTAAACAAGTTCTTGTTGAGCCGTCCACCATAACTAATCAAATTCTACCCAAGTTACACCATTAATGATTACTGCATACCACCTTACATTCATTAACCCTTATCCTCGAGTCACCTTCTGGCCTTGATAAGTGGTAACTCCCAAGTAAAAAAAAAACTAGAAGTAAATAAGTACTGAATTTCGTTCAAATTTGACAATTCACTTTTTTCATAGAAGTTATTTTTTTTCTACATATGAGTCAGTGTATACAAAATGGCTATGTTAACTATACAGTGATTTAATGGTTCCAGTTGACAAATACAAAAACATATACGTCTCCCGCCGTCACCGTTATGCCAGCGAACGCCAACCAATTTGCATACAGCCAAGTTCATCTCTTGCCAATCCTGAAATAGGAATATTTCGTTTGAAGTAGCTGAGTGGTCTTGGCTACTAAATTCGAATAATAATCTGTTGAGTTGCTATAATTGTGGCCGAAACTGATATATTCTTAGCATGAGGTTTTCAACATCACAGCCATGTGATTCTACTGTTACATAAGAAGGGCTGTCCCCTTCTCATGTAAGTACAAAGGCAGACTAGATAAGTGAAAATGGTATTAGGAAAAGGCTAGAATCGAACCCTGTAGGCAAGTGTTAAAAGATAATGGAAATTGAAATCCTAGGAATAAAGTCGATTGTTAATTCTTTTAGAAATAACTAAATATTATTTATGTCAGAAAAAGCGCGATTGTCCATTCTTTTAGAAATAACTGGATATTAAATATGTCAGTTAAAAGAATGGACAATGCGAGTTTATAGATAATGATTAAAAATAAGTTAGATATTGAACAATTAGAATTGAGGATTCTTTGTTTGCCAAAAGTGTGTTTGGGCAGACATATGTAGAATCCATATGAAATTTAGTCACATTGGTTAACAGCACACCTCTGACGCCACAAACAAAGGAGATTCTCAATATATTGAGACAAGAGTTCGAAGTTAGATAATGAGGATCAGACAATCACAGACAGTCACAGATGGGGATCAGACAGTGGAGATGATCCCCTTAGAGGCGAAGGGGTGGGGGTGGGGGTGGGGAAGACCATGCAGTAAAAAGGCTTGAATCCTGGACATCATTAATTGACCGGCTGATGAATAAAGAAATCCCCATCTATATTTTATAACTGTTTGTCTTCGTGTCGTCATTACAACCGAAAGCTAAATGTGAGATTTCTCTCACAAGGTTTTTGTCCCTGGCAGAATGGAAGAAAACCATACAGAAATTACAACAAGCTCACCTTAAAACTTCAACGTAAATTTTATTAAAGTGAAAAAGGTCCATAGTTGCAAAAAATGTGTCATCTTCAGCTATCTGCCATTTTGAGCTGGTAACATTCCCGAAGGGAATAATAGTTCGTTTTCGATAGGATTCTTGCTGACAAAGAAATGCGCAGGTTGGAGATGTGGATTTGACTTCCAAGTCGAGCTACTAGCTGGGCATACTCGAGGAATCCATGTAGAAACTGCCTAATGGCGGGCAATGGCAGGTCAAACAGTAGGCCTTAAATTCGTCTTGAAAGACATCAAATTGAAGCACATATTAAAATAATAAAAAATGCAAATAAAAATTCACCCTACTTAAAGGCATAAGTAATTGCAATAATAAAGTTCCGTTCCCCATTTGGGCATTTAAAACGTCTTCAAGCAACAAGTAATTTCGATGCCTTGATTCGAGTGAGAAATCCAGTCAGTTCCTCCTTGCATCTTTTTGGATTCGAGTGAGTAATCCACGTGTGTCCCACTCTATGTCTTCCGAGATTCTGATCCGAAAAGTAAATTTGGTGCCAAAGAACATTCTCGGCAGTTAGTTATAACATGCAGTTTGATTGGTTAAGATAAATCCATGGGCGGAGAAACCATCCAATAAAAAGTTTGCTTGTAATCTATATAAATGTCCCCATCCCCCCGATGTTGCTCCAATATGAACCCCCGTCATCTCCCCAATATGTACCTGCTACACAACACTGCCAGTCTGTTCATCCAGCCAATTATATTCATTACATCACTTAACTTGTGCTGCATCTCTCCTCCCGTTTCACCCCCACCCCACCCAGTATAGTTGGAAGAATATGAAATGCTGAAAAACTCTCTTAACTATTATTTAACGTATGCTTAAAATTTTATTAAAATTAGATTGTACGTATTTTTTTTTTACATGGAGGTCACCACTTATCAAGGCCCAGAAGCCACTCGGGGATAAGGGTTATTGCGTGTACAGTAATCAATGGGATAATATTGTAGTAATCGTTAGTATTGGAGATTTGATAAAGTGTCTTACTTAAGGGGGCGATTCATCAGGAATTTGTTTATATTGGACTTGAAGACATCCAAGTTGTAGTCAGGTGGGAAACAGGCAAACGGAAGAGAGTTCCACAGTCGTGCACTTCTAAGAAAGAAGCTTTGTTTGAAGATGTAAGGAAGTTCTGTCCAGATGGATCGCGTAAATATGTAGAAAATAGGATAACACAGAGAATTCGGACCACTTCCATTGTCATCCCCAGAAAATGTTATGCATATGATATAAATTTCATCAAAACAGGATACATTTGAAGTTTCAAAAGAGGTTCAGCCTCTATCGTTTTCTTAGATTATATTAGACATGTTAGTTATTCAAGACAACTTTTTTTTACTCACATAATTTAAATTCAATAAAGAAAGCATATATCTTTGCAGTTTTAAAATTGATTTATGCCCTTATTGCCCCCTCTTAGGGGTTCACTTAGAAATTGTCTTCCCTGATAAATTTTACAAGTCTCTGCTATGTTTGTGTATTTCCTATAGAAAGAAAGGTTAGAGAATCTACATAAAATCTCAAAACTGATATATTCTTAGCATGAGGTTTTCAACATCGCAGCCATTAACAATCGACTTTATTCCTAGGATTTCAATTTCCATTATCTTTTAATACTTGCCTACAGGGTTCGATTGTAGCCTTTTCCTAATACCATTTTCACTTATCTAGTCTGCCTTCGTACTTACATGAGAAGGGGACAGCGCTTCTTATGTAACAGTAGAATCACGTGGCTGCGATGTTGAAAACCTCACGCTAAGAATATATCAGTTTTGAGATTGTATGTAGATTCTCTAACCTTTCTTTCTATAGGAAATACACAAATATAGCAGAGAGGCATTGAGTCTGATACAAACATAGATAGATTAATAGTAGTTAAAGCACCTGTTTAGAGTAGATAATACATCGCATCAGTGTAAAAAGACATGAAATAAGATAATAGACAGCCCACAAAAATAATGATTGTGTAACAATATCCCGCTAAGTTTTGATGTGTTACGACCTTGTGTCATACATGGCTTACAAGCTTACGTTGTGCTGCCTCTTGGTGTATGCGCCTTTATTGGGATCTTGCAAAAAAACTGAGGAAATGATATCTGTTAATGAGTTATTTTTATATCTAGAGAAATAGGACAAGTCAAAATAAAATTGTTGAAGACAGGTGGGGGAGATTTATTCATATTGTCCCTTTTACAAACAAACCATTGACCACTGACTACTGAGGTGGAGCCGGGAGACAATGAAATGTTGATAATTACAGTTTAATAACATCTTGACAGGTTATTTTCAAATAAGATGTTCACACTTCTAGGCTTCCAATCAAACTGACGACTTCTCTTGCTCACTCTTCCTTCGAGCCATGTAATGTCATATAAGGTCACATTCGTTTCTAGCAATAATAATATTTTATTTCAATATGTTATTAGTAGTAGATCTGGTTTTGTCTGTTTTACGTGAAATTTAAAGCTAAACGTTGATTTGATATAAAATACAACTTTTTATATAAATATGTGTTCTGTTTGGACCTTGTGTCACATAATCTTACCTTGTGCTGCTTTCTTATTGATCCTGCCAGACTGAGGAAATGCGTCTGCATACCTCCAGACAAAAAAAAAAAAAAGACAAGTCAAAACAAAACTGTTGAAGATAAAAGAGATTTATTCGTCCTTGTTTATTTTACAAATCACTGACCAATAGGATGGGAGAAGTCGATAATTACTGTTTAATCATAGCTTATCAAGACATTTAAAAATAAGACGTCCATACTTCTAGACTTATGATCAAACTAACGACCTCTCAGTGGAGGTTTGGTTAGTTCTCTCTTTTTTTTTTTCCACGGTCTTCCAAAGCCGTTACGACTTTTTTGGTTTGGTGCCATCAGATGACGGCACCACCATTTTTTAATGGAAGAGAAGAGACGTAACTTACTTAACACTTTTTGTTTTCTTTGTTTCCTGTGGTCGTATTTTGTATTCGTTTTATTTCTATTACTGTATTCAAGTTATTGGTAAGTTTATCCGCCCATACACATGGGGACGGGATCATCTATCACACAAGCACACCATCCTCAACAAGTGGTGACCCTGACGTGATCTTTTTTTCAAGAATGGTGACCTAACGAACATTTCTTATAAAAGTTTAACAATCTACGTTTCAAAAAAACGTGAATCACGGCAAGAATATATGTTTAATATTTTTGCTTCCTTTGCCCAATAAAAATTTTGAAATATCGGTCTATTATAATTGACATTTTGTAAATTTCAAATGTAAATATAGTATGTTATTTCAAAATTTAGCTATCAAACTGATCAAAGAACCATTAAAATTCTCAGAGTTTCAGAGGAGTCATATTAAATGTTGATATTAGATGGAAGCAGATTTTCACCTAAAAATAATGATTGCATTTGGAAAGGCAATAACTCTTTCCCTTTGCTGCGTTGCTTGAGATAATTTTCATTTGGGAAAGCAGAGTTATGTCCCTTGCATTCAACCAGCCCATATTTTGGGATAACAAGATTTAATGGGCATCATGCTCAGTGACTACAATTAATTACATCCTCGTTGATTGCAACTATTTGTTAACATACACGATTACAAGTGTTTACCTCTGACACCCAGGGAAACAAGGCTTAGTGGATGCATACGAAATTGAGGAAGGTCTTCATCAAAATACATTAAAGAAGGGGTCAGTTTCCATTTTCACTCCATCGATTTACAGTTCTTCCCATGATGCATCTTTGCTTGCCACACGCAAAGGTAAAGACGGCTGGAAGATGACGGGCCTTAATGCTGGTTCCTCCAGTATTTCACCAGAGCGCTGTTGGCTGGGTTGACACATGGGAAAGTATCGCAATGAGCTTATCAAAATCTAAAATACAATAAATAAAATGAACGCATTAAAAAGCTTGTTAAATCAAAAAAAAAAAAAAACTGATGAAAATCCTCGCTCCAGCGTTCCATGGCTACTTGTAATAGTGTTTCATATATCTTTAGCTTAACCCTAAACCTTAATCGCTGGTGCTACCAGATCAGGCTGTCTAAAGATATTGGCTCCCTGAGACGAGGTGCACCTAACATTGATGCTTTTTGTTTTTCTACTTCCTTTTTGCAAAACTTAATTATGTTCTGCAACCCCCACCCAAAAAAAACACCTTTTCCCCCTTTTTCTTTTTTCCCTTTCTCTTTCTATCTCCCCCACTTCCTGACTGGTTTCCTAACTTGAAATATACCAAACATTAATACTGTGACCGTTTTCCCTCTCCTATTGCAAAACTCATTCATGTTCTGCAGAGCAAGGAACAAAAACAATAAAATCCACTACAAAACAACCAAACCAAACACTACAAACTAGTAATTGAAGATACAAAGAGCTTGAAGAATAAAAACCTTTTACAAAATAACTGAATGCCACATGAATACTGTTTCCAAAATAACTGGATTTGGCATAAAATAACCCAAAAAGGGTTGATATGCCGTAAAACAAAACAACCTAACCTAACCTAAACCTTAACTATTACTCTAACATAGAGTTATTGGTTTATGGGGTCGCCTAAGAAAAAGGTTGGGAACCACTGCTCTATGCTCTTACGTAATGCCATTTTTCCTATTTATTCATTTGTAACATTTATACCTGTGCCATTTTATGATGCATTGAAGACAACATTTCGGAACCTGCCAAGAACGCAAATTATGTAAGCGTTGAAATCATGACGCGTAGAAAAATGCCACACAATGACACAAGTATATCCGCTGCTATTAAAGTGTCCGATCATATGACCTTCAATGGCCACAAAGTGAAAAGAAAACAAAAAACACTTGTGAAATTATCGATCTTATATAAGCGTTATCTGCATCGAATGTCATGATCAGTCGATAACACGGCAGATATATTGACATTTAAATGCTTTTTTGTTGTTTTTGTTGTTTCCTAGTTCATGACATCAAACTTGTTTGTTAGAAAATGTCTAAATTTTTTTTTTTTTTTAGATGTTTCTCTACATGAGGTTATGCATATCTGCTCTCTGGCCTGTCATGCTTAAGTTGGAAATGGCATTTTTATTGATAAACCTGCAGTTTGAATGGATGCAATTTAAATGTGTTTAAGCGTTTTCGCTGGTCTGCCATGCTTAAGTTTAAAATATCATTTTCATTGGTCTATCATGCTTAAGTTTATAACAGCATTTCTTTGATCTGTCTTGCTTAAGTTTAAAATATCATTTTTTTCTGTCCCTCATGCTTAAGTTTGAAATAGCTTTTTCATTGAAATAGCTTTGAAATAGCTTTTTCGTTGAAATAGCTTTTTCTGTCATGCTTAAGATTGAAGTAGTATTTTCCTAGTCTGTCATGCTTAAGTTTGAAATAGCATTTTTGTTTGTTTGTTATGCTTAAGTTTGAAATAAAGTTGTCTCTAGTCTGTCATATTTTAAGTTTAAAATAGCATTTTTCCTAGTCTGCCATGCTTAAGTTTGAAAAAGAATTTTGTTGATCTGTCATGTTTAAGTTTTAAATCACATTTTCGTTAGTCTGTGAAATAGCAATTTCATTGGTCTATAAAATTAAAGTTTAAAACAGTATTTTCCCTCAGTCTGTGATGCTTAGCTTTAAAATAGAATTTTTTTCCAATCTGTCATGCTTGCATTTAAAATAGTATTTTTTCTAGTGTGACATGGTTAAGTTAAAAAACCATTTTCATTTGTCTGTCATAATTAAGTCTAAACTAGTATTTTCGACAATCTGTAACGCTTAAGTATGAAATAACATGGAGGACTAATTTTCAGTGATGGGCAAGAGACCTCCTTCTGGATTAGTAGTTTTATATCTTAACACCAAACCCCAGTTGACTCAATTGATGATTGTGATGGCATTTAGTTGGGATAAATCGAGAATTTCAGCATTTTAATGTTGTAATTTTCTGATTAATCTTTTCTATGTCAAAAATGGCATTCCAATATCCCTAAAAGTTCTGATTTTTCAGATTCCCGATACAATTACCAATTCCGATTCCGATTCTTTATAAATCTCTAAATATTTAACTATAAAAGTGTTATTTTGTCCGGGAAAAAACATAAAAAGCACATGTTAAATGTGCTTTTATATTCTCAAACGCAAAAACACACTTGTGAGGGGGTGATCTAAGATTTTAGTTTTACTAGAAGTTTAAAGTCAATAAATATTATTTTATTATTGCTACAAGCAGTGGAAGATGTTTCTTAAACCAAAATCAAATAAAAAAGATAATTTAAGGAATTTGGTTTTGGTATCGGAAAATAGGCTGAAATTTTTCCGAATTTTCTCCATTCCCAATTCCGATTCAGATTATTCGTCCCAACAATAATATATATATATATATATATATATATATATATATATATATATATATATATAGAGAGAGAGAGAGAGAGAGAGAGAGAGAAAGAGAGAGAGAGAGATTTGTTGATTTTTGGTAGAGTAACAAATTCCAATATTACAATTATACAAACAAAACTTATTTTTTTATATTTATGATAAAAAGAGAAGAAAAAAGAAGAAATACTCTTATTATCATAAAAAACAGTGAAATCGACCATTTTTCAATCAACTCGATTGATTACTTCCCCGCAGTCTTAGTC